>NC_071327.1:74788580-75121496 GCF_943734725.1 Anopheles marshallii | reverse complement strand
TAGGTTATCAGTAGCAACCCGTCTACGAAACCACCTGTTTGCCCAAGTGTGAGCAATACCGAGCGACCCAACTCAACCGTGCTGCACTATTCGTTCCGGTTGCTTTCGGTAGCGCATGCCTTTGACTTACCAACAGTTTCTTTTTCTTTCGCACCATTCGTACGAGTTTGCCGATAATCCAATTAGAGATGGTGCCATTACGGGCTGTGTTTGGCTCGTTCGTCTTTTGGTACTGCCGCTTTCCACCATTAATCAATCGTCGGTAATTAGGCAAATGGACGTATAAAGTGCCTGGTTACTCATCAGAGAAGGGAACCATTTTTCTTGGAAAGAAAATTCTCCAACTGGTCTTATTTAAAAAAAAAAAAAAGCAAATTGCAAATGTTTGTCGTGAGCCAATAGGTGTACGGTGCGATGGTAAACATCCGGTTTTGTAGTCAGTTTGACACTAACAGCAGAGAGTTCAACAAAAGCCTGAACCCACACCACTCGGTAGCATAATGTAGTGAAGTAGTGTAATATACTGGGTAATCTTATTACTCCAGAATGCATCCCAAACCCAATTTGGGTTGTGTTGGACAGGATTCTTGTCGATGTGTGTAGCATAAATTATGGGCTAAATTGCATTTGGTAGAAAATTAAATCCAACAACAGCAGGGCATGTGGGGGTCAAAGCCACGGTTGACAGCAGCGCGGCAAAAGTGTTCCTCCGCAAAAGGGTGCTCTTGATATGCAGTAGTAGTTGAGACCCAGGAGCTCCAACGCCAAAGGCAGACACAAAGGAAAAGTGCCATTGAGGATGTGGAAGTCATAACCACTTGAAAGTTTTCACCCTTTCATCGATGGGCTGGATCGGAAGGACAATGTCAAGCAGAATTGCACTCTCGTTGTAAATAGCCAAGGGCCCCAAACGGGAAGGCAAAGGTTGCGTCGTGGCTAAGCCCTTTAACCGGGTCACAGCACGTTTTTCCAACGCCTGGGCTGTGATTGATAGTAGCGCATACATGCAAAGGCGAACCCTTTTGAAGGTAGAGGCTTTTGTGTCTGGTCATTGTGATTGAAAGTGGCGAAGGAAGAAGAAGGGAGGGGGTGGAGGATACGTTTACTTGTACCACGTGTCCAGAACAATCGATTTCAACCAATTATTTGAGGGATCATTCCTTAAAAGGTCCTCTTGGTGTAACCAAAGTATGGAAGAACGTTACTTAATGTAAGGTTTATCTTGGTTGGAAATGAATAATTTACTTTTCTTACACATTTTTAGATTGCATGGGGAAAAGCGAAAATCTCACAACAAGGTGAACAAACAGGTGGACGACGTAACTAATGCTCCAAAATATAGTGCCTCACACAAACCCGAGGTTAAACCGTGAACAAAAGAAGTGGAGCGTGATGTTCTTCCAAGGGGGGATCGGGGAGATATTGGTGTGATCTATTTTCGAGATTCTTCAGCTGCCTTGACGGTTTTAGTGCACGCCTTGTGTTGCGTCGTAGTCAGTAAACGTGGGGATTAGAACGAAAGGTGCTAATCGATTGTGTACATCCACACCTTTGCTGTTTTGCGTTGGTCAAGGTGATTCGCGTTCAATATCACGAGATTCGCTAGCAAGTAGCTTAACTCTCCTCGTGTAAACAAACGACCCTGGCGGCGGGTGTAGTGTAATCGTTTTTTTTTAAGAAATGGAGATACCGCGACTCGCTCTGATACTGGTCTGTAACATCTTCAGCTTCACAACCATTTCCAATGGAGAAATGGGTTTTTTTTCGAAGAGATTCGTCACAGGGTGAGAGATTTCTCTCCCGACGAGCTCTTCTTGTTGGGAGAGCGCACTGTGTACAAGATTTGGCCACGTGCGTAAGCATTGCTCCCCCAGACGGGCGGCATGTACTCACGATCGAGCCGCTTTGACGTCTTGATCGGTGGTAGGGGTACGAACCCACTCGGGAAGGCGCCTTGTGGAGTAAACCGCGATCGTGGAGAATCGCGTTGACGTCAAAGAACGTTACTGCTCATCCCACCCTTATTCGCCGGCGATCGTGCGGTTTACACTAACACACCGGCGCACGCGAACGCCACCAATGTCGAGGATCGATTCCGCTCGCGTAGGGTGATTGCGGTAGCAACCGACCATGTCGTCTTCCTTCGCTAACGCTAATCTTCGAACAGGCGACAACAACGACTACGATGATGACGCTAAATGGCAAGGTGTTCCAGTACGTATGATGGTTTGGTTAGCGATAATCGGTGGAGGTAACGGTCGGACGGCGAACAACGTGTACGCATACAGCTGTTTTGCCCTAAAAGCCCATTTGCTCGGGGGTGGTATGAAGCACGGACGGGCCCTACCGCAGCGTACCTCTAGCCGTGCAGCTAATGCACCGTCGGGACAGTTTTTGTCATCTCAATTATTTTATGGCAAACATCATGACCCACACCGGAACACAACGGTTTCGATTAAACTCGGGAGTCTCGCTCGATGGCCAATCGACGGATGAGAAGGTTTCCCCGGTTTCTTTTTCGTTCTTCTCCTATAGCTGCGCTGGCTTGTTTCATCCACTTGCTAATCGCGTGAAATGTATACTGCATCGTCGGCATTGCCGTCGGCGCAACAACCTCCAACCGTGTGCAAGTGTGTACACATTCGAATTGAGGTCGTTTGTACGCGTGAGGTCTCATCCAGTCCCCCGGGTTATTGGTGGGTCCGTAAGCGGTTCGGTTCGGAAGTAAGTTTATGAATAATTCGCACCGTCACACACCACAACTCGACATTTGGTTAACGAGTGAGTGCTGCTTAGCAGGTGCCGCTGCGACGCACCGTGTTTTGCAGAACTACACCCGGGACTGGTTTTTCCTTCTCGGTCAAGGATCGATCGTAATGAAGTAAATCATTGGGAAATTAGACACCCGATCCAAAACGTTGATTACAGCGCTGTACGGTCTTATATGGTTACGTTTCGATTGGAACCAGGGTTTTATGCAATACTCTAAAGAACAATTTTACTTAATGCGTTTTTTCTTGTAGGTGTCTGGTATGTCTGGAATCTGAAATCCTAGTGCCATCGAAGAAGCATGCGCGCTGGAGATATAAAGTGAAGATCGATAATAAAAATCCCAACTTCAAACGATCTCTGGGTCGTCTGCTGTTGTTTTAGTACGACCGCCATTGAGACCAGAAATAGCAGACACGATGGGATTCGTTCGGATGGATGTTGATGTTGTTGCATGCGGTTCGTGGAATGGACTCGCATTCGATCGTTGATCGATTTACGAATTAAAGTTTAAAACTCTCTAGCGGGTTTGAAGGATATTTATAAATCCTCTCTCTTCCCGGAAAAAAATCCATGAGAAGCCACGCATACGGTGGTGCGTGAATTGCTTGCTTTTAACGTTTTTTTGTTCATTACAACTCTTAGCAGGAGAGATCTAGAATGGAATACGGTGTAAAGTATATGAACGTGTAATGTTAGGTTGACTGAATTACATTGCGCCAATACGATTGAGTGCAGCTTCGTTAGAAGAACCAGCACCCAAAACCACCTGCGCCTTGTGGATATTCATTGTATGGGGTTTCCACATTCCAGAAGGCGTTGTAACGAAAGGCAAAAATAAAATATCTAGCGTTGATGAAAGGATTATGACGTCATTAACTAAATTCCCAGCCCATGCGACTTGCGTGTGCCATGAGGAAAAGCAAGGGCAGGGACATGCTCACCGCGAGAAGAAAGTGTTAAAATGTGGAAAATTAATATTCCGTTCACAGTGCCCTTGAGTTTGAACATGTAAAACCTTTAACACATCGATGCGTATCGATCCATCCTACCAGAGTCTGGCAGAGAGATCTGGCAAGCGCTCTCCATGATGATGTGGATCAACGGTTTCATTAGATCAGATTGCTTTGCAAAACGATAAAAGACGATGGTTAGGTGGTTTAATATACCCTCGCCACGTCCGGGGATGCATGATTTAAAACATTTGTGTTTACCCTACTTTGGTACAAATGAGAATGATTCATCGAGGTAAGAACTGCTGGTGCAAATTGGAGAATCCCTTGAAGTCTCAACGGCGATTTAGTGAAATTATATTCAAAGGCCGCAACGGTCAGGGTTTATAATCGCGAAGAGAACGAGAATGGGAAAGAGGATTCTGTTAAACTAACCGAGCGAAGCGAATAATAGGCTGCCATAAGGGAAGGCAAACACCCTCTCACACACAATCTGAACAGCAGCAGAAGTGTATTAACAGATGTTCGATGTTTTTAAAACAAAATCACTTGACACGTGTTTTTTTTTCTTGCACGATATTGTGGCGGGAGAAACGTGGCTGAATGCGTTGCGATAGACGTTCGGATGATGTTTAGACGAGGATGAGTTAACGTATTCCTCCGGGGTTACCGGTGGTTTTGAAGGACTGCTCACTAAATAATCTCTCTGTCGATTGCAAGGACAGTTGGGCTGTGTTGGGATCCATGCATTGGATTGGACTGTGGACGGTCGCAGTGAAGAATATTAAATGATTGGCATTTCGAAGTGTGGTTGAGGCCACAGACGAGTAACATTCCGCTCACGGATAGGCGGGTGTCTGTTGTTCTAGCAGTGAGTTGACCTGTTTTATTCACGAATCTTTTGGATGAGTACATTGATCCAGATGTCGATAGAGAATCTTAGAATTCATTCAGAACTTATCTTTTCGATAATGAGTGCATGCGTTGGATACTCTTGCACACGTCATCTTGGAATCTTTCAAATGGGAACGATTTGTTGAGTAACTCTCAAAACCTTTAAGACAGATTTGGCTCTACATCCTTTAAACGTTGAAGCAGAGCAACACAGTTCTTCCGGAACTCGTTACCGCTCGCGCGGCCATGTTTCCGGACAGTGGTGCGGCACGATCAGAAAGAAACACAATAATTTAATATCATATCATCGAGAGATTGTAGTAATGCGTGCTTATTTATAAATATACAACTTTTCCGTCGTCCGTGTACGGGAGCGCTCCCTGCCGGCATTCTCTTGTGTTGTGCATTTTTCACACTCTGGATTTCCGTCTCCCCGGGCGATAGAGGCTGGATTCTTAGACTGGATGTGTGGAAACGCACAAAAAAAAAAACAAACAGTGTTCACCGTGCAGGAAGCTACGGCTACAGCTGTAGGAAGTGTAGAGAAATGCGTAAAGAAAACGGATTCTTTCACTCTTTCTCTCTCTCCCCGCGGGTAATTCGGGCAAACGAAGTTGCGAAGGAAGTTTGTTTGCCGTTGCTGCTATTGTTGGTGGTACTGTCCGAGTGTGTTGTGTATTAAAAGCGCGGGCGCCCACCTGATTGCGTACCGTCCGTCCAACCCTGCTTCCTGTCCATTTTAGCTGCTGTCGGTTGTTGGTCCCCTCAAGTGGAGATGCGTCTATTTTTGGGGCGAACTAGACGGTTGCTCCCGTGGCACATTCTTACCAGAGTTGTGTTGCCATCATTGCGATCATCGCCAGCGCAGGCAGTAGCAGTATGCGAAGAATGGTTGTTGCCTTTTTGCGTGAGGTTGAGGTTTGAGGGTTTGAGGTATTTTTCCTCCTCCCCTCGCAAAGATCGCTACTATTACTGTGTATAGAAAAAAAACAGTGTGATAGTAATACCGGTTTCTTATGTGTGAGAAGACGGCCCCCGGTATCAACTTAGGGGTGCGTAACGCGCCACGAATTTATGAAATAGTTTCACCTTTTTTCGATTTTCTCTCTTGCTTTGCGATTGTTCTGTTGGTTTGATATGCAAATAAATGTTGACGTCAAACTGCAACTTCTTGATTTGTAGATCTTCTGGATGACCTCAAGTGGGATGATGGGCAAATCTTAACCGTGCGTTGCTCCAATTAGCACGTGAACGATCGATTGATCTTCTAAAGCGTGGTGCTCTCCGAGACTCTGGGCTGCTGCGCACGACCTTCCTTTCGTCATTTGTCAGTTTGTTTTCGTCCTTCTATTAACATCTTATGTACTAATCAAATGTTTCCTTCTGCTTTTTCTCTTCCCCACAGAACTACCCGCTGAAGAAGGTACGTATCATCTACGAGTCGTGGAAGCGTTACGATAGTTGCTCGGTTTCATCATCAGCTGTGTACGCATCGCATGACGGGAATCGGCCGATAGGGTTTTCTCGTCCCATGCTAGAGAAGCGATTCTAGAACCTGGATGTTTGTGCAAGTGACTGGTATATGCTTGTGGTTTCCGTGCTACAAAGAATAGTTGCAAAATATGGTGAAACAAAACGCCAACGTCTGTACTGTCGATGGAGGAGCGGTGATGGATGGCGCGGCGCAGCAAGAATAAATAAAATCGGTACCCTTTTCTGGGTCCGGACGACGTCGTCACATTGACGTTTTGGAAACTGGTTCTAGACGTCCAGTGTAAGCGCACGTCAGCGGCGCTGGTAGAAACGTTAACCTGATAAATGAAACCACCGAGAGGCACTGAAGCGAACATTCATCAAACAAAGGCATCCCGTTGTCGTTGGTCGCCGTCCAGCAGCAGCAGCAGCAACTTCGCGGTTAACCTATCAGACTTTCGGTAGGGATGGCTCCATCGAGATGAAACGGTTTTCATAAATCTGGATATTTGTACGCGAAAGTCACACGGAACTCCCTTCCCACACAGACGTTACTGTCTTCGTTCGCTGACGTGGTGCAATTTCATTGCTTGTGTATGATTCGTTCGCCCGTTCTTTGTTCTCCCAGTTTACTCTGCACGGAACCCCGCAGCGTGCTGGACCCGAATGGTCTACTGGCGCCATAAGATAAGAAACAGATGAAGCTACCAATCTGTTCGTTTGCAGGTAGTATAACACGGTGGGTTAGCAATGTATGGAACGATTCACCAGGCGCGAGTTTAACCACAGACCAACTCATGTCGCTCTGTGTGTAAATGTTTGTGCCTGGTCGTAGTGCCCGTACATGATTCCATCATATCAGCCCGTATGACCGTTCGTATTGCTCGAGCGACTGTGCACGATGAAATGAGACAAAAAATAGGGCATGTAAATATGGGATGCAACCAACGCTACGTCTTTATCATGGTCCAACGGGTGGTGTAGAAGCTCAAGGTGATGTATGCAGTTTGAAGGATGAAAATATTTATTCGACCTACGACAGGATTCCCCCAACGGTGCACCAATCCTCATGCGCATCATCCACCTAAATCCAACCGTACATCGATATTAATGAGAAGCGATCGTGTGATGTGTATTTCCTTCGGAAGCGGAAGTAAAATTAAGGCATGAAAGAAGATTGTGCACTATAAAAAAGGAAAGCCTCAAAAGGATATGATGAAAGTAGCATCCCGCCGGGAAAATGGAGCATTATTCAACCAGGCAAATGGACACATCTCACTCGTGATATTTCTATTTATACTCTCCGGTAGTTTATCTCGTGGCACAAAAGAATCGTACCGGTATTGAAATACATCGAGAAACTATAAGACACGGATCTGTCAGAAGAGCACGCTGCAATCCCTTTGTTGATACAGCACTGTACAGTATATCAGGTGACAAATGGAAGTCCTGATGATATAAATTGCTGTTGTTTGTACCGGAAAGCCGGCACGGTTGATAATGCCGAATGCTTTTGTGCTGCTAATGCCTCGTAAAACAACACAGATTAACTGAAACCAAATGTTTGCCTGACTGGGGGTAATCAAGCTCGGTTGGTACCGGATTCATCATCAGACGGGAGAGCACGGCTTAATACGGCCTGTGACGAAAGAGATACACACCACGCCATGCTGGGAAGGCGCTATTTTTATGCGCCCCTGACAAAAATAAGTATTACGTGCTAAGTACGTACGTGCGTACGTTCTCGCCACGGTTGCGTACGTAGTTAGAGCGTCTATGCGAAGTCACGGTATGGTTGGAAAGCCGACGCACGAATCGCCTCGGATGTGTATGCTTACGGTAGGCGTTTGACCTGTCCTCATCCGATAGCATTCTTGATGCAAGCATCGTTACGCATGTGAATGAGCACCGAAGGACGAAATCTGTTATGCGTGCCATAACATATGGCGTTTTGGGCCTTGCCATGGTTCATTACACTCCAATCCAGTGGTAATAATTTTAAACAAAAGTGTCATTATGCTCTCTATTAATCTTTGCACGTGCAGCACCATTCGTGCACTGTCATGGCTTTTGGGATTCATTACGGTAGAACGGATTGGTTTATGTGCATTAATGTAAGGCACATGGAATACTTTTGACATGAAAATATAAAAAAATAACAAAAATAGGAAACGGCGACTTAAGCACCGTGCAAACATATAAGAAGAACTGCGTGCCACAAGATACATCACCACCAGCGACGGGAATTAATTGGATAGCGTAGCAAACAATGTAATTGCCGGTGGTACCGCATGCTGATGAAAACCTTACCGAGCACTTCTATCGTAACGCGCGAAGGCAACAAGCTTACGGTAGTGAGACATCCGGGTGGATACGGGCGGCACACCGGAATAAACAATTGTAAACAGTTTCAGCGATCTAATCGGAATCCCTTCTTTCTCTCCTTTTCACCATTTTTTCTACAGGAAAGACACTCTGGCAATTAGTGCTTGAACAGTTCGATGATCTTCTAGTTAAGATTCTGCTGTTGGCCGCTATCATTTCATTTGTAAGTATCTGCTCATGGAATACAGTAAAAAACCTTTAGTGAAGAAGATTTGCATTCGTACGCTCATCCATGTGTCTAAACGAGACTAGTTTTGTTTTTAGAGTTTTCCCCCTAATGAATTGCTTTTTTTCGAAAGTGACGATATGTTGTGATGCAAGGATGGCATTTTACACCGTTATTTTTGGGCTAATCCGATATTCATGAAGCATCTCCGATTCTGCACCGATGTATGACGTTCTTTTCGTATTTACCTTCCAATGTTTTTTGCCGATGTGCCAAAAATCTGTTTATGTTACTCACTTCATTTTGAACGAAACCGCAAACACTGTGCAGAGGTGTGGTTGACAGGGTTTTTTTTTTTTCTTTGGTATGTCTCGTCCAACCTTCCTCCGTGTCTCCGCTCTCCTAATCATTTCCAACAGTCTGTGACGATTGTGGCGGTGTGATATTTGAAGATGTCCAAGAGATCCAAAAATAACTATCCTTTTGGGTGACTTTTGCCGCCACCAGACTAAAAGTTCTGGCAAAACTATGTGACGCGATGTTGTTTTTGTTGACACGAACAATTTTTAATATGTGCGGGAGTTTTTCCACGGTTTCTCGTGAAAGAGCACGTAACCTTCAGATAATGTTGCTTGCGATACTCGCTATGATATGGTTTCAGTGGAGCTGAAACGATAAGAATATTGTTGCTAAAAATAATATTTTCCAGAATTGAACTTTGAACGAAAAGGCAAACTGCGATCTATTTCCACATGAAAATTCATTCGGAATTTTGTATGTTGTGCCACAGTTGGTTTGTAGAGAATTGAAGCGAACAAACGAATATCATATTTCTTCATAATTAGGATACAAAATTCGAAACTGGCAAAATATCTAACGTGATTTTTTTCCGTTTACTCCAATTCCAGGTACTAGCTCTATTTGAGGAACATGAAGGTGTTGAAGCTTTCGTTGAACCTTTCGTCATTCTGCTGATTCTGATCGCTAACGCCGTCGTCGGTGTGTGGCAGGAACGCAATGCCGAGTCTGCGATTGAAGCTCTGAAGGAGTACGAGCCCGAGATGGGCAAGGTTGTCCGTGGCGACAAGTCCGGTGTGCAGAAGATCCGCGCCAAGGAGATCGTCCCTGGTGATGTGGTCGAGGTGTCGGTCGGTGACAAGATCCCGGCTGATATCCGTCTGATCAAGATCTACTCCACCACCATCCGTATTGATCAGTCCATCCTGACTGGTGAGTCCGTGTCCGTGATCAAGCACACCGATGCCGTACCGGACCCGCGCGCTGTCAACCAGGACAAGAAGAACATTCTCTTCTCCGGTACCAACGTCGCCGCCGGCAAGGCTCGCGGTGTTGTCATCGGCACCGGTCTGAACACTGCCATCGGTAAGATCCGTACCGAGATGTCGGAGACGGAGGAAATCAAGACCCCGCTGCAGCAGAAGCTGGATGAGTTCGGTGAGCAGCTGTCGAAGGTTATCTCGCTGATTTGCGTCGCTGTCTGGGCCATCAACATTGGACACTTCAACGATCCCGCCCACGGTGGCTCCTGGATCAAGGGTGCCGTGTACTACTTCAAGATTGCCGTTGCCCTGGCCGTCGCTGCCATTCCGGAGGGTCTGCCCGCTGTCATCACCACCTGTTTGGCTCTGGGTACCCGCCGTATGGCCAAGAAGAACGCTATTGTCCGCTCGCTGCCGTCCGTAGAAACCCTGGGTTGTACCTCGGTCATCTGCTCGGATAAGACCGGTACGCTGACCACCAACCAGATGTCCGTCTCGCGTATGTTCATCTTCGATAAGGTTGAGGGCAATGACAGCAGCTTCACTGAGTTCGAAATCTCGGGCTCGACCTACGAACCAATTGGTGAGGTTACCCTCAACGGACAGCGCGTCAAGGCCGCTGATTACGAAGCCCTGCACGAACTCGGAACGATCTGTATCATGTGTAACGACTCCGCTATTGATTTCAACGAAGTGAAGAAGGTATTCGAGAAGGTCGGTGAGGCCACCGAAACCGCTCTGATCGTGCTGGCTGAGAAGCTGAACCCCTTCAACGTTGCCAAGCAGGGTCTGGATCGCCGCTCGAGCGCCATCTGCGTCCGTCAGGAAATTGAAACCAAGTGGAAGAAGGAATTCACCCTGGAGTTCTCGCGTGATCGTAAATCCATGTCGACCTACTGTACCCCACTGAAGGCCTCGAAGCTGGGAACTGGACCGAAGCTGTTCTGTAAGGGCGCTCCGGAAGGTGTCCTGGAACGTTGCACGCACGCTCGTGTTGGAACTACCAAGGTTCCGCTGACCGCTTCCCTGAAGCAGCGCATCCTGGATCTGACCCGCCAGTACGGTACTGGTCGCGATACCCTCCGTTGCTTGGCTCTGGCCACCGCTGACAGCCCGATGAAGCCGGACGACATGGACCTGAACGATTCGACCAAGTTCTACACCTATGAGGTTAACCTAACCTTCGTCGGTGTCGTCGGTATGCTGGACCCGCCGCGTAAGGAAGTCCTGGACTCGATCGCTCGCTGCCGCGCCGCCGGTATCCGTGTCATTGTCATCACTGGTGACAACAAGGCCACCGCCGAAGCTATCTGCCGTCGTATTGGTGTGTTCGGAGAGGATGAGGATACCACCGGAAAGTCGTACTCTGGTCGTGAATTCGATGATCTGTCCGTGTCGGAGCAGCGTGAAGCTTGCGCCCGTTCCCGTCTGTTCTCGCGTGTCGAGCCGGCCCACAAGTCGAAGATTGTGGAGTTCCTGCAGAGCATGAACGAAATCTCCGCTATGACTGGTGATGGTGTCAACGACGCCCCTGCCCTGAAGAAGGCCGAAATCGGTATTGCCATGGGTTCCGGTACCGCTGTCGCCAAGTCGGCCGCTGAGATGGTGCTGGCTGATGATAACTTCTCCTCCATTGTTGCCGCTGTTGAGGAAGGTCGTGCCATTTACAACAACATGAAGCAGTTCATCCGTTACCTGATCTCGTCCAACATTGGTGAGGTTGTGTCCATTTTCTTGACTGCTGCTCTGGGTCTGCCAGAAGCTCTGATCCCAGTTCAGCTGCTGTGGGTCAACTTGGTAAGTATTAATTGCAACCTTTTTAGTGTGTCTAACGAGCAGTGTTTACTAATCTTTTATCTAATTTCTTTTCGTAACCAAGGTCACTGACGGTCTGCCAGCTACTGCCCTCGGCTTCAACCCACCGGATCTGGACATCATGACCAAGCCACCGCGCAAGGCTGATGAAGGTTTGATCTCTGGCTGGTTGTTCTTCCGGTAAGTTTCCGTCGGTATACTCGATTAGATGTCCCGCGGACTATAATTCTATGTATTTTACGCTTCTTCCGCATCATAGTTACATGGCTATTGGTGGTTATGTCGGTTGCGCTACTGTTGGTGGTGCCGCTTGGTGGTTCATGTTCTCGTCGGAAGGCCCGCAGCTGTCGTACTGGCAGTTGACTCACCATCTGTCCTGCCTGGGTGGTGGCGAAGAGTTCAAGGGTATTGACTGCAAGATCTTCAACGATCCTCACCCAATGACCATGGCTCTGTCCGTGCTGGTCACCATTGAGATGTTGAACGCCATGAACAGGTAAGTGTTGGCTAGCGATGCGAGTTTAGATCGTACCGCACTCAACTGATCTTTTCATTTCAATATTACAGCTTGTCTGAGAACCAGTCCCTCGTCCAGATGCCGCCATGGTCCAACATGTGGCTGATTGCCTCCATGTGTCTGTCGTTCGCTCTCCACTTCGTCATCCTCTACGTTGACGTTCTTTCCGTAAGTTTCGAGTGCCTAACTTCGCATGTTCTCAATATGACATTCCTCAATGCCGATATCATCTCTTTGCAGACCGTTTTCCAAGTTACTCCACTGAACGGAGATGAGTGGATGACCGTCATGAAGTTCTCGCTGCCGGTCGTGCTGCTGGATGAAATCCTGAAGTTCGTCGCCAGAAGGATTTCGGACGGTGAGAGTTACATAAAAAATATGCATGGACTAGTGTTAGCGTGGGCAGTTTTCTTTGCTTACATCATATGGGGTCCATAATGGCAGTGAGATGATAACAGAACATCTGCGATTGCTACCATAACTTCTACCACTACTGCTGCGCCAGCAAGCGTTTGCTACTAGGGACAAAAGGGAAGCAAGTAGACACGATCACATACAATACATGGTAAAGCAGTTCGGTGAAAGTGTCGCCGGCAGTCGGCCGTCACAGAGGTACCCCGTCACACTTTCATAAAGCACGCATATAATATACAACAAGCAAAAAGTACACCCACATCTAACATTCATACACTCTCAATCGGAAGTACGGATAGAAGAGAAAAAAAACAAAGAAATTAGTAATACGCGGATCCACTATCCCTAATTACGTAGATCGGTTTGCTCATCATACGAAGGAAACATACGAAAAATCCTTTTACAGTAATTTTCATCAAACAATTTCCTGCACCAATGATACTTTAGAGAAGCGAAAAGGTGAACAATGATGCACGCGAACATTATACGGACTATCTTTCGCATGTGTGTGAGTATGCGTGTGGAGATAACCCATGTATGGAAGTGTAATAAGGGATAGGAAATAGCGAAACAAAAGGTTAAACAAACAATACGAGAGAGATAAGACAAAAGAATCCTTTGAACGGCATCGTCCCCGGGTGTATTGAGACGGTGTGACGGGCAGCTCTCCCTGTCCCCCTATTGTCAGTTTGATGTTTATCGCGAGTAATCGAGAGTTTTCTCCATCTGTTTTTTAATCGTTACTATAATCATTACTTAGCAAACTACTTCTATCTTTTTTATATGCTTGATGCGCACCTTTTGCGTGCGGCGCTCGGGCATATATATATTTGAACTATTTAGCGAATACCGTTTTGTGTAAAGTTTAGATAAAAAAGAAACGTTGACCGTGTAAAATCGTGCGCACCTACACAGCCGTGCGAAGATTATTTTTAATGTGTGCCTGTGCTGCGTCGGATATCGTCCGCCGTGATGGTACCGGCGATTAACGCCAACAGCGGGCATTTAGGTATAAATCGGTCGAGGCAAAACAGAAAGTCAGTGTAGGTTCATGAGCGCCTTGATGTGTACGCCGCTGGTATGCATATGTGTTAGTGTTTTGCATATCGTGCATTGAACCCGGAACTAGTTTGAACTAGCGAAAGAGGATAGTAGTTGGATATTTTTTGTGGTTGATTCATAGCTAGGGTCGTAGCTCCATTTCTACTTCATCTCTTCAAGATTGTAATCCCATTATATGTGGATCTCATACTCTCGCTAAATCCGTATTTTCCATCAGTGGAAAAAAAAAGTTCATTCGCCACATCCCCATACGCACTTCCACATCTCTTCATGAAAGTACACAAAAGCTATCAGGAAAAAGAAAGTTTCACACCAGCGGAGGATGATTTATTTTACAAAACTTACCAAACAAAGAGGAAAACAAATTAGACAGGATAAAAATTGTGTAGATATAACAGCTTTTTTTTAAACAATCTCAGCAGTATGATGGACCCCATATAAGAAATATCAACAATTGCGTACTGTTTTGTGTGTGTATGTATAAGGCTTATGGATGATGATAGCGCAGTACCGACATTTACGATCGAGCCCACATACTACAAAAGGGCGTGCAAGACGCCACCGTATGTGAGCGCATGCCTGTGTGCATAACAGCAGGAATGAGTGAGCAATAGCGCTGTTAAACAATTAATTACTATCTACTTTTAAAAGCTACCACCCACCACTTCTACTTGTTGAATTAAAACCCCACCCTCCCTGCTAGTGCCGGTGCTTCGTCCGGACCTATTTTTTTCTTTCTATCTGAATGGCATGCCATCCGGTACGTGATATCTATCTTCACAGAGGTTTTTGCCTCACCCACCACCTATTGAACATCCAACCTCTGCTCCCTTGAAACATCCCATATCAATTTTCCAAAGTTTTCTCGACATATTAACCCTAATACGGCATTAGTATAAACAGTAATTTTGTAACCTATTTTACGGCCCAAACATGTTGTTTTACACCATACAACGAAGAATGGTGCGCTTAAGAGAGTGTTTTCTTTTCTCGTGTGTTTTTGTTTCCATTTTTACTACATCCTTCAATGCGTTTTAGCTCAGAGTGTCTACGACAGTTGTGTTTACGTTACGCGTTTGATTTCATCCATTTGGCTTTAGTTTGGTTTAAGCTTTAAGAACTTAATCCCCAACTTCGCTGTTGGAGGAAAGCTTTAAATACTTTGAAAACATCATCACTACACGGGAAGAAGTGGATTGATTGCAAAGTAGCGTAATGCGTTGAGAAGAGACGCAGTTTTTCACCAACTAACCACCCAGTAGCTTCCGTCAATCCATTCAAGCGAGAGCATACACACCTGCCGGTTCAACACGGTTTTCTCCTGCATACTGAATCTAACCGAAAAATGCCTCTAGTTTTAAAAATGCCCGGCACGCCCGACAAGAATGACACGCTTCTTCAGAGATTTTCTCTATCGCAATATGCAAATACATACATATATCTCTCGCACCTCCACACAAACACACCCTCTTCTAACCCTTTCGAACTTAGGTTTTTGTGCGTGAATTACTTAACTTATTTAAAATCGGAACATACGAAACACAAACGAAAGGGTTTCTGTGTGGGTTTGTTTGGGAGTGTGTGATTAATCAGAAGGTATGATTACTACACGGTTTAGAAAGGAGAAATCTTGCATAAGTTTGAATAAGTCGATATTAAGCTTTTCGTGGGAGGGGGCACGCCAATGGAGCGAATCTGTTTTGCGAGTTATGTTTAGAAAAGTGGAACCAGAAGAAAAAAAAAATAATCAGACACAGGCAAACGATAAGAAGCAGTTTTACGAAGAAAAAGTGGAACAGAAATCAAAGTAGAAACGAATCGATTGTTTATTGATTATCGATGACAACACAGTGGCGTCGTAGGAGGGACTTACTTGTGCAGTAGTGTCTGAGTTAAGTGCGATGATGAGAACTTATCTTACTATATCCTTACTAATGCTACCTTTCGCACAAATAGCGAAAGCTTTTCTTACAACGATTCGCAGCATTGTTTTTTTTTATGTTTTTTTATGTGAAAGGAAGGATCATTCCTATTCCATTCCTGTTTCAGGGCGTTCATATGCCTCTTCTTGCGGTGGTAGTGGCTGTGCGCTTTCGGTGTGTGGGGAATAAAAACAATGAGACTAAGTAGTTGACGATGATGTGTGCCTAGAATAGGAATGAAATGATTGAGGATGTGAGGCGAGAGAGAGAGAGAGTAACAAGAAGAAGCATTGAGAGCATAGCTTTGCACCGTTATTCCATCCAGCGAATGCTAAAACACACAGGATTGCTTTAAAGAAAATTATTCGTAGATAGGATTTTCTCATCTCTCCCGTATTCCCGATCTATTCCCTCCTCACCAGTGTAGTGTCACTTTTGGTAGAGTTCCTTGCACACACGTAAAGTTGTACTGTGTGCATCCTTTTGGGGGAAGCGAAAACTTACATCGTTATGCCTGGTTAGTGCTGCTTTTTTCTGAGTTGAAAAATTCGTGCTCATTATTCTTTAGTTTCAACACACAAAATTTGCATGTCTATTTTTAACCACTTCGTCGTCGGTTCGAAGAGACGATTATTGTGCGCGTGAACGGTAGAAGTTGGGGTCGATTATTGTCGAACTCTTTTGGAAAGTTTTTTCTTGTTTTATTTATATAAGAAATCAGAAACATAAACTTCTGCCAACATTATAGGCAACAGTGGCACATTGAAGAGAAGGATGATTCATAACATCCTTTTTTCCACAATAGCTCGGTGCCACGCAAGCATCTATTGTACTTGCGTGAGGTGAATTGTTGTTTTCCACCCTTACCACAGTTAAAAAAGAAACACCCTGCAGTTGTTAGAATCATGCAAGAAGATTAAAATAAACCGGGAAGCATAAACATTAAACCATAACGCGTAAAGAACGCTGTAGGTTAGAAGGACGAAAACTCGGGATGAAGTAAGATTAAACAACCCCAACCGCCACTAAAAGGAGGATAGCAATCTAAGGGGAAAACTAGCAATTAAATTTTCCCCTCCCAAAGGCCCTTGTTCAAATCGGAACGAAAAGAAGAAAACATAACTAACTAAAGGAGGACGTGAGTGGGCGAGCTCTCTTTATGATATGTCTTCTTTCTGCAACTAGTATGAACCTCAAAAAAAGTCAAACGCTAGATAAAAAAAACGATTGGAATGATTTCAAACAGCGAAATAATTCGTTGAACAAACATCCCAAAAATCCATCAAAGGTAAAGTAAATGAAAAAAGGGAAAACGAAAGAGTGAAAAGGCAACGTTGGAGAAAGTGAAAACGATGGGAAATGGGATTTAAAAACAAATGAAAACACACCCATGCAATCTTAACAGAAAAACTGGGGGGCAAGAAACAAGTTAAACTCGTTGAAGTTGATAAAAAAGCAACTACAGTAAGAATAAAACAAAACAAATAAACAAAAAAAACAAAACAACATACCGAAAACCAGAATATTGCGACTTACACTAACACTACACTGCGAAGTGCGTTTGCGTTCTTCTTTCCTTAATTCCTTCTAGCCTACTTACTACTAACCTCACTTAACTGCGTCGCCCGATTGTGTGTGTGTGTGTGAAGCAAATCAAGCCCATACCTTGAAACTTTACACACGGTTGCGCATCCGATCATCAAGCCACGTCACTTAGAAGATTTTGAGAAATATCATCACTGCTACTACAACTATTCTCCCACTAAAAAGTTTGTATCCGCACGCGGTCCAAGCTGGTTATCAATTCCAGCCCTGCAAAAACGTTCCACTTGTCACCCCCAAAACACCGGATGCTGTCCTATCGCTATACTTTCTCTTATCGCGTGCAAGTGCGAGTGTGTGTGTGTGTGTTCGTGTTATTCTCTTCACAAGCTTTTTAGGCTAAGTGAGTTAATGGAAGCGAAAGTGATCACAAACAACAGCTACTGCTCGTCACCGTGTCATCCGGCTATGACGAACTCTACGTACCAAAAAACCGAAATAATTATGCATGGTGTATGTGTGTGTGTGATTACTACCAAAGATACGAATGTGAAGAGTGCCTGTTGCGTGAGCATCGCAGCATCTCAAACAAACGAAATGGAGGATGGATACAACACGGCATATTACGCTACTATACTCTGTACACACCCGTAAGCAGTTTCATCATCTCTCTTCATCACTCACACCAACAAACCGTACCCGCATGCACGTGAAAATGGAACGATTCTTATCAAGATCGGAAGGATAGATAGTGTTGTTGGTGATGTTTAGTCTCGCTAGTATTGAGATCGGTCACGATCAACTGTGAATATAAGTTGACTGATTTACTATTAGATTAAAACTGTACAAAGTGTTGATTTTACATAACGAAATTGGGCATATTGAATCTAAACAAACAATTGTTTTGTGCATAGAAATAGAGTAGTTAGTGATCTTTGTAGTGGTATAGTACTACCGTTTGCCAGTGAAAGTGAAAATCAATGTGATAGTGATAATTTCCGTTTCTCTTCTTCTCTGCCCTTCCTACAGTCAATCCTGATTTCCATTAGAGATTTTTCTAAACAAAAAAAACAAATCACACCAAAAGCAATCCTCCCCAAAAAAAATCGATATAATAGCGAAAATGGCGCGTGTGTGTAGTGTGTTGAACGCCACCAACCATTGCCGCCCATCATAAACCGCAGCCCGGCCATCTTCATCTACCTTTACACACGCCATCCAGAACTCCTAAAAAACCCGAAGCTTCAGCTTTTCTTTGCCGTTTAAAAAAAAGGAAAATACCACACACCCCGGATGGACAGTCGTGGTTGTGTTCTGCTCCAGGTGTTTGTCCCTTGCTCTCCAGTTTGCCCTAAACACACACACACACAGCTAAACCAAAAGGGATAGCATCAGCCTTCCAACAATGCTTCGATCCACCTGTTCAATGTTCTAACATCTTCGGAACGAGATCAAGCTAAGGATGCGTATTCGATTGTATGTGAGAAAGAGAGAGAGAGAGCAGATTAAGCCACAACAATCCGGATGAACGATGGAGATGAAAAATGCCGTGCCCCTTATACTATTATCCCTCCGTGTGAGACTCCTTACCGCTTTGCATCATCCCGATCGTTTCCTCCCGGGTGGGGGAAAGGTGACAGAAAAGAAGCAGCATTCAGCAGAAGTACTAACACACCGAGTAAAGGGTGTGGCGACTCCAACACAGCACGTGGTCCCTGGTGGAAACAAGTCCTGGTGACGTGTCTTTCCTTCCAAACCGTGCGAAACAAAGATCTCTCTTCCACCGTATTATGTTGGAAGGAACAAACACCCAACGAGCAGCAACCTGCGGCAGGCGACGTTCGTCCATTTTCTTTTTATCTCACACACCCCACCCTCGGCTCATGTTATCCTGTGATCATCATTCAGCTTTATCGTCGGCGGCCACACAACTTAAGCAAAGCTTTTGAGGAAGAAGCTACCCCCAAAAACCTTCATGCCCCACCCCACCCCCTGCAACAACCCCCCACCCACATCAGTGTGTGTTTGTGTACTTTGTGATTGCTTTATCTCTCGTGCCCCCACCAACCCCCCTCCGATTCGACGTGTCCATCTGCTGTGTGTTGTGTACGTGTCCGTGTCCCACCAAACCGCCATTCATCAACCACCTACCTACCTACCCTGCGCGATCAGCTTCAACACACATCCTACCCGCCACCATCACCCGTGTGAGTGTGCGCGCCATCGCCCTTACGCGACAAAGACAACACAGTACGTGTGTTTGTATGTATTGTGGGTAAGCAAAGAGAGTGTGGAAGGGGAACGGGGAGTGAAGTGGGGATCCTTCCCCATACCTTCTATGGTTCTTCGGAAAAGTTCCAAATTTAAGTAACATTACCAGGAAAACCACACATTTGGCCAAGCTTGTTCCCTCCTTCTCTTATCTTGTTTCTTAAATGTTAAGAGCTTCTTGTTTTTTTATGCTTTCCAAATTTTCTATTCTTACAATGCTTTCTTATTATAAATGTTTTCTTCGCTTAAACGATTTTCCCCTCAATTCAACCGTTTTTGTTAGAGCTTCCGATTCCAATTTCCACGATTCGTTGTACGACTGTTCTTCAACGAAGCAACATAACGCACACTTCTTTACATCCAACAAAATGGATACAATAACGATTGGCTTCACAGTTTATTCAAATGTCCCACCCCTCCCTTAAACAACAGCCCCTTTCCGTTTTTTTACGAGCTTTTTCTTACGTTCATTTTGTTCTTGTTATGTTTTACGAATTTGCTTCAAAATTATAAACTTTGCTTTCGTTTTCTGTTGAACTTTCGAAATTATATATTCTCCTTATCTTGTTTCATTATATTCTGTTTTCGAATTACGCTTAGCGTTGCAAATTTTGCGTTTATCTATAATGTTTCGTTCTCTTTCTTTTTTCTCTCTCTTTCTCTTCCTCTTCGTTTATAAATGATTTCCCCCCCCCCCCTTTTTGTTGATCAATCGTTGTCCAACTCCCTCCCGTTCACCGTTCTCCTTCTTCGTGCGACTTCGCCAACCATCGACCACCAACCAATGTTCTTACCTGTGATCCTGATCTTGTGCCAAAAACCGTGTGTCGTGTACCTCCGTGGAAAACCTCCGACAAAACTTCACCATCTTCCTTTTCAACAAACCGAAATTTAAAAAAAAAACAACAACAACAATAACAACAGCCAACGAAGTCATTAAGACCTGGGAGTAAGCATTAGGTTTGAGAGACGTGTTACGTGTTAAGAGATAAAAGATGAAGAAAAGCATCAGAAAGAGAAAGAGACAGATAGTAAGTGTGTAAGAAAGGAAATTTAAATAAAGAAAAAGAAAAGTTAAACAAAAAAAAAACATAACAAAGAAGAAGAGACACAGGCTGTAAAATGTGCCGTACCGAGAACGAGGAAACGAGTCCTTGGATAGTGTGAAACATGGATATAAAAAAAGCATAGCAAAAACCGTGCGAAAATACTCGTGGCAAAAGAACGACAAAAAAACCAACACAACTACGCATCCAATGTGAAGAGAAATAAAATCGTGTGTGAGTGTGTGTGTCTTATGTATTTTCTGATCTCCGATTCTGTTAACCAAATAATGGCCCCAAGAAAAAAACAAAGCAAAACGCGAAGCAATACCGACGACCCCCTTCAGTGCGCATCCTATTGTTTGCTACTCTCACGAACAACGCTAAACAACGCACAGCAACGGCAGAGAGCAACACACAAACAACCCCCTTGAAAAGCCCGTCCCCTCCCACCGGTTATGAGTGTGTGTGTGTGTGTGTCTAAAAGGAGGAAAGGTTGTTTGTAAAATAGTAATTAATATTATTAACTGCTGCGCGCGCGGGCCCAACCGTCGTCACAGGGCCCGCGCTCTCAAAGATGGTGAATGATAGGAATGGCAAATGGAGAGGTGTGTTTGAGGAGAGGAGAAACCAAACCAAACGGGGAAGAAACAGCTGTAATCCCGCCAGAGATGCAACCAAAAAAAAAAACAAAAAGAAAAGAATACGAGAGAAAGAACAGTGTTAAACGTTAATTCATGCAAATAGTTAGCAAACGTGCAATTGTTAAGTAAGACAAAAATAAACTAAACCAAAAAACCAGACCCAGATTGTGTGGTGGTGTGCGTTTTCTTTTCCATAGATTGCAGAAAATGTAGTAATCCTGCTGCTAGTGAACAATTGGTGATCAAGGAATTGCATAACTTACGGCGCTTAAAGGTCAATAACTAAGGGCGCAAGTCTGGAAAGAAAGTAAGTTTTTTTTCTCACCCGAAAGGGAGTCATTTTGGAACAGTTTATCACATCCCATCCGAAGAAGCAGGTGAATGGTGTTGAGTTGATGGATAGCGAAGGTGAAACTATATAGAACTTCTAAAGGTCCAGTACTTACATACGCCTCTGAGACATAGAGTTTGTGAGAAAGACTGACGATACCTTCTAGCAGAAGATGCTCAGTAGGGCCGCGTATGTATGTGTGGAATGACAATGGAGGAGCCGCTACAATGATAAACTCGACAAAGCTTCTGTGGGCGGGTCACGTCATGAGAATGTCACTGGACGACCTAGTCCGTAAAGTCCTTCTTTGAGGACTTTCTTTGAGCTTTTCTTTGAGCTTTGAGGACAAAGCTTAAACATATCTGATCTATATCTGATGTCTCCGTGCCGGCCTCTATTGTCGTTACAGTCAATCAACATTGTTTGACAACAGTTACTGTACACCTGTACTGTGTTGACTACATGGCGTTTGCCTAGGGTGATAAAGATTTGATTTTCTTTTACGATTGCCCTTTGGGAAATCCCCACCTGCGCGGATGCCTTAAAATAATTTCAAACGATAACAATAAAATATGCACACTATAACAGCGACACTGACTGTTTAGGTAACAATAAAACAACTGATAACAATCATCTTGAAGATCGTTCATAAGAACTCATTATCAAACATATTTTAAGCAACGTGAGCTTGAGTAATACATTAACGAGCTGTATGTTTCCCGTGTGTGGAGCAACCTTATCACAACTAATTTACTATCCAAACAACTGACCTATCTGAATTGGTTCAGTGGAGCAAAGGTATCTGCTGGAGAGGTCCGGAAATAGTTGTTGCACCTTGAGTATTTGTTTTGCATCGAATGTAGTTCCGAGTCGCTCTCAAAAGTCACTGTATCAAATTTTCCTATTTATACCATGGTACAGGCCATTCTCGAAAACAGTTCGTAAAGTTGCACCGAAGATCACACATCATCAATCGTCATGAAGCTGTGGTCAGTGGTAGTGATTGTTGTGCTGGTTAAAGTGTTTGACGTTGCGGCACTGCACAGGAATCCATTCGATGGTAAGCATCGAAATTGAAGAAAAGTAATGTTATACATTGACAAAAAACGACGATGTTTCTCCAAGTGATCAGAGGCTGTAAGCAGTACGACAAAGGTGGAGACTACGATGCAGCTCTTACATACTTCCCGACGACAAGTCTGCTCCATGTTGGCTATACAAAAAACTCCAAGTACTTTAAAATCGCCATCTTAGGTCCGAACGATGGAATCATTCGGTACGGAGACTCCTTGTTTCCGTACGATAAGTACGTGATAGAGATTGGTAAGACGATGTTGGACGTGTAGGAAATCACGTAGAAATTCCGTTTATAAATTTTGGATTGTTGTTGCTTATTTGACAGTACTCGGAGGATGGGGAAATACAAGAAGTGCTGCTCGGCACCAGTATCGTAAAGCTTCGAATGAAAACAACAATGTCCAGCTGGTAGATGCCCAAACGCCGAACTTATTATCACAGTTCGAGCCCACCATGTTCGTGCTAGAGGTGTTCCACAGCGGCACAGTGCAAGTTAGCATTGACGGACAAGATCATCCTTTCCTGTCGTTCAGCGATAGTAAACGTATACCTGCCAATTATATGGCTATCACCAAGTGGGACAAGGACGTGGTATACTTCTACGATTGTCCTTCTCTTGAGGGTGCGAACGTTTTGTACAATTCCTTGCTTTTGAACTGCACTGTTGTCTAATAACTGGCAGATCAAAGGATGTTCCATTCGTAAAGTCGGTGTTTTGTAGCGACCCCAGTCCCACACGACGAGACCGAGACAAAGTCCCTTCCGGACCGTTTTCCCCTTAGCAAGGATTGACTACATTTGAGGGCTCAATTAGTTCATAGCTCTAAATTCAAGTGAATAAAACAAATATATATTACACCTTCCAATTCGATAACAATCGTCGTGAAGCTCATCAAACCAAATAACATCAATATCCGATTATGATCGATTATCGTATGTTCAATTCCTCGTTCAATCTCTTTTAGCTGTTGTTAAACCAACTCGGCAAACATTTTGAATTGAAATTAAATGAAACACACAGCTACATCGCAAACTGCCTCGACATTCAAACAGGCAGAGACAGCTTGATTGCTCAACGACATTATTATTGGTGCTGGACATATAGAAAGCGATCATTTTACCAAAGCACATGGTTGCTTTGATTCTGAGCATCGCGTTTTACGCCGTAAGTTATGCAATGTTCTCGTGTTTTACCATCGTGCTCCGAAAGCAGTGTTTCTCAACCAGTATCGAATGAACCGCGGAACAGTACACGAACTATACAGGTAAATAAAATAGTATATATTTCTTATCATACTTTTATCGCTCACACTTTCCCTCCCTTCTCACGCGGCACGCTCGTTCCGTTGGCTCTATGAATGTATTACTACCAGTAGCGGATAAAAATAGCACTTACACAGACACACGAGGTTTACAATCTAAACAAAACGCAAACGCGGTTCTATTTCGTACAAAGTTTAATTAAAAAAAAAGCACGAACGGAAGAAGAAAACAGACGAAACATAGCACGTGTGAAATGGTTTACCTAAAGCGTACATTGCTAAACGGTTGTGTTCGATGGAATCATGCACATTAAGGGACGAAGGAAAACGAACCCTGTTTTCTCTCTTTTTGTCTTTCCGCTAAAACTAATCTGATCTGTTTGCGAACGTTGGCCAAAAAGAAAACCGAATTCAATAGTTACATTTAGTTTTGTTAGCTTGGATATTTTGTTTTTTTCTTTTTTTGCTTGCTTAATAAGTTTAGCCCACTTAGCCGGGCGCACATTATAGAGGATCAATTCCCGTTCTTGCTAAAGATTACAATTTAACACGCTAGTACAATAAATTAAGTTCCTCACATTTAGACCGTTTCATATCGAATGTTTCTTTCCCAACCTTTGGGCGTGGCGTTTTTACTTTCAAAACTTCTTTGTTTATACTTCCCTAAGTTTATTCGATCAACAATTGATTTCGTTAGTTAATTGTTTGTTTTTGTTTGTTTTACTGTTTTTCCTTTAGGCTTTAGCTATTTAGAAACTGCTTTGTTCTTGTTAAACTCTTCTAAAGCTCACCTTCATCGTAAGCACCTAACCAATAGTTATAAAATAGCGATAGAAGGTAATAATAATACTAGTACGAAATGGTATAAAACCTAATTACGATGATGCAACGCACGACATTTCGCGGCCAGGTTAATTTACAACACAACTTATGCAAAACACGCGCACACACAACATGCACTCGGGCCGGAGGAACGATGGTTTGTACAGGGTGGATTTCGGCTGTCACACTCATTAAGACCACTTAATAGCAGTAGTAGTAGTAGTAGTAGTTCCGTTTGATCTTCAACTTTAAAGATGAACGGTTATGGTATGGTGGTCGGTCGTTTCGACCGTGGACGACATGCTGTCCGGTTTGCTGTCTTCCTGTTTGCTGGCGTCCTCCAACGCACCGGCGGGTGAGGGTATGGAGGAGGGCAGTGAAATGGGACCAGCTGTGCTGAGCGTCGACGATGCCAGACTGTGAGTCTTCTTCAGGTTGGTATGCTTTGGTAGATGATGGTTACTATGGTGGTGATGGTGATGGTGGTGGTGTGGCCAGTGCGGATTGTCCAGTACCTCGTCCGGGCTGAGCGAAATATCAGCTATGATGCCACTCTCTGTGGGGGAAGGATGGGAGAAGATGAAGTGTGACGATAGCAGCCGCAATGGGATTGCGAGACCTACCCATAGAACATTGGCTCACGAGAGTCGTTGATCGCTGATGCTTCTTGTAGCCCGTCTTGAGCGGTGCTGGAGCATTCGGGTCGGTAATGCTGAGCGTTAGCCGCTTGCACGTGGTGATGCTGGTTGTGGTGGTACTGCTGGCACTGCTGCTACTACTACTGCTGCTACTGCCACTATTGCTAGCGGCGGAGGACGATCCGGACGAGCTGTTGCTGCTGTTGCCACTGACACTAACCGTCGTTGCCTCGCAGCCACTGGTTGTCGAACTCGTACCGGTGCTGACCGACGAGCTGCCCGAGGAGGATGAGCTGACGGAAATGATCGACTGAGGTCGTTTGTTGGACTTTGACTCCGGTAGCGTACCCATGAAGGAGTGGCGCAGTTTCGGTGCTAAAATATCAAGAAGATGGCATCAGAAAAGGGGAGCACGAGATGTTAAGGTATGAAAGTATTTTACCCTTGCCAAGCTGCGAGATACTGATGGACCGATCGTTGATTTGATCTTGGCTCGGACGAATGTCTAGACACGGTTTGCTGCCGATACCCATGGATGACATCTCGGCCAGCCGAATCTCCCGGTTACGCTTCGCCTGCTTCCACAGTAGCTTCGAGATCTCCTCCGTCCAGGCATTCTTCACGTCCTCGCTCATCGTCTGCAGTGTCCAGGTGTCGCCGGGTTTGCGCTTCCGGAACCAAATCTCAAACCGGTACGGCGAATCGCCAACGTGTGCCGTCAGTCCAATGTCGGACGTTTTGATACTGTTTTTGTAGATGTAGATGTCCAAGTTCTAGAAGCAAAAGCCGTTTGGTTAGTAAGCTCTTGCTGGTGTTTGAAGCGATCTTAAGCATTTACCTTCCGATCCGGGAATCTTCTCGCTTTGCTAAACAGTACCAACTCCTCGAACAGGAACACCTGCCGGAGTGACTTCTTGCCCGCCTTACCCTCCCACACGAGAAACTCGTTCTGGCGCAGTAGACGTCCCTGCTCCTTCACGTTCACGTCACAATCACGCAAGCTGTCCATCGCCAGCAGATCGTTACCGTGGCGCAGCTGGAAGCGTACCATCTCTTCCGCCTTCTGTAACATCTCCAAGTCTTCCAGTATCTCCGGATTACTGTTCGTGTGCTACGGAGCGGACAACAAAACAAACACAAAAGTGAGAACCATTTAATGCTGGAACGTCGCTTGCCCGGTGCTTGGATGCAACTTACTTGCACGTCAGCGCACGCCTTCATTAGCTGCTGCAGTAGCAGTGCGTACTTGCCCATCCGCTGCACCGGTTTCAACAGGTACGAGGCCAGATCCATCTTGTCGTTCAGCTCGATCTGTTTCGCCTTAAAGAACTGGGTACCGTTTTCGCTCATCAGCGAGTCGCTTTTCGGTTTGTTCTTGTTGTACAGCGCGTACAGATAGAACTTGGACTCGTGCCGCAAGAATGCGGTCCCGACCTTCAGCGGGTGATGTTCGCAGCTGGGAAGGGGGAAAAAAATACAAATGGAATGTACAAAAGGTGGCAGAGCGTTCGGTGTCTAAACTCCGCCGGGCCGTTAATCTCTGGGTCCTTCTCTTTGTCGCCGTTGTCTTTGGCTGAGCTGTGTTATGTCGTCCCGAGTGCATGGCGCAGATGACAAGTCGCTGCGTTCTGTAATAACAGCATTTCCCCGTGGGTTACCGAGCAGGGCTCAGGTATTACCTGGGGGAGAAGATTACTGTTGGTACAAATGTCTCGAAGGGTCAAATTGACCCATTCGTCAAGAGTGTGCAGTACGCATTTTACAGGACGCATCGCAATAGCTGAAAAAGGAACTCTTTTGCGGTGAATTATGTCCTTAACTGCTAGACATTGGTATTTACAAGTATTATATTTGATATATATTATATATATGTACAAAAACGTGTTAATTCTGAGCTGAAGATGGAAATTCATCAATCGGCTTAATAATTCTTTTAAATATTCTGCTGGTCTACGTTGTTATTCTACAAGAAGAAGGGGTCATATAAAGAACAGAGCTACTATACTCCTTTTATAAGGATATATCCAGAGCATGTTGTTAGCGAGTTAAAATGATAGATCTGCAGAATGGTGCTCTGCGTGTAGTACAACTTCAAATCCATACAGTATACAAGTAAAATTCCCGAGTCTTCATTTACAGTTCATTTGTCTCCAACCTCCCAAGGTCCCAAGGAGTCAGTCCCATGCAAAACGTTGGATATACTTGGCGTAAAATGGTCTCAAACATATCGATTTGCGTTCTGTCCCTGGGTCGTCACGCTTTTCAATGTCTCTGTAGTCTGTGCCTTTAATTCTTTCGCTCACACACACGCACGCACGCACACGCGCCACTCTAATTCCTGCAAAGTGGGTGATGTTACCTACGGTGATAAAGCATACACAGCCATATGAACCACTCACGCTTGTCCCAGTCCCAGTAGGAACCCAAAACCGAACCAATTACCTTTCCAGCTCGCTAAGAAAATGCTGCCGGTGAAACTCGCAGATACGCTCGATGTTGCCGAAGATGACGTTCCGTTGGCCGCGCAATGCCTGCGGTATGTCCTCGCGCAACAGCTCCTGCGTGTAGTTCTCGATCACGTACTGCAGCGAGCGGACGTAGTCGCGTTCTGTGCCAATCATTTCGCGCATGATCAATAGAAGCGTCCTGCAATTGGTAAAGGGAGAAGGGTTGAGGTGGATTAGCGTTCTGTGAGTCCGGAGGGGGGCGTCGACTCGTTCACGAGAGACTGTTACTTTTGCGTCTTCTGGTCAAATGGATTGTTCTCTTCGTAGTCTAGCTGCAGGTTCGAGGCATGACAGTACAGATGTGCATTCGCCTGTAGCGGGATTTGCAGATCCAGCGGTGGCTTGGAGATGCCTTCGAAGCAATCCTCGTCCAGATCGTCACTGTTGTTGCTGTATTGAAGGGAATAGAGGAAAGGAATTATTTGGGTTATTTAGGCAAAATGTTTCTGTAGGGGAAATTGACCCTCACCACACATTCTTCGGATCATCAAAACTCTGACAGGAACAGGTCCTTTCCAGCTTGCTGTTTCCTTCACAACGATCGCACCCACCAAGCCCCGAGTCGGCCATCTTGGATAGCTCCTCGTCCTCTTCCTCGTGCCGCTGGTGATGGTGGTGATGGTGGTGACTATGGTGATGATGACTTCTCTGGTGTCTAACCGTCGTTCCCTGACCCTCCCGGCTGTGGTCGTGATGTGGTTCTGCTGGGGTCTGCTCGGCGAGTGTTGGCAGTGACTGCTGTAGAGGTGGCGGCGGTGGCGGCGGACCAAACTTGCCCTTTTCCGGCGTGCTGGTAGCGGTGATCGTATCATCCGACATGCTTATATCTAAACTTATATTATCACTGGTAGTACTGTTTGTGTTGTTGCTGTGGTTCTGGTGGTTGAGGAATTGTTGGTTATGGACGCTGTGGCCGTTGGACTGCTCGTCCGCGGAACCGTCCCCATTATGTCCAGCTGAAGTGGTGCTGTGGTCGTGCGGTTCACTGTGCGCCGTCGGTACCAAACGTTTGCAGCGTTCTATCAACCGCACCGGAGCTTCAATCTTCTCCGCCAGCTTTAGCATCTCCGTGCGGATGTCATCGTCCAGCTTGAGCTGCTGCATGCCGAGCAGGGTGTGTAGCCGGGCCGCACCTTCAATCCGCTCGCGCACCCGCTCCAGCCGTTCCTGGAATTCATCCACGCAGTCCTTCAGCAGCTTGAGGTTGTCGCGCATAATTTCCAGCTCGCCGGATGCATCGCACAGATCCCGCCCCTTGCTGACATGCTTCCGGGCGGTGTAGTAGAACTGCTCGAACTGCGCCTCACAGTCCTTGGCCGTGTCGGGGCACTCCAGGGCACTCGGTTCGCTGTACGTGCGGAGCGATTGTTCACCTTCGTTGCGCATCCAGCAGATGACCTGTGGGAAGAAAAACAGAAACACGTATCAAATCCGAACCGGTCCGAGTGTGGATGAAATCGAGAGTTCGCTTCCGCTCGAGTGGACAGTTCGATCATCATCGTCGGCGTTGGGGCGATGCGGTAATTTATACGACTCCCGGACCAGCACAGTTAAAGCGGGCTAATGTTTAATTTATCAATCGGGTTTGCGCGGACAAGTTTCTAACTTCTGCTGCTGGAATTCGGAAAGGGTGGTCAAGGGGAGAAAGTAACTAAGGTGTGGTGTTTGGAGGTCATTCCACGGTAGTGTCCCTTCAAAGCAGATGCGGAAAAAAGCAGATCGTTCACAACTCGTTTGCCGGACCAGATGTCCAGATGGTGTGAGTTCACCGGAGTTCCTCATACCAACCTCATTGATCTCATCGTCCAGGGCTCGCTGGCGCGTCATCTCCCGCAGTCGCTCGCGGCGTTGTTCGGTCAGCTGCTCCAGCTTGCGTGCGGCCCGATCCACCTCACCGTAGATGCCGATCACCTCCGCCAGCCGCCCATTGATAATGTCCTGCTCGAGTTCGCCCCGGTTCGATTCGGGCCCGTGGCCGGTAATACTAGCTCCGTTAACGCTACGCACGCTACTATCTACACTAAAGGCTCTAACTAAATTTTTGGTTTGTTTAAGCGTTTGTCTGTTGTTGATAACCGTCAGCTTGTCCTGCAACCGCTGTATGGTGTTCGGCCCTTTGCGGCGCAAACTCTGCAGCTCCGAGTCCATCAACGCCCGACTAAGCGCCCGGTGCTGCGAATGGAGCTGGCGGCGTGTCGTCGCCAGCCCGGGCTGCTGCTGGTTCGCTGGCTGGCCGGACTGGTGCTGCTGTGCCTCCATGGCGCGCAGATCGCCCAGCACGGCCACCAACCGACGGCCCGTTTCAACGCACTGCTGCTGCAGCGATTCCAGCAGCTGGAAGAAATCAACCCACTCGCGCTGATTGTGCACGTAGAAGCCGCAGCACTGGATCGGAAGATTGTCCGTGCTGATAAAGTTCTTGATCGTTTCGTTGTTCAGATAGCGTACGCGCACGCTGCCCGGCCGGAGATATTCCTTCGGTTGCTTCAAACCGGCCTGCTGTTCCGCTGCATCGTACGCACCGGACACGAAGACGGCGGACAGCTTCAGGTGACCGTCGAGCAGCTGCAGCGTGCTCTCGATCGTGTCGAGAAAGGCAAGCTGTGCACTTTCGTTGACCAGCAGATGCAGTGTGTAATGGGCGGGTCTGTTTGTTGGGGAGGGAAAGAAGAAAAAAAAACAGAATCTTTAGTGCGTCGTTTGGATCCCCCGAGCTGATTCTTGCTCGCAGTGTATTTTTTCTAACCCCGGCAGAAGCGGGATGGAGAACAAATGTCCATAATCACCACGTTCAAGCTGTGATAAATGATCGAACATGGCATTCAATTATCCATTTTCTGGGAAGCTTTTTTCCTCTCGTGTGGTGTCTTTAAAAGAATCATAAAATCTTGCCTTTTTTCGGCACGAAATTGGAGCACATACTTTGCAAGGAGTAAAGAACAACAGCTTGAGGGCATGTCCACCTGCGTGGAATGGGTTCCACAGAAATTGTGGAAATTGTTTTTGATAAAAACTCGAAGGAGGAACTGAATGATAAATTAGACCAGAAAGCTAACATTATTCTCGTTGAACCGGATTTCATAATTTCGTTTCTCGGAAAAGTGAGCAACAGTTGCAATGAGTTGTGGTATGACTTTTTCCAGTAAGAAGGCTTAAATATAAGTATTTATTTGACTAAAACATCACTAATACTGTGCCACAAGTACTGCTAGAACAATTATAGAAGGGGAAATTCCTGTACAACCAGAAACAAATAACTCTATTTGATTAGCTCAATTTCCTGTTTAGTTTGTGTGAATATTAAGATTCCTCAAGCGATAATCAGGAAGCAGAAAAAAAAATATGTATTGCATACCTTCAGGCGGCTCAAGCGCTTGTCAGAAAAAGGACGATTTTGGAATATAATTTGCATATCTTTAGGCGTATTCAACAAATACATGAAACGGCCCTAATAGATAATGGAAAGAAGGACTTATGTCGTTTCTTTACTCGTCTACAAATCATATAAAAGGTTCAGTAAATCCCAAAAATCTTTGGGTTTTATTACCTTTTAAGTTAAACATATTCTTCAGAGGGATAAACACGATTCTAGTGAGCCAATACATAACATACGAAACATGGTATGTCATAATACCGAATAAGAGAGTGAGAATCACTATCGCGCGATGAAATGCCTCCGGTTACCGTATGGAAAAAGATCAGCATTTTCGCTAGAGAATTTTCGGTTGAAAAAGATTGTTATCAACAAAAAAGCTCCCAGATCCCTCTCGCAACCACGTTCGCCTTGTCAATATGTGCTACACCTCAAGACAACCGTGGCATTTGTAGTTTGTCAGGCATGATTTATGCCTCACCGTCGATTGCTTGCAGTGCGTAACGGTATGGCAACATACTGCAACTGTCTGTCCCCCTGCACGGTAAGAAGCCCTGCACGCAGCCATGATTTACGGTATCGGTGAAATCAATTTTAAGTTCACCGCAAAAGAACGGTAAAGGACGCCCATCCGCGCTGTACTATGCACCGGGTTGCATCATGTTGCCGGGGTGCATCAAGGTGCGTTCGCCGTTTGAAGCTTCTGAGCTCGTAAATCTTGCCCGCTCGGTCAGGAAATTAGTATGGCGGGTTCGTCTTCACGTGTTTTGGAACGGGGATTGTTGGATGTGGTGGTTCACCCCCCTCGGGTACTTACCTTTGGATCGGTAGGGTATTGTAGTACAGTAGCACTGTTGCAATTTCGTAACAGTTCAAGCCTGATGCGAGCGTTTTCTCCACCTCGATGTAGATGATCGGTGAGCTGGAGCGATCGTGCGTTCCTGTGGGAGAGGATAGATAAATTAGACGTTAGCATGATAGCATCCTGCAGATGAAGAGTAACAAGATGTAATATTAAATGCAACAAACATTGTTGCAATGAACATCGATCAAGCTAAGTAAGACATTTTCCATTTCCTACCAGCCAGGATCAAACATCCAGACTAATCACTTCCGAATCGCACCTGATCACGACTTTAAGGAAGCGAAACGGCCAAACCGATCCATCTCGTTACCAGGCAACGCTGTAACCGAACCCATCTCGGCCTTCTTGAGACTGGGGACGAGGAAACCATCCCGAGCCGTACACTTAATCAACCCGCAAGAATCATTCCACGGTGGTGGGACAAACCCGGGGGAAATGTAAAGCATATAAATCAATAGAAATCGCCTATCGTGTTCGTGGTTTCGATAGGCGAAGGTGGCGCATTTATGTTTGCTCGATCGCACCGGAAGGAAGGCCGACGTGAGCCGGCCCGGCCGAGACCGCAGAAAGGTGAACCACGTGAGACTTTATTTACGACACATTGCGCCACGCCAGACGGTATAAGTTCGCGTGAAAGTGATTTATATTTAACTTTATCGTCGTAGAAGTGTAAGTGTAGAAAAATAAATAACTACTTCCATACCAGCCGGACCTGGGCTGGGTGGTGGGGGGAGAGAATCCTGGAATTTCTGTCGGTTAGTTTCCGGCCCTTTTTGCACTGACATTTGCTGCCCTCCGTTAACAGCAGTGTTAGCAGAGCGTTTCGATTTTAAAATCGACCCCGAAAACCAACCAACCTTTTGCAGAAGCAGATCAAATTGCCCTTCCGAAGGGCAAGGATGAAGACACCCCCGGCCGGTCGGTGAACACCGAACACACTCATTGCGTACAGTGCGATAGGATCTTCGCCACAAAAGTGAGAGCGAAAGTGCGTAAATCTTGGACTGTCTTCTTCGCAAAACGCAAACCTCCTCCCCGCCCATCGTTCCGGCAGGCAAGTGCAAGTCCTTTCTTTTAGGGGCGCCGAAAAGCAGAATGATCGGCCGCGGTCTCTGTGACCCACCGATGGACGACGGTGTGTTGTTATCTAGATTTGTATGCTCTCCCCCTTTGAAGATGAGTGTGGAAATGGGGTTTAATGGAACTGTACAAAACCCCAACGCGATGGGGCTGTACATGCGCATGCGCTGTCCTTTCGGTTGGATGCAATCGGTAACTTTCGATCTTGCGGGTCAATTCTTTTAGGGGTTGGTCTGGTATGAATGGGGGGGCGCGAAGGTTTGGGATGATACATGAAGTTGTAAGCGGGTTGGTGAAATGTGCGTTTCGGGTGATTTGTAGCCTGTGGAATGTTCATTCAACACCAGAATGCTTGATTAATGTGGAGGATGATAATAGTGCTGTCGATTAATGTTGGTAGAAAGCAAAATATTCGTGGAGTTGGTTTATTAGCATTACTGTTTTATAGCCTGCATAGAGCAGCCGAGCATTGAGACGCTATGCTGAGGACTATTGATTGAAAAGAGAATCCAAGGTTCCCATGGTACGGTCCCTTAAGTTTAAGCCTACAAGAAGGTCGCGATTTAAATCTTGTCTATATCGCATCTCACAACAAGGACTACGAAGTTAACGTATGAGAAAATCACAACCTGGATGATATTATGTGACAGGTCTCTTCTATCGAACCGCCGGTCTTCGAAGATCAGTTTGTACTCCAAGGTCCACCCCTAAAGTGAAGAAACTCTAAATCGTGAGATACTTTATGTTCGTTGGACATGGCATATTTAAAACCGTAGATGTAACCGCAAAGTGCTCCAGAATCACCTCAAATCATTTGAAGAGATGGACTAGTTAATGATAACAAGCTTTATCGAGGATCGTCAAACCCTTCCGGAAGATCCCGAGGATCGTCCAATGTCCGGAAGATGTGACCAAAAGAAAATCTTTTGGGAAACACCACAAACGGAGGAAAAATTCCAAAAAAATTGGAGGACAAAACAATGGGATTGATGATGGTCAAGCCCACGAAAAAGCTGATCTAAATGCTTTCAGGCTTAGGTGAAATCCTGCCAACTTCAGGATCATGGCCCACCGGCAACACATCGTTCTACTTATGTTTCGAAAGACCTATCGTTATCCTTATTGCAAAAAAAAGGACACATTTATCCCTGAAATGAAAGAAAGAAAGGGAATTCCAATTCAATTCTCCTCTATGTGCGACATATCATTTCGTAACGCAGAAAGCTTCCATCGAACAGTGTTGCCCCCCTCATTCATCACCATCCATCACACGTGGTGGTGGCGGGCCGCAAACAAAACGATCCATTTGAGGCTCATTAAACTGGCAGCTGACGGGCGAATCTATCACTCCCCACATCACCAGCTACAGTGAAGGTGAAGAAAAGGCATCCACCACGCTTGAGATTGACACTTTCATTTTTCAATAATGCCCTCGGGTCACTGCAGCCAGGTTTTTACTCCAGCTGCCCAGCATAGAAAGAGGTTTTGTGGAAATAAATGCTCTGAAGCGAGAGAAGAAAGAGCATCAAACGGTATCATAAAATTTACTAAATCACACACACCGTGATGGGAGATACGTCTCTCGTGGGACAAATTTGAACTCCTCCCCCCTTCCCCCCTTTTCGGGAAGAAATTCTACACCACTACGGAAGGAGAAAGTCCAATGTAATGATGTCGAAAGTGACACATTCTACCTGAGGCAATGCGCCCGAATGGAGTAATGTCGAAGTGAGACACGAAAGAGAGATGAATCAATCCAGCAGTTTGCAGTGGTTGCCCGATGACGTGAAGACACATCCAACACCCACTGGTTTTCACGCAAAAGACAGAACAGAAAAACACGCGCCAAAAGCCAAAAGCCCTTCAACGCCAACGATCGGCTAATTGTGCGCATTTGCGCGACTCCATTAGTTAATCGGTGACGCTCAATACAGGACGGGGGCAGAACTTTGCCTTGAGGTCCTTTTGTCGTTTTCCTCGTTTGCCCAGTGAGTGTGCGCACACACACATACACAGACACGGCAGCCCACAGCCAAATGGTAATAAATTTTCGTTAACGAGCAGAAAATCACGGCAACCGGGAACGGATGAAGACATCGTTAAGTAAGGGCAGCATCGTGTGTGCATCTTACCTGTCGCACCGAAAACCGTTGTTCGTGATTTTATACTCCGGCACAAAAAAGGAAAACACAAGAGAAGAATTATTGCAAACCACGAAACTCCACGAAATGCATGTAAAGCGAATGTAAATGCGTGAAAAAAGAGTAACTACTAGCGGCGCGACTATGAGCGCTCCTGCCTGTGACAGTGGCCCGACATACACACGTCAAGCCGGCCGGCAAAAACCCCTCGTGCGAACGCCTCCGGATGGGAGTTCGACGCTTAATCGCTCGGATTACATTAATACATATAAACACTGCAACCGAGCAGCATGAAAAGCCGCCCGCCTGCGATTTTTTTGTTTCTTTCTGCGCTTTCCTTTTGTTGTTCGTTGCCGGCCTAAAAACGGCAGTGCGATGAGCGATGCACTTAACGAGATGCATTTGTCTTACCGGGAGGGATTTGCAGGCTCGTGGGTTCGTCGTCGATAAATAACACTCGCCGCACTGTGTGGGATAATCGTTTCGTCCGCCCTCTTTCGCGGCACGTATCAATTTCGATAGGGTTTGACGAATTCCTTCGGAGTTCCTTTTAACCAAAAGTCTTTGCACAGGCCCCTTCGTTCAGCCATCCTCGGGATTCGTTAGGAAGAAAGCATACATGATGCGATGATTGAATGTATGCACAATTCGGACACTCGGCCACCAGAGGAACCCTCTCTTTCAATCAAACTGCTCATTGTGCACCGCAAGAAAGCCACGAAACGATCCGCAACGAACCCGTTTCGTTACACCAATTGAGGATCGAACAGAAAATGAGAAGTTCCCCGCGCGAGCTTTCCCGGACGTTGCCGAACGCACCCACCCCTCTATCGATCATGCATCATAACCTGACAAATTGTTTCGAATCAGCAAATTCGTTGCTTTCCTAGCACGCGAAAACGGGACGGGCCTCCCTTACACTGACCTTGGAATTGTTTTTCCTTCCTCGTTCCCATATGCAAATTGAAACCACTCTTCCAATTTCGCGATCCGGTTTGTTTTGCATAAAACAAAAAGGGATGTCAGAGTGTGCCACATTCCGACCCATGGTGGTGTGAGGCGTTCTTTGGTACTAAAAAAAGGGCGAGGCTCAAAACACAGAACCCTGACAGTTGTTGGTAACGAATTAATGGTACGTAAATACGCGCCGGGAATGTAAAAATACTGATGCCCGCGGCTCCCGGGGACCGACCCCCCTCATGTGTGAACTCCCCCCCCACCGACACCGGGGGAACAAACTAGGTCGGTTGCATAAATATGAACCCAAAACATATCGGCCCCGTACACGAGGGTATTAAAATTTGATCATACCCGTGGATCGGTGCAACTGCAGCACTCTGCACATTCGTCACGTATTTCGCAGGGTACGAAGAAAAAAACAACAACACATGTCATGTTCTGGGCAGAATATGGGAACGGCTCTCCGTGCTGGTGCTCCTGTTCTTGATCGAGCGCGGAAACTTATGTAGCAAAAACCCGCTGCATCGTGTATGGTTCTAGGGTGTGTGTGTGTGTGTGTAGGGCTGTTGATGTATTTCGTGCGGTAAAAGATGTTTAGTGTCAGTCAATCATATCAAACATCGTGTACGGCACGGAACGTTAGCTAATGAGCCTTACACTGAGGAATTGTTGGGTAGAATTTGATTCAAATCAAAACATCGAAAGTTTGTTGCAAGCGTTAACATGTATAAACCATTACAAAGAGATAAAAGTGAATTAAAACTTTCCATAAATTGAGTTAACAACACGATAACGAGTATAAAGTCGTAAGATGAACTAAGAAATTAAGTAAAAAAATGCATTACGATAACAAAAACATGAAAACTTAATAAAAAAAATATCTCAAAACCGTAATAAAAATGATTGAAACAAATGAGAAAATCATAACAAAAAAATCAACTTGACAATACAAATAGAAAAAAATGAAACAACAATGAAAAGGAATAATAAACGTTGGCAGCTGCAGAAAAATATAAAAACAGGAAATATAAAATAAAACGCCTAAACAAACAAACAAAACGAACACGGAAAAAGAAATTTTCAACAGAATTTTTAATAAATTTGTGTACTGGAAAATTAGTGGCTTGACACAAAAACAAACGATCGCCTCAAACAAAATAGTTGCGTTCAATATCGACTCTTAATGACTGCTAAGAAGCTGCTCGTATTATAAGACGCGCTTCTGATCCTACCATGCGTAGATCATGACTTTCCGTGCGTGAAGATTTCGATTTTATGTCAATTGGCATTGTATACCGGGGCAATGGCAATGTTAAATTCTGCCAAATAAAGAACAACGCAAACTCAGAACGTTCAGGGGATTTGCTCCCTTATAAGGAATAAAAGTTCCACTGATGATGCTTTTTCGGCTGTCAACTTAAAAATGTCTAAGCGCAATGATTAATATACATGTGTCAAAAGAGTAATGGCGTAAATTTATTGCATTTATTGGAATAATTTTGGAATAATATTTAAAACATTCAACCACTTAAACTCCAATAAAATAACAATCGAAACAAAACCAATCACTCAGAATGGTAGCAGATAAAATATTTTTTTTATTAGCAATTTAAAGACGTCGAAAGAGCATGGAAACATTTCCTTCTTCATCAAACTCTTCCAACACATCCACTTAATATGAATATTGCCCTTTGGCTGATCGCTCGAAAGGATCAGTAACATTTACAGCAAAACAATATCGACCTATCGTCCATCTGTTTTTGAGGTAGTACAATACATCAACCGAACCACCAAATTGGATGCATTACTTCTTCCTCTGCAATACAATGATTCATAAACGGCCTTCATAAGCGAGGGATTAGCGCGGTCCCGACAACAAAAAGAGGTTTTTTTTCTTCTCGTGATTGTGCAACATGTATGCAACAACTGCACGCGTCACCCTCCCGCGCGTACCAGTGCGCGGATATGATGGATAGAAAATGTATAAATATGATCATTGGATCTGATGGCATCCATGGCGATTAGTATAATGCCACAAACAGCAACCGCATCCAAGCGCCCGGTTCCATGGGCAGAAACACCGGCCCACTCCACAGCCACAGACGTACCTAATATCTCGCTTGGTCGGTTGGTTTCCACGGCTGCCACGGCTGGTGGTGCGGCTCATATGCGCCGCTCAACACTGGAAGCTAGACAAGATCGCTTGAAACTACTGCCGTACAGCGGGATGGTGAAGAAACAAAAAAAAAATACAGCATTCATGCCCGGAAAGCGTTTGGGGCTCCGCGCCATGTAAAAGGAAGGAGCGAAAACCGCACGATCCTCGGGAATACCGATCGATGAAAGCCAAGAGGCCAAGACCATCGGGGGGAAAGAAAAGGGGGAAAGGAACAACAATAGCAATAAGCGGTGCAGCATAAATATTAGTCATTTGTTTCCGCCGCAGCATGCGCGGAAAGCGCCACCCGTGGGGTGGGAAAGGGGACGATTTTCGCTGCTGTAAAAGGGAAGGGCAAGCAGGGATCATGCAGTGTGTGTGTATGCTTATGCTCGTTCCAAAGTTGGATCTCCAAGCGAAGATATTCGCCCTCCATGGTACGCCAGGGCCAGGAATTATGTGGCACTCATGCCTCCATTCACGGAACGAAACAGCTGCTGCGAAGACGGCTTGTTTTTAGCGGTGCGGCGGTTGCCATTGCTTGGTTTGGGGCGGGTGAGTTTTATGTTCATGTTGCATGTCCACTGCGGGGTCCATCCGCCCGCACCATCCCCACCACCCACCTTGCCTCGCCCGGAAAGCGATATAGATTTTAGGAGTTGTTGTCATTTGTTTCTACCAGCTATTGAACACGAAAACCGGCTTTTGTGTCTTGGCGAGGTTTTGACCAAAACAGGGCACCGTCTCAACGCGAGGAGTAGCCCTTTTTCTGTGGGGACAGTTTTGCGTTGGGGGGAGGGAAGAAAGTGTTTCGGTCGGGATCGGTTATGATGCGCCGTGTGCGCGATGATTGATGTTCGGCCGATCGCTATCGATCGAACGGTACATGTGTTCGATCTAATCTGCGCACCAAAAGCGCCTCCCTGCTTAAGCAAGCAACACCGACGAGCGGACAGATAGCCGAAAACCGTGTCCAAGCGCATACGGGAAGGGTGTGAAACTTTCATGCACAGACTGGGCTCCTCTTTGCAGGGAGAAAGTAATTAGTAATAGCTTGAAGCGTAAAACAAAAATGACGGCCGTGATGTATGTCTCCAACACAGGTAGAGGGGTTTCTAGTACAACTGGCAATAGGAAGAGTCGTTTCTGGATTACGTTCAAGTTGTATTAGAATGTACCAGCCTTCAAATATTTAACTACAAATCTTTTTACCGTGTCGAGTCGAGATGGTTCTGAGAAGAATCCGCTTCATTTGGAGATGCAGAAAGGCTGAATTATGTTAGATCTCCCTCGGGATTTGCTGTTTCAACTCCAATGGAATCCAGAAGTAGTCCCGACTTTATCAGTTAAACTCGAAAATCCTTTGGGTAGTAATTATTAAGCAAGCAAAACTGTGATATTGCACGGTTATTTGAGAAACATTTTCAAAGTTAAAAATACCGAATTCTTGCTGAAGAATCTGTAAACTTCACATCACACATTTGTTTACAAAATTACAGAGGAATGTCCAGAGCGTAGATCAAGCTTAGATCAGAAACTAAACTACTGTTCTAAGTGGAAACTTCCGGTTATTCAACATTAAATTACCAAACAAAATAGGGATGCCTTTGAATATCTTCAGATATACGCTAATGGATTCTCAGGTCCCAATGAGCCACAGTACAGTCGACTGAGAAAGCTCGCCGAAATGGACTCTCCAAGTGTGGTGGAGAATACGAAAACTGAACCCAAACGAAACAAACACAACCCACGGGACGTAACACGTATTGCAGAGCGCTTGGTTTGAAATATTAGTCCCAAGGTTAGGATATGTCAAACCACTAATTTATATCGACAGCAAAGCGGTTGTGGCCGGACGACACCGTCATCGGGGACTTTCCCTTTCGAACGCACAGTCCATGATGTCTTCCACAGATTCTTACCCTGCAAAACTGCAAAAAAAAAGCCCCCGACAATGCGCCCCGAGAAGGTTGACGGGTATTGTGTCCTACACTCTGGGGTCGTCGGGAGTCGTCGGCCTCATATTTCACCAGGATCACTCTAATCCCGGATCGTGCGGTTAGCACGGATTGGCACCATTCACCCGGACAAGAGCCGCGGAAGCTCAAAGGCCACTAACGGGTGACCCTTATCGGGGATGACAATCGGGCTGTTGGTGATTGACCGTACCGCACGTCGCAGGTTCAGGAAGTCGTGTCTTCCGACGGTTCGCAAATACAAAAAAAAAGAGCCAGCTAACGGTCTCGCCGAACCCTCACACGCACGCACGATCCTTTTCGGTTGCTGATTTTCACCCGACATTGGCAAACGATCGATCGGTAAAGACAGACCCCAACCCCGATCGTCATCCATCCGATGTATCCGAGATGTATGATGTTCGAAACCGCAATCGAGCAACTTGCTCACCGTACGATTCCCGCCAACGGAACGATCGTTTTGTGCGATCTTCTACACGTTCCTTCGGCAATTGCTGCCGTGCCGGAGCTACCTACAACGCCCCAGTGCGATGGAAAGGAAAAGTGTTTTTCATTTCCCTTCCCGATACGAGCTCAGCGTACATGCCGCCCTGTAGCCGTGGGACGGAGGGCATACGTGTGACAATCGATGTGGGAAATCATCTGGCTGTTTGGGCTGTGAAGGGGATTTCGGACAGCGTGTGCACGTACCTGGTATTGAAATTCCTGATGTCAATAGTTTCTCCGGTAGCTCGCGGATCGATCGGGGGGCAACGATCTCGTGCGGTAGATGAGGTGCTGAAAGGAGGTGAGCAGAACGAGATGGAATGCGTTTAGTTGTGATGATGATGAGTGTCATTAGTACCAATAGATATTTTTAGTAATAACTTGAAACTAAAAGGTCGTGAAATTGGTGGCGAATTTTATTTTGCAGAGCCGGAGTCAGGGTCAATGGAGTCTCAATTTCAAGAACTTATACCAGAATGTTTGATTTCATTCATTTCTTTCATCTTTCTTCAGTGTTTCCTTTAGATATAGCTATTTTTTTGTATTGTAGTTTCTATAGCTTTTGAAAAACAAAGAGAAGCTATTTCTGAATCAAATTTCATAGAATTTCTTATAAAAATACATTGTTACCCAACAAGATGTTTCTGATATCGATACGTGCTTTATGGTTCCAGTGCAACTCTGCCACAATTCCACAACGACAATGAAAAGATAAGAAATTGTTGAAAAAAAAACGTAACCACGTAATGAAACTGTTTACACTTGAAATTGGCAAACTTCCAAAACAAAAGTAAACAAAAACTTATTATCATGGTCGGCTCTCGTTTGCACCAACAGCACCACCCTACTTGCTTGTATTCAAACACTAGAAACGCCAGCGTCTCGGGTGCTTTGCATCTTACCTTACTTCCGGCCCCGAGCTCGACCAACTGGCCTTCTTATCTACTATCTCTCCATTGACTTAACCCAGATAAGAAAATTACGCAAAAATCGTGTATCAACTGTTTTCCCTCCACCATTAGTAGCTGCGAATCGTGCCGCGATGATAGCTTCCCTGCAAGGGAAATTGTCGGCTGGTCAACGTCACACGCGCACCACAAACTGTCGGTGCTCTTTTTGAAAGTCAGTTCGGTAGGTGGGCGAGGATGGTGTTCCTAGAATGGACGAACGAGTTCTTTCTTCTGGACGCATCGGTGGAAGTGCTTGCGAAAAAAGGGGGTCGCACCAAGGTACACGATTTTCTTATTTCATCCCAATTTTCCGACGCACCTTCGGGCCACTCACGACCACGAGATCGCTTGTTCGACCCGAAGGTTGATTCTGTCCGAATGAATATCGTACAGGACCTGAAAACATCTTCCTCACTGGGGTGGTTATGAAATGCTTGTCCCGACCCGGTTCCTCAGGTTTCCCAGTGACCTCTTTTGATAAGCAACATTCGTTCCAAATTATGGAATTATGATGGCGGAAGGTTCGTTCGTTTCCTCGGAGGGTTCGGTTTCGGTGCGCGAAATGATCACGGAAAGTGCACTGACCCACACTGGCACAGGTCACGCTGCCGGAACCTGTTATGTTTGGACAGCCGTCACAGCCGAAGAACACAACTTTGAAGATGGTCCACAGTGTCTCCATGTCTAATCGACCCCAAAACTATCGCTCCACTCAGCAGGTGACCCTGAGTTAGGGCTCTCGATCAGCACCGATCATCTTTTTCACCATCGTTTTCGGTGAAGCGGGATAGATTACATTCATTCATTAGGGGCGGCATTTGAGGCTTCAATCCAAGGCGGAGTCTCTGTGTTGGCAATATGTAAATAAGCCCCTTTTTCGTGCGGTGGATAATTTGGTGGCCAACGCTCCCCACACAAACACACACACGCGCGCGCGCGCGATTTGTGCATCTTCGGAACCTTGGGTGGGCCCTTCAAAACCCCGAGCCCGATTCAAGGGTACGACCCGGAGGAAAAGAAAAGCCCAATTTACACCATTCTTTCGATGTTTGAATCGTGGCTTTCATCTGTGCGATGGAGGAAGGAAGGGTTCCTTGTCTTTTTTGTTGTTGTTGTTGAAGCGGGTTTGAAATTTGTCTAAAACGGCACCGAAATTTTGAAGGTTTGTAAGGTGTGTGACGGCATCCGTATCGTGCTGGCCCTGTTGATGCACGGCGTGGCGGCGAAGATGCCACGTATGTATGTAGGTCAGTCGGTCGGTGATTTATGAGTGACATTGATGAACTTATGCCCCAGAGTGCGTAGGGAATTTTGGCCCGATGCAGCGCAATACACGACGCCAACTTTGATGAAGGGAAATATTTTTTTAACACAAATAATTATCAAATAAAAGTATTTGCTTTCTTCGGGTGAATCCATGGGAAGCAATTTGAGCACAATTTCCCATTAATCAGTGTTTGACTACTCTGGAGAGAGGGGTTTTATTAGATTTAGGTGGAGTATTAAGTTTTTTCTAATCATCAGTGATCATTTTGATTTTCAAAGACGATCTTCAACAAATATGTGCGTGAGAATTTTAGGAATTAAGGTAACAGTATTTCATAAAAACTTGAGATCCAATTGATATCAGATATTATTTACAAAATTTAACAGCATTTCACGTAGTCTTTAACGTTTAATTTCTCACGGAAAAAATTACATTTAATTATTTCGAGTAGTTTTTCGGTTAAAATACCCCAAAAATGGCCATTATTTCTTTTGCTTCTAAGCTGCTTCTAAGTAGAGCACATTCTTCACTTTTGATTATTAACAACTTCCCGCATGCTTAAGCAATCATTAATAATGCAGCAAATCAAATAAATTTGCTCACAAGATCACATCGACAAGATCAGTTGTCATCACTTGAAGACACCCATCAACTGAATGTGGAGCCTAATAGACTTCTTCCGCGGCTAACGGCCAATTCCACAAGTCATACCGCATCATTACCGAGTAGCAATTTTCACATCTCTTACAGGCGCAATCCCATGTCAAACATGCATAAGCCAATGTGCAACTGTCAATAACTCGCCAATAAAACCTCACGATCAATCATGATCCGCTGAGCGCCCTTCCGCACATGCCGTTGCTGCCCAGATTCCGTGACGCGGTCGAATGATGGAAGTTTCGCACCCGCACTTTGGTAACGTGCAGCGGAAATGTAAATCTTTCCTCTTTCGGACACGGAATGTAATGTATACGAGCGCGTCTACCGATAGCCGCGCCACACGCTGACCGCCGACTTCGAGGCCATGTTTTGTCTGTCAGAGGCATGTCGAGACCCCGTACTGCACCGGACATCAAAGCGCATCACATTGCACAATTGCACACAAGATTCGCTTTCGTTTCGGTCGGGCCGATCTGACCCGCGGGTGAAGGAATTGATCGATCGAAGAATGTTTTCCTTTTGGGCTCCGTAAGTCACATCTTGCATCTCTGCAAGATGAATGTGTTTACGATCGTCATCGATCGGTGCATTGCGATTGCGCGCGTGTGTGTCGATCGATGATCGATGATGGTGCGGTTTCCGTACCGACCCGGGTCCGTTTGTTTCGTGACGATCGTGGCACAGATGTCATCCCACAAACGAATCCCGTACGGACCTGCAATCTGTCAAGCTCGGATCTTGCGTTTTGATGGTTCGTTTGAAAGTCGACCGTTTCTGATCCGATCGTCACCAGGCTTTGCCCCCTGTGTTTGTGTGTGTACGAATAGGAAGTGGTGGTGTAATTTAATTACCCACCATCTTCCGGCAGCAAATGTCCGCCTTGCTTTCGAATTGTCGATTTATAATCCGGCCCAGTACACCACAATCGTGACCGTTCGCTGGGATTGGCGCGATATCATCAGATTGTTTGGTGTTGTTAAGCGAAAAAGCAAAGAAAATGTGGAAAAATCGCTCCGTTTGCGGTGGGGGGAAAAAATAGAAGGAGATAAAGTCACAGCAATGCCATGTACACACACGGTGCGATGCGATCGGTTCCGTTTGCGTTTCGTTCGTGCGTTTCGGCTTAAGGTTGTGCGACCCATTAAAATTAGTCGTATCAAAAGAAATTCGCTTCCTTTCGTGCGCTTGCAAAACAACTGCACAAACGAACGACCCGCTTTGCCTCGCTCAGTGGACGTGTTTTCCGGGAGTTGTTGGTACAGTTCTTACACATGGGAAAAGCGAAAAAAAAAACACACTCACAGAAACATTTTCTTTCCCAGTTAATTTTATCTCCACTCTGCTCACCGGGACCACTACCTTTCAGCGGCCTTATTAGCACCGATGAAAGACATTCCATTCCATTATGCTGTGCGTGTGCGCGCGCGAGCAGGACGGAGCATCGCTTCATAATTCCATAATTTGCAACAAACGCGTTGACAATTGTGATTCGGCAACGGGACAACCATTCGCGCGGTTTTTACTCATTCATTCCTTTTCGCACTGCATTTAAGTAGTTCGCTTTAAATGACGGTCATTATGTCACCTCTCGTGTACAGGGGTTGACACACTCAACACGTGTACAAACCCCCTTTCGGTTGCGCCGGCCCAAACGGCTCATCCGCATGGCGAAGGGTCACAGAAAAACACGATGTTTGCGAGGCAGATGTTTAATGTAGCTGCGTATGCTAATTGCGACACGGTTTTCGAAGTGCGTCTAGACAAACTTGTTATGCGTTTGCAACACGCGAAACTGCTGTCACTGCGTGTTTGGCGCATTTGTCATCATTATCTATGCTGCAGGGATAAGGCACGCGGCGACGGTTGGCTGAAGAGGCAGGGAAACGCTAATCCCCATGAAGTACTCCAATTTGCTTGTGCGCCAGCGGTTGCAAATCGATGTACAGCAAGAGTTCGAGATTGAAATGGACGTGTCGGTATAAAAGACATCTTAGTTGAACGAAACTCTTGATATCTTGGGCTTATAAAATAGCGATCAAGCAATAAATTGAATCGAAATCTCAAAATAAATCACAAGATGATGAAAAATTCAACAAATTGTACTCTTTGTTAAACATGCCCATAGCACAGGGTCATATAAACATTCTAATCTCCGCCGCAAGTATGGACAATCATTAAAATGACTTGCTCCAAACCCATCTCTCCTTGCATTTCCTTTCCTTATCCTCTGGATCTCGATCCAAACTCGAAAATCGATTTTTCCAACCGTTCCTCGCCTGACCGGTCGTTTAAGTCTTTCGTTCGATGCAATCACACTGCGGTGCGTTTCGGGGCTGCATTCGCGCGATCGAGGCGGCTGCGATCGTTTTAACTCACTTCTGTGTTCGTTCTTTCGCCGTAAATGATCGTAGCTAGCATTTAGAAGGACGGTCGGCTAGCTAAACGAACGAAGCAATTAATAATCACCACTAAACAGCACACCTTTCTTTGGCGGAGCTTATTAAACATTGACCCGCGTAAAAAAACACACACATACACAAGCACACCGGAACATTGGCGGTGTTTCTCGCTTGATTGTACGCATACCGAGGCTTCTGGGGAGAAGTGGTTCGATTTAGTTTTCTATATGCATGCTAGCTATAACCATTCTGATGGGGCCAGGGATCGGTATCAGGATAGGAAGCAAACTATTTAAACCGCAATTGTGTGGCGCTTGCCGACAGTCAACGCATCCCGTTACACAATCCGAACGCAACGAGCGTCATTCTTCGTCCAAATAACTGGGTCAATGGGAAAAATGGCTGCATCATTGGCACATAATCAAGCAGGGGTAGCGTTTAATACTTGCACCTGGAAGTGTCCTGGATGTAGGGGGAATTGGAAAAAGAGCAGTTTTTTTTTTTGGAAATTAGGAGAATATCATTTGATTACTCAAATTTCTTTGCAAGAGTTTATAAATCTTTAAGATTTTCTTATAAAAATTGAGGAAATAGATCTAATTTTATGTAATTTTCCAGCCATTATGTACATTCTTATCGCCAAATCAATCGGGAAGTATATAATAAGCTTGTCCATATTGTTAGATAACCTCAAAAAGACGCTAATTGCATAACACATCCTCCCGACTTACCTGTTTCGCACTTCTTTTGCTCGTCACTGCTCTCCTCGTCACTGTCGATGTGTGGAAAGGAACCGCCTAGACAGAATAGTGGCATCCCTGCCGCTGCGGCTGCCGCAGCCACCGAACCAACTTCGATGGCTGTTGATTGCTGATTATCTCCTTCTTGGCCACCACCGCCCTCATCCCCGCCGGTGTCACAGATGGTTACGCTTAGACCATCATTACACTGATTGCTGCCAATCTGCGGTGCATTTTCACTTTTGCCACCGATGGCGTGCTGACCGTTTTGATTGCCGCCGGTCGCCCCCGGCACTGGCCTGCTGCCGGCAACCGTTGACAGGTTCGCACCGGAAACGACGGTCGCCAGCGGTTGTCGCTTCAGCTGCGTGTACTTGCTGTTGATTAGCAGCTTGTTGTTTTTGGTGATCAGTTCGCGACGCTTCAGCAGCCCGAGCTTGGGTGTGCCCGGTGCGCTGCCGGTGTGTTGCTGCTGCCCGCCGATTCGGCCAGTTTCGCACACCTCACCACCGTTCTCGTCCGGATCGTGGAGTGTGTGGTGCGGTTCGGTGACGGCAGCCGGAAGCGTCGAACCACCGTCCGCGGTGGGAAAGGATAGGTCTTCCAGCGGGACGCGGCTGATCGCCCGCTCGATGCCGACCAGAAGGTTTTGCAACAGGGCGGGCAGATCTTCCGTCAGCATCTCCACAGCTAGAGGGGTGATCGGATCGCGGATGGGATCCAACCGACGGTACACGATCGACGGATGATGGGTTGCGTTGGTGGCAACGTTTGGCGCTGTTGTTGCTCCTGCTGCTGCTGCTGCTGAGGATGTGGATGTGCCACGCCAAACGGCATAGAGCTCGGGTTTGGTTGTGTCCGGCTCGGGTCGAATGCAAAGGTACGTATCCTGCGATCGGACCAACGATTCATCAAGAGCCCCAAGATGGAGCACTAGGACTCCCGCGACAGCCAGTGGCCAACCGTCACACCAGCTCAGATCCTGAAAGGGAGAAGAAAAACAACAAAAATTAACTTCAATTCCACGAACAGAATTATGTTAACGATAGTTAAGTATAATTTGTTTCAAAGCATTGATAATCCAAGAATATTCGGACTATATGTCTGAGTGTCTAACGAATATTTATTACCGATTATTGTAGCAATTCATCCAATAGCCTCAACCATTACTTAAAACTAGTTTAAGATCTTAGAATCCGCTTTTTAAGAATCTCCAAATCATTTGTCTATCTCAATCCTCTAAATATCTATGATGTAGGACATTATCGATTCAGCTTTTTAATGACTTTCTTCAGCTAAATATTTTGACTTCGAATTTATGAAAGTAACTCCTCCGTTTGAAATTTACCCAAAGCAGGTCTGTTGCTTGCATTTGAGGAGCATTGAAAGAGTTGTTGGCCTCGAGTAAACACTTTTATGACTTATGAGTTCATATGCTCCAGAAATCGGAAGATATTGTAGGGTGCCGGAATTATCCTTCTGTTTGACGCTCTCGTGTTTGCCCAGAAGTGAAAGACATGGAATACCTCACATCTTCACTCCGTGATTTGCAGTTCAAACAAATCGTCTACAAATTAACAACCAACTTTTAATGCATGGTTAACTTAAAGGGTAATTAATTTGCTATTTAAAGTTGCAATTTTTGTGTGCTTCAACATGCCTTCAATACCAATCACTCGGTAAGCTTCAACGGCTACTAATAAAATCCAATGTCAAGCCATAAACATTACGCTCATAGTTACACATGTTCTACTCAAATTGCACCGCATCGCTCCATTTATTTTTATCACACGCGTAAAGTGGTCGGTATGTGACCGTGTTAAAATTAGCCCCACTCAAGGTAATCATGCTGCACATCGGGTAGTGAGTTCCGCCCTCCGTAATTTCCCCCCATCCTACCTATTAACACCGCGACACACAAAACGACACCATTTCCCTGGGTTCCGTGTGGTTTTGTCGAAATGTTTATTTGATAACCCACCTGGCCGGCGCTATGCGCCACACCACCAGGCCAAGCGACCAAAAAAAAAAAAGAAGCGGAAAATAGCCAGGAAAGTAACTGGAGTTATGACCCACACCGGGAACGGTAATAAATATCAAATCGAGTAGCTAAACATGTGCTTGTACGTGCCAACGGACATGCCTTTTTACATGCCGCGCACCGATTCCGGTGCAGGCACACACGGGCCCGTGCAATGCGCGAAAAGAAATTGTCCAATTAATTTCCATTCGCGTTCGGATTCGTGATCCGATTACACGCACTTAAGGGAGGAAATCCGGATTGAGGGCGGGCGGCTGGGCACGGAAAAAGGCCAAAGTGGTCGCCGGTGGTCCGCTGGGTTTATCGCTATCATTTTTCGTTGCTTTTTCCTGGCTGTTTGGTGCTTTGCTTTCCTTCCGTTCTGCCTGCTAGCGGCCAATCTCGCGGCGTTGGTCCGAAGGGCATAAAGGGCCCACCGGCCAGCTCGATTAAACGCCGAGCATGAACAAATTGTTTGCCGATTGCCGTGCCGTTTCGGTGGGGTTGGTTTTGTTTTGCTTTTAGGTTTTTGTTTTGATAGATTATCAAAAAATACGAGAAACGTGTGTACGTGCCGATTTATTGTGTTTGTGTCTGTACATTGCTACGGGGACGGGATTTATTTCGCAAGATCGTAAGATTAATTTCGCGATCGTTCGCGATGGTGTTTACCCATTTTCAGGCGGGCAAAAATCGTAAAAAAGGAAGATGTTTCGATGTAAAATTCAATGAAGAATAAATTTGCCGAGTCCCTCTCCAAAGATTCCTGGAAGGGACTTTTGCCGATCTTCAAGCCAGCAAAAGCAAAATGCACAGATTATGGCGTGCACCTGCAAACCTTCACGCCCCGTTCGCTACCAATCGGAAGAAAACGCGACCGACCATCGAACGATCGTGTCCGAAAGTTTTATCCAAAACGCATCAAAGCTTCGCGTCCGACAAAAGGGTGCTGGGTAACGTTTTTCCCCGCGATCTTCGACCAATTCCCACCTCTCCCTTCCTCCCTTTCACCATCCACGACCCGGTCAGTGCTTCATTCTGTGGATCGATTTTCATCCGTAAGGAGGGTAATTTTTATTAATATAATTAAGATGTAGATGCGATGCCGAAGATAGTTTATGGCTGGGGAAAAGATCGAAAAACGGTATCCCTTTCTCCGCGCGCGAATGTGGACGCGCGAACTTTTCATCCGCCTTCTTTGCATCACAGCCCACCTTGCCGGGGTCGTATTGGTGTCCGCTTCACTTCAACCATTTCGGTTCGACACTGAAAATTAGCCTTAAAAGCTTCATCGGTTGCGGTTGGAAATTCGGAGGCACGAACGATCGAGACGCGGGGTTTTATTTTAGTTTGCTGTACCATTTTTTCGCCCCGGTGTGCGCGCGGTCGAAAATTGGGGTGGATGCCCACCATTAATCATCGATACGCGGTGTGATTTATTGGTTGTAATTGCTCAATTAAGTCGCGGCGTCATCGGGTTTCGAATCGGTCGGGTCATCGGTCGGGGGCCTTGCCGTTTCCAATGATATATACACGCGGTGTTGAGTGCTTTCGGGGTCGATCGATCCACGTGCGACATTCGCGCCATGCTGAGCCAAATGGGTGCATCGGGTGCAATGCGGTGCATGTTGGTGGGTGCTCTGAGATCAATTCGCTGATGTAGCGCGATACAGTCATCGGGATTTGAGCGTGAACGACCCAATGATCCGGAGTCGGTACGGTGTCGCGTTTGAAAAATGGAACCCACCCCCGGGGGCGGGGGAACCGGACTATTTCCTGGGACGCACGCTGGAAGCGAGGGCGAGCTCCTGCTGAGCATTACCGGGCTCTTGTAACTCAGGGCGCCATTTTCCGGCTGAATGGGGGCTCTCGAGAGCTCCAATTAATCAACCATGCCAAACACCCGAAAGGCTCGACTGACGAGCTGTCCCGAAGTGAGTGACTGGTTGCGCTGACGCCCGGGAAACATAAGCCGCAAACGCGATCCCACCTCCTTTTTTTTTCTCCTTCCCATTCATGCTTCTCGACGGCGTCATTCGTTGCGAGATCGTCGTGGATGATAAGATTACAAAACGAATTCAATTAATCAGTCCTATCAGCTTTTGTGTGGAGAAAAACAGATGCGAGAGCTGTGTGTGCGCGATCTTGTTACGGTGATTAGGGGAAAAACGCGCCCCGGAAACCGACAGATTCCCGTGTCGGACTGTCGGTCGTCGGTTGCGGGGCCGATCTTTTAACGCTCAGCTATCCATTAATCAAGTACCGAACGGTCAATTTTTCTATTTCGCTGTCGAGGTTTTGTATGAAAAGTGAGAGTTCATCGTTGCGCAGGGAAGATGCAATCGGCGTTTTTCGGATTCATTTCTATGTTGTTAATGTTGCCAAAGGTTAGCACACTAAATGAGTGTATTGAAGCGGATAAATTACAAGCGAAGTAACAAACAGTGAATGTTTTAAAATGAAATTTCATACAACAAATTGACTTATTACAAAGCCTTCCGTAACAAATGCGTTACAAAGCCATTTAATGTAATGGGAATGTGATTAATAAGTAATTTATTCCGCTCAAGCAAAGTCTTCATCCACAATATTTGGCAAATACGTACAGCCCACTCATGAGCAATTTCCGCGGCTCATCAAAAAATCATTTATTCACTTGAACAACCATCCAGCCGCCACGGTACTCGCGGTGGTCAATCCTCACTCCGGAAGATGTCATACCAGCACCGTACGTGTGTGCTCTCCCTTGCAAGCGAACCGCCAGGTAAAACGCTTCCAAATGGCAGAGCCAATTGGGTTTCGTTTAATTTATGATCCTTAGCAATTATCGTAATTACTAATTTCAATTTTCGCTCGTCGAGTGCAGGCCGTGAAGAGGAGCCGTATCTGCACGTCAACGTTTCGCGTCAACACGCGAAGATACGCGCGCGGCTCGTGCCGGTACGGATGACCGACCGGGGGGATACCGTACGCGGCACAAAACAAAACCGGCAAAGCACCACGGCCTGGCGTCGACACGCCAACGACTAATCAGTTCCCGGTCGGGCTTAAACTCTTTGACTTTAAGCTGAAAAAAACGGGCTACGGAAACTCCTTCGGCATCGGCACGGGAATTGGTGCCATTTTTTTACGTGTGTGGCTGTGTGGATGCTTCGGTGCTGGGCTTTTCCCTACCCTCCGACGCTTCCCTTTTGCTAGCCACGTGAGTGATGAGGGGCGTCCTCTAAAGGGGGCGTGCAGAATGATGATAAAGTATAAAATAATACACGGAAGAAAGCGTTGGTGGCGTGTGATGCGGGAGTGTTTGAGCGAAATTAGCTATCGCCGGACCGATCACCACCAGTCGATCCGGATAGGATAGGAGGCGCAACTGTGCAAGGGAAGGCATTCCTGCGGTGGAAATTTTGCACAACCCAGCGATACGGTTGCGGAGATGAGGTTAAACGACTAACGGAAATGGGTACGATCGGTTTTGAAGGAGTTGAATGAGACGTCACGAGAGGTACGATTAGTGCGTCACATCAGGCTCGGAGGGTTTTTCGCGAACCATAGTGTGCTCTCGACATACATTTTTCTTTTCTCTGCCTTTGCAGGGGGATTATCCCGCCGAGTGGATGGACAGGTCGATGTTGCCGGAGATTTTATTCTTCACATTGCCAAAGGTGCCTGTTGCGCAACGGAAGGCGGAACATTTTCACAACACATCACAAAGGTCGAAGTACTGGTAGCGGTGTACCGATACCGATGAGTTACGTGAATTTTTTTTTTGCAGGACACTGTTATCGCATCTAAGTCGGAACGGTTGCGTAAGGAAAATATCGGCGCAATTAAGGCTTTATTGTCAAGTGTAAACGGGCGGCTGTTTGGTGATCGATCGGTGAAAGATTGTTTCATTCGTCCGCACGCATTCTGCACGTTCCGCGAGGGCTTGAGAAACTGCAATTAAACATCAGCCCATCTTTCAGCGAGTAATTACCATTATGATAGGATACCATTTTGGTGAGTTTGCGCAAAAAGCGATAGAGAAAGGCGAAAAAGATCCAATCAATAGGCGATGTGGGAAATTTCAAATAGGGTTATATTCCGGCATGGTTTACTTCAAGAATATTACCTACATTGGGTTTTGAAGTTTAGTATTTGTTTCACCATATTCAGAACCTTGTTTTACTCTGTTTCTGAAAACATGATATTTTGTATGTTGCTCTCTTAACTGTTTTTTTTATATGTAAGAGAATTTTCCTTATTTCATGTCGAATTTATTTCTGTTTTTAATGTTATAAAAATTACGTTCTATTTTCTCATTTGTTTCTTACTTGGTTTACTGCTTTTCATATTTTTGTACTATTTTTATACCATTTTCTGCATTTATTTTCCTACTTCAAGTTTAATTTGTAATAGTTACAAGTTAATTCTGTCTCTTCTACTTTTGTTCTATTTCTATACTTATGTGTTATAAATATTTCATTTTGCTACTTCCTGTGCACACTGTAGTATTGTATAACATACATTTAAAACATATTTTTTGTATAAATTTAGCATTCAAAAGTGAATATTATGTGTCCCAATCACGAAAGTATTTTGAAGCATTGTTTTCATCCACCTTAAATGCGTCATTCGGCGTCATAACCATCCAATAAACTCGCCCAGCAACCTTATCAAAGAGTCTAGCGCGGCAAGAAGCATGCAAATCAACCTCCGCGTTGCGAACGGCGTCAACAGAAGAATAAATCGTTCACCGCCACATTAACAACATCGGCCCGCATGCACTAGCAGTCTGTTTTGTACACACAAACAAAGCCCTTCCGATCGGTATGTGTCGGAACTTTTCCTTTCAACTATTAGCCGGAGCTCCCGCTACGAAACGGTCCGCGGCTTGCCATGGCACGTAATGCACCGTCAACAGGCAGCACAACCAGCACGCCACCATTCCGTCATCACATCATCCCGGGGATCGACATTGTATAACAAGTACGTCTGCTCCAGACACGCCATTGTGCAACATCTGGATCACGAGCGAGGACGAAGGAGAATCTCCCGCTTTCCTTCGCCCGATATTCTCCGACCTTCTAAAACGACGTGAACATGTTGTGTGCACCGTTTGCAACGGTCTTCCGCGTCCAACCGTCACCGGTTCCGTCTGCGCTCTGCATCGCTACACTACAGGCTCCGGGTCTTGGGTCACTTCACACACACACACTAGACGAGCTACTTTGTTGCTCCGGTTACCGAGGGCGTATGTTTGCTTCGGCACTTTTCGCGATTAACGTCGCGAACGGGGGCACACTAGGGTCGCAAGATAAGTTAATTTCTGCTTCCAATGGTTTCTGTTTCGAAGGTTTTCAGGGGCGTATAGCGGTAGGGCATGAGGGGGTGGATGTACAATTTTTATTTGCCATTTACAACAACAAAATCGGCTCGTGAGAGGCACCCCGGTAGGCTTGTGACTGGCAATTGGAGATCAAGTGTTAAGTCGCCGGTAATCAATCGTTGGCAGCGTTTGCGGGGCGCGCTGAAAAGGCCAAGGATTGGCTTTGTAGCAGGCTCCCGGGAAAGCCGAACCTTGGTTCCCATAATTATTTCGCGGCGAAAAAGCATTTAACATTTAATGAAACATTTAACTGAACAAACCAGATGTGGAATATAAAGAAATGCGGAAATTGTACATGTTTATGTCTTAAATACATGTATCAACTCGATAAGCACAGTGATAAGAGCAAACTTAAGCTAGTGATTCTTATCACACCACAATTAACATACATTGTTACAGTGGTTCACATACTCCAATAAACCATGCCGTCCCATGCAATCAACCAACTGTTTAAGGATTTAAAATTTCCCGCCCTCCCCTATTATTCGTCCCAACAATTGCAAAACGATCAGGGATGCATCCCTCTTCAGGGTACATTATCGGGGTTTAAGTGATGCAACAGTTGCAAAGTACGAAGGGGAATCGTATCGGCTTAGAAATCAATTACCCGTGCGAGGGGTTTTCGGTTTGCACCACGACCGGGACCCCGCCAGGAGAAAGTGAGAACAAATTCGAAGAAATTAAATCAAAGCACGTGGACCGTGTGCCGGTCGGTTCATTACGGAGGGATGACATAATGGGAACATATTGCGTAAAGATTTACGCAATTGATCGAAACGCAAAGATTTGGGCTTTCTGATTGAATGAGCTCGCTTGAATGGTTTTATTATATCTGGGAGAAATTTCGTTAGACGTTTAATTCTATAAAATCTATAAAATTTATGAAACATTCAGAGAACAAAGAAGAAACATTTAAATGTTTTAGGTTTATCTTTCTGGATTAATTTTTCAGCACAACATAATGTTTCCACATAGTGTATCCATACGTTCTTCGTAAATATAAATATACTACTACAAACAGATCATCCAGCAGACAATAATAAATACGGACAAGATATAAAATGTCTGCACATTTCACCATCAAAACACTTCCCAACATCAAACAAATGTTTCGAAAGTGCTGCCTGCCGTCTGCCGCGCGCTTGTCGTTTCACAACAAAATGCTGCTCGTGCTGTCTCGCGCACCGTGCCGGAAATCCAATTTCGACGGATGCACCGGAAATGAGCAGCGATGAAAAAGGAACCCGACGATAGCGAATGTAGCGAGTGAATCAATATTTTGCCAGGTCGGGTCGACCGCTTCGCACATGGCACCCGGCGGCCCCGGAGGACCAGGCGGAAGCTGCGCTCCTCACACATAATGTTTGGTGAATTAGTTCTGCGACGGGGATTTTTATTGCCCATCAGGTCAGTTCATTTCCGCTGCGGGTAGTGCTGAATGTATGGCGGTACGGTGGTAGGGTGTTTTGTTGCAAATGTTCTCTCCCTCCATGTTTGGTTCCACCCGGAAGATGATGCGGAATAGTTCTGGATGCGCACGTGTCCCAAGTGTGCGTTTTGTTGCTCCTTTTCGGTAATTGGTTATTAACGCACCACAAAAAAAGGTGTAAACAGAAAAATGTGTTTTATTACTTCGCACTGTGACAAGCGACATCAGCCACAGATAATGTTGCTGTGGCAAGATCATTAGGGTAAAAAATGGCCACTCAATCATCCCTCGATGCATAACGAGCATTAAAGTCCGTGTAAGGTATTAAAATAAAATGCACGAAACCGCCCTATGGCAACAGTGTTTCGCTTTTCATCAGTGCTAAAACTTGGCTGAAGTAAAATCCCACTCGAAACACATAATTGATTCGCATCGAAACTCGTACACGAAGCAAATCCAGCGGAACGGTAATCCCTTCTCGGTGAGAGTATCCTGTTCGTTTAACGATATGCTTATTCTTGTCTCGTATAACAAACTTCGGCAGACATTGGCATTGCAAACGTCATAACACGTGCCATCCGCCGGGCGGTTGATTAAACGGCTCGACTCTTTCTTTCCACCATCTGTCCAGCCCTATGCATGTCCATCCGACCGGATGTGTGCGGAGTGCGTTGAGAGCATTGGCTCGCAAGCTTGTTAAGTCTCCGGGCGTAAGTAATTCGGAAACGTGTCCATTCGGACGTTGGACGGATTTTGTGTTTGCCAGGCACGCAGCGGGTACGCTCGGGAACGGAAATCGCCCAAACCGAACAGCCAACCCGGGCACACACTGTCAAAACAAAGTCATACACCATTAGGCTTGAGTAGCTATGCCCGTGGTGGATGTGATATGCATTGACGGTTGACACCGCGGGTTGGGTGTTTTTCCTTCGTTTCGGGTTTTTTTTTTGCTGCCCGTTGACAAGCAGATGCTGTTTGCTGCAGTTGTGGCGGCGATGCAACGGCACGTTCTGTGGCGCCAGGTTGGCAGAGAGCGAGTGGCGTAGCGTTCCCGGGTGTTGTTTGGTCCCTTCAAGTGGTCAGCTTGTTTGGGTTGGATTGCAAGCGATGTGAAAGTGAAATTGTCTTAGAGTGGCGATGTGTGTTTGTCCAGCCCTAGAGCAAATAAAGGCTGCGGCACTTTCGTTCTTGGCAGAAACATAAAGGGACTTTTTGGTGGTTTGGTTTAATTGAATTTTTTCTTCAAGGATATTGCAGAAAAGATCCATTTTACTTGTGATGAAACTCAATAAGAACATTATCCAGGGATCCCTGGAGCATCAAACCTTCGCAGCATAAGGAGCAAGTAAATATCAGATGATAGAGGGTACAGTGCATAACTTAAGATTAAAATTATGATATTTTTTCAAGAGCAGAACTTGTTTCCAGCAGGATATCGTTGCGAAATGTCGTCGTCGTTCGTCCGGATTTTTATCAGTATTGCTAAAAAAGCATCAGTTTTGCTAGCGAAAAACAATAATTCATACCAACTATTGACTACTTTGGGGCTTATTTACAAAAGCGATGCTTACTTCGGTAGATTATCCACAAATTTTTCACTTTTTTATTAGTAAAAACAAGCGATTGTATAGTTGTGTTACTCACTGTACCCGGGGTAGGATAATGGAGGAAAAGTTTTATTGTGTATTAACTTTATAAGTGAATTATAAACATTACATAAACTTTGTTTATATAGTACGTATACAAAAATGCTCTATTTTTCATGACATTTTAAATGTCAAAAATTCAATTCACCTTCCTTCGAAAAGAAATGAGATGAAACTTACAAAAAAGAGGCAAAAAGCTGATGCACATCTGAATCCTTTCCCCCAAAATAATAAGGAATAAACAATAACTATAATTAAGCTTAAGAAAAATGGTTTAAACCACACAATGGAACGTAGAGATAAAAATAATCACCTTATCTCCGGACCACCGTACTAGGTCAGGCTCCCAACAAATGCACCTTCTTCGCGTCGAGCGAAGCAATACGAGTGGCTCTGCTCAGGTGCGCAAGGGAAATTATCGACAAAAACAAAATTCGTTGCTGCGTTTCACTTTTCGTTGCTTCACTGCACCACTTTTACACGAATTCCCTAATTACACGCTTAATTACTGCAGTGCTCGATGCAATTTCGTCGAGCTGCCCACGATTATGACGAACCGCCTTCAAGACGTATCCTTTATCTTATCAGCACACACAAAACCTCCCCCCCCACCCCTCCTCCTTCCCTTTTCCACTGGCAATCCACTCTCACTCTTCCCATGCACGTACGTCCGGTACGTCGACGCGAAAAATTGGTTAAACTCACTTGCACATCATCCTTTCACTTTCACTGCCACCAGCACCAGCAGAAGGCACAATTGTGCACCAAATTTTTCCAGCAAACACGCCCGTGCTGTGCGATCGCGAGGTTGCCGAAAATTCGATCGCCCCAACTTCGACCCAAACCCTTCAATTTCCGCGCGTATGTACGGTTGGTGATCGTTATGTGATTTTTATGCTGCACTAAATTTAACGCTGGCCCTTTGCGGGATGGTCGTCCAGGTCGAAACTACAGCCAAAAAATGCACTTTTCCGTTCGATCATTAATCATTTGGCGCAAACGAATATGAGCACGTTCGCCGGCGTATTGCTTTCGCACGACGAGCACACAACCGACAAAAACCGTCCTAACCGCACCGTGGCTTACCGCAAACTCTCGAGAAAGAATCTGAAACCCCGGCAAGCAGGCAGGCCGGCAACCGTTCCCTATCCGCGTGGCTGGAAAAATGTTTCATATGTTTCAGTGTCGCTGGGTTTTTTTTTTCTTTTGCTCTCTGCGTTTTATTTTCGTTCTCGCTGCACACAGAAACACACATATGTGCGCAGGAAAGGGATGAGGGTTCTAGCGCTGTGCGACAGAGACACCCGTCGACCAAACCGTATCGCACACGCGTCCTTTATTTATTTTGATTATTCCCCCGTGTTTGCGTCCCTCTGACCTTCTCCGGCTGAGCGTACCCAGTGCACAGCCTTCCAGGCAGAAAAGGGAAATTGCCGCCGGCGCAATTAAAACGCACCGATGCGCCAGGGCATCTCCGGTACGATTCCGGTATGCGAAGGAGTGGCGTTTTTCCCCGGGCTGCGTTTGAGTGATTCGTTGTGACAAAGTAAACGTTTCCCTTTTTGTTTGCCTCCGGATGCTACTCGCTCAACTCCGCAACGTTACCGATCGCTGCTCCCTTGCCCTTGACTTTCGTACCATCGTCACGGACTCACACGCTCCTTCTGCTGCACCGTCCTTTCCCGATCCGGGATGTACGTTTTGCCAATGCGTATAGGTACACGGAGCGCGCCTGAGTCCCCTTGGCTCATTTCCACCGGTCGGCCAACGGTGCGCGGTGGAAGGTATTTATAGCCTTCCAGTCGTTGCCCAGGTCCCCGTGTGCGTCACCGTGCATACTAATGGCAGGCGCTGGAAGTGCACGCACTAGCGGTTGCATACGAAACCTGCACAGAATGCACAGCGTGAAGCGCAAGAACCGATGCACGGCACTGGTTCGGTTGGACCGATCGGTCCAGTGCGATATCGGTCTTCCTCGAGGACTTCCCAACCGTCGCACAGGAAATGATATTTTTGTCTTTAATATGTCTCTTCGTAATGCCGTACCGTGTCATGGCGGGTTGTAGGAGTTACCGGCGCGAAGGATTTCCTTTCGTCTCGCTGGGAACCCATCTCACCATCACTGTGGGATCATTTCTTGGAAGTTACCTTCCCTACGCTAGCGGGTTCCGACGATACGCCGGTCAAGATAAGACCGCAAGACACTCGGATTTACCACCCCGACACCGGCGGAGGGATAGATGATCGGTTGTAGATAAAGCAAACAACAGCAGGGGAAAAAAACGGATGAGCTGTTGTCGATTCATTTCGAGAGGGAAAGTCGTTACAGGCTGGATATGGTTTTGTTTTATTCTGCTGACAGTGGCTTAATTCGTCACTTGCTGTGATGAGTTTGGGTACGTGGAAGGGGAAACCATGGAATAGGGCGATTTAGCCCGGGAGGATTAATGGTTGATGTCGGGTTGATGGATGTACGGATGGGAAATTAATCAACTGTGCCCGATGAGATTTTCGTCATGTGCATTTTGGTTGAGTGCGACAAGTTATGAGCCGATAGAGTCATTGCTGGGAAAGGCTACACGGTGGAAAGACGAATTACTTGGAGCTACAAGTCAAACAACCACAAAAAATTGGGGTTTTTTTGCTTAACTTAAACCAAGAGAACGTTTCATAAAGCTTCTTTTGATGGACTTAAAAACTTATATCCATTTAGTCACAAGTTCAAGCGCCTGAGATGGTTTCATAATATTTAATATTTATATGTAATACTTACATGAATATCTCGGTTTAAAATAAAAACACTCATGCAGCACATATCGTCACCCTCTCATCATCGTTCGCATTCAAAAGATTTCAATTAACCCCTCGGTGAAGCATCGGTTCATAATTTATTATCATCCGATAACAGGTCTTATTTCCACCTTTGCTTTGGCGTTCCTCACGCTATCCACGAGCAAATCCCATCATCCACCGCGGTGAGAAGCCCAAACACCACCATTACCGCGCGTAATGCATGTCAAAGAAGCTCGTCGATGATGCACCGGGTCCACCTGGACGACCCGATCGCAGCAGCGATCATCTAGCGCCGGTAGGTAGCGCGATAATCGGGCTAGGTGTTTTATTTCCACGAAACCAAGCGCGGTGTCTGTGCCGTAAAGGGGCAAACCAAGCCAAGCCAGGTCGGCATCTTCGTGCCGTGGCCGTGAAACGGTATGTTCACGCGTGCGCACAATTTCAATTTCACAATTTATGGTACGATAACATAACATTAAACGGAAGAATTAACCGAATGCACCGTTTCCGTTGGCTCACGGGATGCGGACGGATAAAAGGAGAAGCTTGCACCAAACAAGCTCGAACAGCCACAGCAAAAAAAAACACGTTCTTCGGGCAGGAGTTTTATTGCACAGCCGGGTGAACCGCCGCCATGGACCGTAACCGGCGCGAAGGAAAAGGTTAATAATTCAATTAATAATCATAATTAAAATAATCAATTTTAATGAATTATTGTTGTAAATTAAGGCTTACAAGCGTTCGCAAATCGCGGGCTATATAATGCTGGTACTGTGCGTGTACGCTAAGCTGGAGATTTGCATGCCACGTTAAACGAGGGAACAAGAAATTAGCTTCGCTTGCAGAATTCATTAAGCAACAGCATTAAAACAAAACAATCAGCCGGCGGAAGTTTAGTCTCGCTCGCCGCCATTAATCAGATGTCATGTAAACAAAACAAAGCATAGCGGTCTTGTGTGTTTGTATATCAAGTTGATAGTTTCCGTTGGCCATTTGATTGAACGCGGGAAGAGAATTGAATTAAAAACAATATTTCGAACCATATTTCACGCACAAATCGGATTACTTTCGTACCACAAAACACCGAACCATCACTAATCGAACAAGAGCTTCTGGTTCGGGTGCTCTTAACCTTCACATATGTTCGGCTAATCAAGCGTGACAATCATGCTATACAGAGTTTGATAATGCGTATGGGTTGTTTGTTTTATGTACTGGCTCAAACTGGCCAAAACTTCCCGCGGAACGCACAAGTGCCTTTTACATTGGCTGATTGGTGGGTTGGAAGAATTTTTTTCCCAACCATTCACTCACCCTACTCCCTGGCTCCCTGGCCATTGTGTCACCGTAGTCTGGCTTTTTCCTCTCCGTAATCAATTCCAATACACCCTCCCGAAATGCCAAACACAAAACGTGGAACCAGCCACATCTGTTTCGATTTTTGACGCTTCACCACACACGGCCACAGATTTCCCGGATTTTGATATTTCCACACCACAACGGTCGGCCGCACTCAACTGTTGATACGGCCCACCGAAAAGCCAAAACCCACCAGAATATGGCGATGTATGTCAGGCGGCACGAAATGCGGTCGTTTGCAAAAAAAGTGCTCAAAATAAACAGAAAAAGCGCATATGGAACGAACGAACGGGATGGCCTCGAAGATTTTGCACATAATGCGGCCCCCTGGAGGAGGGACGCTACCTTCGCTCGAAAAAGTAGCTCAAAGTCAATGTTAATGAGGGGCTTCGGGCGACCAAGTTTCGCTCGTTGCGGCGAAACTCATAATTCCGGTGCGTTTGCCGCTGCTATCGTTCTGCATCGTGCAACTCCACCGTGGACGGATGAGGACGAGCGATAAGCAGAGAAACTTGGTCGAAAAATGTACCACGAAGTCAGCGGAAAGTCATAGAACCATACTCGCACTGCGCGCCGAAAGGGGCAATTAGTTGCGGCAAATAATTTTTCCAAAAATAAATAAACATTCCCGATGATTTGATGACATATCCCTGGGGTCGCATACTGCGCTGTTGAGTTGGACCGTTTCCCCCGTGCATCGTTGGGCGTCCATTCAGCGTGTGGTGCAAACGGGGCATGTCTTTCCTTACGGAAAGGAAATGGTGAAATCATTTTCATACAACACATCTCCGTTCGTCGTAACATTAATGATTTATGCAATTGAAATTCTCCGCAAAAAAGAGCAATTTCAGAAGTACAAAAGATATTTGCGAAAGCAAAAAAAAACCAAACACCACACAATTGAGCACGAGAGCACATAAACTGGGTGCGCGCACCAGGACCAAAACATAAAATCAATACAGCCAAAAAATCAGACTTTTATGCTATGCCAAAAAATCGATAACTGTGTGACAGTTTTGGAGGAGTGCCATGCCAATAACGAGAGAGAGAAAAAAAAACATGCTACACGCTTTTTCCCCGTTCGTTCCGTCTGTCAACATAAAAGAGCATAAAGATCGTTAAAATCCACAGCACCAAAGACACCCATATCCGATCATCCGAATGCGATGAAGTGAAAGATACTAACTGTCAAATAAAACAGACAGGTGTGGTAAAGTTTTTGCTTGGTTGTGATTTTATTACGGTGAAAATATATGTGCGTTTTTTTAATGGAAATTAATCACCTTCCCCCTACATGGGTGCCGGGGACAATCCATTACCGGATATGGCTTGCTGTAAAAAAAAAAACAACCTTTAAACTTGTACATAAATTGGTTTTGAAAGCGGCGAAATTATGTTTCCACAAAACTATACCTTGTTTTGATGCGATTCCGATAATTCATTAAATAATAAAATATTCCCAACGCTGCCGTTTGGGGGCGGTAAAGCATCGTTTGGTTGATTTTTGCACATGTAGATCGTTCCGGTTGCGATAAAGCACAGCCAGCAAGGGGCAACCCGGCAGGGTGCAAAGTGAACGAACGAATTTAACCGGCAGTCAATTTTACGGGTGACCAATTAAACTACCTTTTTGTGACATGAGCTTTTAGGCAGAAAAAAAACCTCGTACGACATAATGTAAATTCAACGATCAATCCTTGGACCACCCAGTAGCAAAACCAGCAGCAGCAGCAGCAGGCTGTGGAATTGAAATTGGCAGCCGGTTATGATGCTTTTGCTGATGTTGTTTTGCTTTCTGCCTTATCGCACCTGGAAAACCGGTGCCGTAAAAATTGCGATTAAATGTTTATGACAGTCATATTTTCTCGTCAAAAAGGCTCAATTTTGATATCAATCGAAGCTGCCGTATCATTAATTACGGTGAAATGTGACTGATGAAGCGTGGCAACGGGGGTGGGAGGAGGTCCAACGTGGTTGGAAAATGAGTATAAGACACGCATGGACCAGCAGAACAGCTTCTCTCATCCCATAATCAGGTCACATCCGATGAAACAAATTCTTTACATACCGAGAGCCGATGTGATCTCAGTTTGTTGATATCGGACATTAGATACAAACCAAAACCGTGTCATCAATTACGCATAAGCTTCGGTCAAAATCAGCGTTTCATCTTGCCCTGTTGGGCCTTTTAAAAACACATCGAAACGGGAACTCGGGAGACCCGACACAACAAACCCATTCCGATCTGGAAGAACCTGTTCCAACTTCGTTCGTTTGGAGAGAAGCCAAACCTTAAAGTGTATGTTATCAAGCCCAGTTAACAAGATAGCTGTCAGGGAGATAGCAATCTACCAACCGTCCAACCAACCAGGACAGGACAGTCGAATGAAAATGATGTCTTCATAGTTCATGGCTACCAGCGCGAAGAAAGCTACACGGCGGAAACATTGAAGGGCTCTAGTCGCTCTAGTAAGGAACCAGTCTACACTGGAGCTAGACAACAAACAGATCCGAATCGGGTGGTTTCCAGCACGCGCGAAAGAGGGAATCAAAAGAACAACAGTCAAATTGGTGGCAATGGAACATGTTCACAGCAAGAGCCCGATGACGTCTGTAACTTCTGATCGTAGCATAAGTTCGGGAGGAATATGCCAAACTATATTTGGTCAACTTCACTCCACGTCACCAGTGGGGTAGGTTGGTCTCCAGATAAAAACCCGAAAACCAAATTCCATCGTCAGCTAGGCTAGGCTGGTTTTTGGAATAAATCATAAATTATGTGCCTGGTAGCAGGCTAAGGCTGGATCGTACTTCAAACCCGGGATTTTTAAAGGTACCAAAGGTTTACCGAAAAGTGTCATTAGGTGACAGTTGACACCCTGTTTTCTGTGCTGGCGCCAGGTTGGGACGGTTGTAAGTCATGGTTGTAAATGTTTACTGTTTGTTTTGTACCATAGGTCAACTACATTATCATTAATAGTTGTAGTTCTTGACAGCACTGAAGAAGGTATTAAGGTTTTTGGGTAAACTCTCGTTAGGACTGAAGCATGTATCAATAGCTTCAATGATTGACAGGCAGCAGAGTAAGGAGTTTTGTCATTTGTTTTCCTTTTTCCCAATTCTTGATGGATGAAAAGTCATAGAAATGAATGAAAATTAGATGCTCTAATCTAGAAATATCATCGAAATATATAAAACCATAAAACAGTTCCAATTGCAAAATAAAGTCACTGTCGGATAGCAAAACTAATGAAAGCATAAGGAAGGTAAAATGATCAATCAAATATAATAGCAAAATTGACCAAAACGTAATGAACATTCAAGACAAAAATAATTGCTTCAAAAACATCCGCCATTCTGGCAATTCCTAAAGAAAGTCTTATCGAAATACGCAACCAAACTTCCAGCACATAACAAAACGTTACGCGTGTCTTATGAATCTTTCCATCCTCGATGCGAACCGCGGAACACCGATGTGTCCGATTCATCCAACAACAAAGTTGGCAAATAAATCATCCCTTTCAATGTGACATTGAATGTGCATCCAATTTATAGATTTCTTTGGCATCGGATGCATACGTGCGTAAGCGCTTGAATGGTTGGATCCTCTCCATTCCGCTCCGTTGCACTAAGAATTCGAGGCTTCTTCGTAACATTGCGCGGTTGCCGGTTGCAATCGGAAAGCGGTTCGCTTCGCTCATCGCCATCTAATCCCACGAAACGTTCGTCCGTTTGCATACACACCGGACCCACGTATCTTTGGAGCGCGCGGAAAACCCACAGCCAACGGTCGCGACACAATCAAGCGATAAATCCAATCACCACAATAAACATTTCGTCACTCTTTAAATCACGCCGTTTGTGGTCACACATTGAATGTGGTCGCCGGCAGGCAGGTACCTCTCTCCCAGCAAACCAGCATAATGCGCGCAACGCGACTCCAACGGTCGTTTGGTGGGCATTGTGGCTGTGTATCGGTTACCGTAGCAGCCTCGTGGACATGGTCAAGTGTCCAGCCTTCCGGCTTCCGTGGCGTTGCGGGGGAGCGCATTCGCACCGACGTAACCGGTTGTGGTTAATAAACTCCCGGATCGAATCAAATTTTCATACAATCGGACCAAAACAAATGAAAAGCCAATCAATTTTGTGCAGCTCGTTGGCGAAAGGAGCACCCGGCTAGCGTAAGCGTGTACACGCTCTGAGGAATTGACTAAGAGTCCGGAATGGCTTTGGGTCAGAATTCCATTGCGCCCGGCTCTGCCAGCGATGGTGTTTGATGCCGAATGGTGAAAAGATCGATCGATGTACGGTGGATCAATGCATGGTCGAGAGTTTGATGTTTGCATACGCGGGAGGCGATGTGCTAAGCCAAGCGTTGTTGCCCATGAGCACCATCGATCGTGTGTAGCATTTACCATCCATTAGCCAAAACTTTCCTGATCAACTTTACACACGCGACGCGAAAACCGGATGGCGTTTGTGCATGCGCGAAAAAGAATTATGCTTTTCGAACCGAAGTAAAACGTTAAATCTTTGTCCACTGATGCTACTGAACCATTCGAGGTGTCTTTCCGTAGTGAAAGACGAATGGTTGACGATCTTTGTTAAGAAGCAATCGTTTCTCAAGTATCTTGTGTAAAATTATATGTTATCTTATACTACCAGTGGCTTAATGAAATGACCAACGATCGAACTGAGTGGAGGTTAAATTAAATAATAAGTTCAAAAAGCACTTTCCAAAAATTCGTTAAAAAACAAATTAATAAAACAAAAACCATCGATCTTCCAAAGCGGAAGATAGGTGGATACGTTTAACTGCATACCTTCGACCGTCTACACACACATGTCATTTGAGCCACCAGTGAGCCGAACATGATTTCTTTCGTCTTTTTTTTTGCTGCGTGTGAACCGGTCAATTCAATCGATTCGATTGGTTTCAATGCCAATGTTGGAATAAATTAGCGTGCTTTTCCCTATCGTATGGCGCTTGTTCCGTGCGATTATTTTTTTGTTAGTTTGTTTTGTAATTTACTTAAAGGACCATGTTTTTGTTTGGGGCTGTGTATGGAGGGGGTTTTTGTTGTTGTCGCGCTACGTAATGTGACATTTGCGAGGGAAATGTTTAGCGACCGTGGTTTTGCATATATGTTAACGCTTTCGCTGGGTTTTTTTTCTCATGCAAGCATGGCTCTTAGGGAGAAAAGGGGTGACCGGTTTGGCCGGTGAAACATTGATGATGTATTCGATGAAAGTGAGATGTATTTATTTATTTGTTGTTGATTTGATAGCCAAATGATAAAAAATCACTATTAAATATTCAACAAAATTAGATATTTCCACTATAAAAATAGGAAAGCACATAACATTTTAGAAAGATACCAACCAAACATTAATAGCTTATTAGATTCAACACCTTCTACAAATTGGCGACAAAAAAAAGACAGACCATGACCATGCTGCCACATTAAAGCCACACTTTAGCAACACAATGCAATCTTATCCCCTCGACAGCATGCTAATTCATGTTTCTCGTCTAGCTATCAGGTGCTATTTTCACACCATTTAATCTCATCCTTTAACGGCCTTGATTGGGCTTTAAAAGCATACATGTTTAGCGAAACATTCTCCTCTGCAAACTATCGTTAGTTCAGTGCATCAATTGACACTTGGCCAACTTGGAGCTTAGGATCTTAGCGACATAAGTGACTTGTGACTGTCGATAGGAAAACATTGTGCACTTTTCTAACGATTCGCAAATAGAATAAGCGTAACCGTAAGAATCGGTTATTTAAAAAAAAAAACATTTATAACAGTACTACCTTTACTATAAAATAAAATAATTTTGTTGAGATATACAATCAATCGGAAAGCTCGTTACCTTTATGATTATTGAATATATTGTTAGATATATTTTAAAAGGAAAGTTTCTCCTTTTGAAAGTCTGTACAATACACAATTTGACGTTTTAACAGGCCTTCATCATGAACAAATGGAATTCAAAACTGATGAATGATGATACTTCCACTCAGTACTGGTTTATATGTTTAATAATTTTATGTTTCCAGTAAAATTACTGGATTTTCTTGAAATATTTGGTTTTAATAAAAATTGGTGAAAAACCCGAAACAATATTCCAGCAAATAACAAATTTGCAAACCAAAGACTTAATAACATTACCATTTATACATTTTTAAAGTTTCTTTTACTTATTTGGTTTCTTCTATTAAATTGATTTGCATAAAATAAGCTTAAAACCATACCATTATCGTTCGATTTCTGGATCCACCCAGCCAGTAGGACATCTTTCTCCTTGGCGGAAGAAAACACAACCAACACGACATCGCACTAATGAAAAATTAATTCACCTTAATTGCATTTTAATTAAAGCTCTCCATCATCCACTCCGCGCATCGGTACGGTCGCGGCTCGTGTGTCAGTGTGTAACCTACATTCCGCGGCGGAGATGAATCAGAGCGCCGTTTGCAAACTGTAACTCGTACGAAATTACCGCACCTGCACAGATGACAAACCCTAACCGGGGATCCCTTTGATGATGAGCCGATGAGACCGTGCTACCCCTGCCTGCCGCAAGCCAACTGTGTGCTAAAACAGGTGCTATCGAGGATGCACCATTAGCTCCGTTGGATGCAACGTAGGTGAACGAAAACCTGTCTGACCGGCAACCTAGAACGGTTGTTCGGTTGAACGCAGCGAACGTGTATGGGCTGACCTAATCGGAACTGAACCTGAGTCGATTCAAGTGGCTTAATAGATCTTAATTAGATTACGCTACGAGAAACCAAACCAAACCAGTTGTGATGCAATTGTTAGCGTTTTTATGTGCATTTCCGTTACAGTTGCACCAACCAGGCAGCAATCAAGTTCTCGATCATCTTGGAGATCTGGGTGGAAGCTGTGCCATCGCTGATGCATGGTGTCAACCCGATGCCATCTAATCTTCAGGATCATCATCATTAAAGGCATCTTTGAGGAGAAGCATTTTAGCAGTGGAACTGCGCTACGATTCGATACCTACGGCTAAGCCGCGCATACATACACTCAAGCTCATAATGTTTTCCTATCGCCTCATAACGTCTCTATAAACAAGTTTAGCACCGTTCATCAGCTTTGTTAAATTAATAGTCCCTACTATGAAATTTAACTGCCTGTGTGTGGGCCGGTCAATTCGGACTGGCCAGGCTGAAACACGGTTGTACAAATTTCCTTCTTTATCCACACACGCATAAATGAATTTTCGATCACACCGGCACAAGCACGGCCGGCAAACTGTACACGGCGGTGGGCCTGAATTATGGATTCCACTTTTATGGTGTCGTAAAGTGTATGCAAATCATGCTGTAATAGGCTCAAACTAGCCACCGACAACACCGCCAATGTCGATCGATCACGGTCCGTGCGGGGTCGTACCCGTATAGCGGGCGAGGTTAACAAATTTGATGACTTAGGGAATTGGTTTTGAAATTTTCCGTAATTTATTACAAACTTCCAAGTATCACCATCACCGTGCGCGGATGACAGTGACAACTTGCACCTCGTGGTCGATCGAAATGCACGAGACTGCAATTTGATCCATTTCGGCCAAGTAAATGTGTGTGTTGATCGAGAGGCAAAATAAATTTTATGTGTTAGCCTGGCCAAAGGAAGTATCACACACTGACTGATCTATAAATATGAGATCAATTTCATATGATTGCAATAGATAGGGAACGTTGAAAGTGCTGTTATCGAACAGTAATAGCAGCTGGGAGCTAAATTTACATACTTTTTGGGGCAACTTTGCTGTGAAGCTATATTTATTTTTATTGCTTTAACATACTCTATATCACAATTTACAATCCAATTTATTGATTTAAAGATATTTACATGTTCGGGGCTGAGTGGTTGTTTACATTCAATCGCATAATCTGCGTAGATCGAGGACACGGTGGAAAATAGCACAGCTATTACGCCACCCAAGATCCCAACATACACAGCAGTAAATATGCATCGTCGGTGACTAAGTGCCAGAATGATGGCGGCAAAAGCAATAAGCCATACGCGAAAACGTGATCACACGTCAAGGAGGTCCACCGTAGTGCCCACCATAAAGGGTGCATGGGGCAATCGATTTAAGGTTTTTAATAAGCCCGCAGGATAATTGTCAATAAATAATTAAAAATTCAGCCTGTCCCAGCCACCGGGTGAGTGCGTTTACGACCCACCACACACATCCGCGAGTTCCTCTGCCTGTCAGCAATGTTGCTGGGGAGAGTTGCCCCGGACGCATACGTATGCATCCAGTTGTTCCATCTAACCAGCGGATCTCCGTGGCGGGAATGTACGGGGGGCACTTTTCGATTGAACAGGGTCTGGAGCACTCCCCATAATCCAACGTGACTAGCGAAAGTAGAAGCTATTTGCCAAGTCGGTGGACAGTTGTCGGTTCCCGTGTTCTCTCGGGACTACCCAAGTCCAGACACCGCTAGATGGCGTTGCGGTAGGCGGTACCTGTACATTTTGAAGAATGATTAATTTGTACCCTGATGCCAATTTGCTAAGCACTGGGGAAGGTTTGTGTGCCAGATGGAGAGGCGGAATGTTGAACTGTTAGGATCGGCATCTAGACAGGGGAAACTTATTCAATGTTACGCGGTAGACTAATTTCAATTTCGAAGTACAAGTAATCGAGAAATGTGGCTGTTGCCCGGTTTAACTTCCGCGTAACGATTGTTAATTGCGAGCAGTAGTGTTTTGAGTTGCGTTCGATTAGACAGGATCCAAGGTTTCATATTTATAGATTTTGTACAACTCTACAATAATGGAAGACCTTTCTCTGCTTAGTTGCGTCTACAACTGTTGTTGGTCTGAGATGATACCCCACTTTACAGTGAGTTATTATTGGTTACTTCATTCAGCATTCAGTGTTACGTTTGAGGCACAATTCATTCAAGAATTAAACCCACAACGCTATTGGTTTTGATCGCGAATTGCCAATCCTATCTCGTATAATCCACAGCAACTTGTCCTGAAGAATTACTAGTTGTAATCTCGATCGTTACAAATTTCGATATCCTCACTTCATGCTCACGTTGTCCCTGGAACACGGGCATTACCCATTTAACAGCATATAGCAACCTAACACACCTGAGATGTTCGAAGAACTCTACTAAAAGTGAGAGCTAATCGATAAAACAATTATCTTTCCCAGCTCATCAAACCACACCGAACGGATAGTTGCTTGAAAGTGATCGTGTACGAAACGAACACGGGAAACATGAAAAATGTCGCTTCGGTTTAAAAACATTGTCCAACATTTTCTAGCGTAAAAAACCCATTGACAAGTCTACGGCATTGGAATGTGGACTGGAACGGTTGGGGTTACACGGCACAGTCAGCTACAATTTTGCAAACGAATGATGAATCCAACGGCTGTTCGTGGCTTGTTGCGCATGTCGGCGCATGAAATCCTTTCTCATCCTTGCAAATGGAAACCCCGTGAAACCAAACCGGAGCGTCAGGAGAGAAAACAAGGTGCTGAAAGCTACAAGTGATAAAAATCTATGCCATAGTCCGTTCCGGCCAGACATGTTCCCGTTTGTGCATTCTGAGGAACTGCTGACACGCTGGCAGACGGTGGAAATGCGCGAAAGCGTTGCTCAAACGCTCGTCGACAAGGGAGTAAATGCTTCATTATCCGAGCGAGACATGTTTTGCTTTTGGTCGATGTCTCGAAGGGAACCCTGGGGAACACATTCGCACCCGGTGCGAAGGAGGTTTGGTTAGACACCCTGTTCGTGGATGTCCATTTTTTGTTATCGAATATTGTTTGTGGATTGTAACGTGTTTTAATAAAATAAAAGGGAGATAAAGTTTGATAAAGCATCATTTAAACACCAGCATTGATGAACCTCGCCGCCATTTGCATACACTTTCAGTCAATTCCAATGCTCACGTAACCATCGCGTTTGGTCACTATCCTGCATCATGCATGGTGTTCCCGATCGATTGACCATTACCTCACCGTAATCATAACTGCTTCCCTTCTGCGGTTGTGCTATTCCAAAATGTAACCAAACACTTCTTTTCCGTGCCTGTAGGGCATTGGGCCATGGATAATTAATTGAATTAACCGTTGATCAATTTCGCCCCGTACTGTATCATTGTTCAAGGCAGTGGGGCTTCAAGCAGTTGCAATGCATTTTCCCTCGCAACACCCGGCAGGAAGACGGAATAACCAACGCAGAAACGAAAGAAAAGCTTTCCTACACGGCACGTAACTGGCTGGTGCCGGCGTTTGCGCGCTGGAAGATTACCGAGATTTCGTGGCCAGCTCGAGGCCACAGTCTCGCATCCGCGGTTACGGCTCCGTTTGGAGCCCCAACCGTTTGGCATCGTTTTATCGATCGATCCGTACGGGGCCGAAGCGGGCTGCACACTCCAAGCGTTTTCCTGTTCCACGAACCGAAACAACAACCTCGGCTCGTTTATTATTAATGAATCGATCGGTACACTCTTTATCGGCCAATTTCTCCAATTTAGCGTCTAGCGCGTCTGTCGTACCACCGTCGTAACGCGGCGTTTAACGCGCTTTTCCTCCCCCGTAGCGGGCCACGGGGCCGCATCCATCGTTGGCATCGTGCCGGCTTAAAACGAGAGTGTTTGAATGGTCACAGGTAGCGCGGATGGATTGCGCATCCGGACGTTGACCAGACAACGAAATCCGTTGGGAATTTAAGCAAGACTGTTTCGTTTCTCTGGGTTCGGGAAAAAATGGCCCTCGTTCCGGGGGTGGAAAAATATGGCCACGGTTCAAAACACCCATGGGAGAGTAAATGACCGAATGCCCATTAATATTGACGTATACTTCAAATGGCATAAGAAGCTTCATCTAATATGCATTGACAAAGTTGTCGTAAGTTTGCATAACTATTGAGAAAAAATGGGTCTTGAAATTAAAGTTCATTACATGGTACTGATGTTTTATGTTACTTTTATCTAATACGAACATACTATTTACAGTTTGGCGTTATAATTGTAAGCAGAAATAAGCCACGCTGAATGCACTCGCTTCAAGAGCGCCTAATGAAATCCAATTGATTTTCAATTTCCTAACCTAAAAATTAGTCTACTTTTGTTATATCTCCGGGACTTCGACATGCTTGGGTCTTGGTTTGCTTTCCTTTTCCATGATAAATATCACCACAAAAAAAATGATCCGCTTGCCTTTCAAAACATGTCGTTATTGATGGCACTCTCGCTTTCAACAATACTATCTCGCACTGCAGCTGATGGATCTTGCTAATCAGTTATGTCTCGACCGACATCTTAGAAATCACACCGTTCCCAGTCCGTAATGTTCCGATGGTGGTACATTTTTTTTTCCTCTCCTGTACAACTCTTCTTCAAACGACTGTGTCTTTACCGAGCAGCAAGCCCTCCGCTAGACACTAACGATGCGATCAATGATAGCGCAAAAGGCTCCCAACATCCCCTTCCCAGCTCCATCCCGGTGGTTTGTTTCGTCGATGCCGTTTTCATTTTCCCCTTCGGTAATGTGAGCTGCTCCAATCGGGGGGAAATAAAAGAAAAGCAAAAGAGTCTGCACCGCACCGGCAAGAGCCCAATTTCACTCTCGTTTACTGAAATCAAAGCATCGATTGCCACCCCATGCTATGGGTGTCCCGGTGTCTTACGGTTACGGGTACGGGACTCGTTGTAATACAAATGTCACTCATTCGCGTTCGCCAATGAAAGCAAAGACGGGGCCCTAGGGATGCTCCCGGGGAGGAGGTTTTCGCCGCGAAAGTCTTCACGCTGCGGGGGAAAGATCGTAAGGCGTGTAGGGCTAATGTTTTAATTAAACGCAAACCCGGCCGCATTTGATGAACCAAAGCCGGTGTGGAACCGTTCGATCGACGCTCGATCGACGGGTACCGTGCTGCGCCGTGAGCCCGTGCCGTTCCAACAGGGGTCTCGTGGGGTCTCCCGGAGGTTGAGTGTTAATGGCGGTTCGGAGATTCAATCAACAAGTTTGCCGCGAACCTATCCGGTAGGTGTTGCATCCAAAATGGAGGAATTGTTTAGAGGAAACACGGGAAAATGACTTATTGATTTACGATCACGATCGTTTTGCACGTCGTTTGCAAACGGAATGATGAAATGCCACTGATACACAGCAGATTGTGTATTGTTGCCGTTGGTTCCCCGCGATGGTTCAAAAGTGAAAAAGATTTCAATCAAACCTTCTTTACAAGGCTAAAAAAAATAAAAAAGGTTCAATGAAGAATCTTTAAATTCAAGTATTGGAAGCATGAATTTTTGGTTTTTTTAATCGAAAAGAACGAAAATAGACAAATCTGAAGAAATATTCGATGAATCCGAAATCGTTACAGAAGAGGATTCGTAATCGAGAAGTGTCATACCTGTAACGATAAGAAAAACAACATAATAAAATTAGTTATTGTGCAATATGAATAATGAGGAATCAATATAGAGTTATAAAGAAAAATATTCAATGCAATGAATAATCATCTAATCTAATGAACAAAACGGTAACAATAACACAAATTAAGTTCTCCTAAAAAATGGAATATTCTATAAAATCTAATTCTATTAATTTGGTGGGACAAAACAAACATTATATGATGTGAGCTGTGTGTTGAAAATCGTATTAAAATAATTATATTTTTATTCCTATTTGAGTTTGAAGGAGGAGCATAAGCACACAATAATAATCTTCAATTTAAACAATCATTTAACTTATAGCACAAGTCCAATTTACTCTTGTAGCATAATTTCCTCCCCACAATATACGAACGCGTAATTTTGCCCGCACCGCGACGTTACGCCGCAAACTGAGGTTTGCTGCTAAGCGGTGTTTTATGTATGCACGATCACCCAAAAGATAAACCTACTATTTTTTTTTTTTTTGCATAGCCAAGTTCCTCTTTGCATTTTCCCGGCACGACCGAGGACGGTCGGCCAAAAACCATTTACCGTACACACCGCGGCTCGATGGCCGCCCAGTAATCGATCGCACCAAAACGGCGCATCAAAGCCCACCACGGATCCACGGTCGTTCGGTTTCGGTTCGCGGACCAAAAGCCGTGCAAAAGATTCCCCTAAACACCGTGCGGTTTTTGCGTTTTTCATCCACCGTTCGCTTTTATCTTTGCAGTGCCCTGGTGTACGATTGCGGTGCAGCGATCGTAAGGCGCTAGTTCTGGTAGGCGCTTGCGCTAATAAATGGCTTGCGAAAAATTTGTTTAACGCCAAACGGCACACTTCTCATCTTCTCGCTCGCGACCCACTGGGTGGCTGGGTCCCGTTTGTGCCTGGTATTGCATATGTATCTGCCGATATTTTCTGTCAACTTGTCAAACTTCAGTCAGTCAAGATTTTCGCAGGTAAATATTGACTCGAGGCACGAGCGAGCACTACTTTGCGAAGCCGGGCTGCCGGAAGTTTACCCGTGCCCGTGGATGCCGCGATAGCGGATGGAAGGAAATCAACCCGACAAACGTGACTCGGGAATCGAAGACGGTGCTGCTCGTTGCGAAGGGAAAATGGGCGACCGTTTGAAGGCGAGCATGTCATCGAAATGGTTGTTGTCGCCCGGCCCGGTGTGTTGGTTGCGGAAAGAGATAATTTTTCCGAATTGGCATCCAATTAATCATCATCAGACTGGACCCGATGGAGTCCTGACGGTTAGGTCAGAACAAGCGGAAACGTCTCACTTTTTGCATTGCAAAGCTGCGATGGCAATGGTGGAAATTAGTCTTCACTTGCTGTTGGGACGTTTTCAAGCGAAAAGCCGCATTGTGGTCGCGATGTGGTAGGAAGTGTTATGCAACAGGGCTCCGCACACCAAACGACCGGTTCATTTGCTGTTTGCTGTAGCTTTGTGTACCACAGAAACCTTTTTTCTTTATCCGACCTTACTGGCCGGAGCGAGATTGGAGCACCCAAGCCAAGAAGCTGCTGCTTTTGGCCTCGGCATTATCATCATTGCCGGGTGTGCGAGTGTCAGTATAAATCATTGCCAACATTTGCGACCTCGACATTTACGTGCATTAAGGTGGCAACGGGAATCGCACCAGGTTCGCACCTCGTGTACCGGCGGTCAGGCAATGTGGTGTCTTGATCTTCACGGCAGGTCCAATATCCAGAGGCTTCCTGTAGGTTTTTGATAAGCTTTGAGGACCTCTTGCCGATAGCGTGTCGTGGTGTTGTGTTTTTATAACTTCTTGCACGAACCGGTGAGCTGTGCTATGGAGGAAAAAAGGAAGGTATACAGTAGCTGCCAGATGAACCCTAGCGCGGCATTGAGCCTGTTATAAATTATCCCAAAGGTGGCGCATGTCCGGTCGAATCATTATTTATGAGCTACGAGTGTGTTAAGTCGGTCATGCATGAAAATGTATAAACTAGAAGTAATGTCGGATTACTACAGCATATGATGGTAACTTTGATGTATAAAAAAGGACTTTAAAATGCTTGAATAATTTAAAAGATATCTCTGTGTAAAGTCAACAAACAGTCTAAAAGGAATACAATTTTTTATTGAATTCAAAGGCTGATCTTTCAAATATGAAATCATCACCTTTCTATACAGAGACTCCATTGCAAAACGATTGGTCTGAGTGAATAATAGAATTAAACTAAAAGCCGCCTAAACACTGCACGTCTACATTCGAACGTCTCTGCCGTTTGAAAAACCACCACACACCGATTGGCCTTGGGAGGGCTTTAGGGCTGGGGACGAGAGATTAAAATTAACAGCAAGGCCCTTTTAAAAACCCGTGCCCGGATTATGCCCATATTCTTTTCAAGATCGATTTTTCACCACGATGACATCATGTGGCGCACGGTATAGCGTCTGAGCGTCTGAAGGTCGTCTGCGCACACAGACAACCCGGCGGGAGTTGCAACATCCACAATGTACGTATTGGGAATTGAGATTATGCATGGACTAATTACCAGCGTCTTTCCACACATTTGGCGTACCAACGGGCCTAGAACCTACGAGTTTCTTCAAGTTGCCGCTCAACCCTTTAACGGTCGCGCTCGCCCACGGCTTCAAGAGTGCCTTATGCGAGTGCATTCTTTGCAACACTCTTGAGTCGTTTTTTTTTCTTCGAACGATGTGGGCGCATTTTCTAGGTTAATGTTACCGCGATCGTAATCGTGTGATCCGTTAGGCGGTGGTTTGCGTTTGCAGACTTCCATTCCATGCACGATCAATGGCAAGGAGGTTGCAAGTCTGGCTTGTCGCCGGCTGTCGCGCGATTGGCATCGTATCCAGTGCAACGGGGTTTTTTTGTTGTTGCTTCAAGACAACCGTGATTTGCTGTTTTCGCTTTCTATCGTGCCTAACCGAAGGGAAAACAATCGATGTTCTTGTTGAATTGCGCTGCACAGTGCTGCTTCATCTCTCTTCCAGCAATTAGGATGGACATTTGCTTGGGGAACATGTTCGCACCACAGCTGTTTTGCTTCCAACGTTTGTTTGCATGAACGTTTAGGACAGATCTAGCTCTGGAAGTAGTTCGCTAAGGTCAGTGACCGTCAGTGGACCGGAGCAAGCGCGCAATAGGTAACAGCTTCTAGCGTTTTTATTTTTTGTTGCAAAAAATACAAAGGCCACCTTCATCGTGCAGAAGGCATTGATCATCGTTACCGATCGCGGCACCCTGCGGGATGCTGCGATCGTGCCAAGTCCCGGGAGTCACTAACGCTAAATGCTTTAATTACAGTGGGGCGTACCCGGGCGGCAGTGGCGGCATGATCTTTCGATCGATCTGCGAGTTTTTTTTATAGCCGCCAACCACAGATACGCCCGTCATTGCACTGTCCTTCTCCGAGTAACGCTCTCTCCCGCTACCATTTCTTTCACATCGCACAGAAGAGTATAGAAAAAAAACCACATCGAGACGATACAAACCGTCAGCCGACTATTATGGGTGTGCGCTTATTCGCCATAAAACTTATGATAAATCCGCCCGAATGCATGAATGACTGCGAGCATAAACAAATGTGCGAGATGCGCGGTGGCGGCCTCCTTGCTTGAGCGCAACACGGTCGAAAGGAAGCACAAAAACTGCACAACCTACAGCTTCATTCAGATCGAAATTACGTCAGAAGGTGTACGGGAGTTAACTATTTTGCCGCCTGATCTGAGCGTGAAATTACATGCTTTATACCTTGGGGATGTGACTTTTTTTCCCCCATCTTGGTTGCGTTAAAAGGAAGCCGTTCGGGGGACTGGGGACACATGCGTGAGCTTTAATGGCGCGTATCACCACGGCTTTGCTTTCATCAATTATGCTTTTTTGCATCCGCCAGGAGCTCCCAGGCAAGTAGTGTTGTTGCAAATTTGTCTTGTATTTTATAAAAGAAAAGGCAAACATGAAGGATGTTGGCGAAAATTAATGTCGAAGCATCCATGCGCGTAAAGTTTTTTTTGTGAATTCCAAAGTTGTTTTTGTAGGGATTTGTGTGATTGTGTTAATACATTGTAATTAAAAGATTAAAGTTGGATATTTTAGTCCAAACATTACAGTATTATTATAAACAAACTCTCAGGTTTGTTGTATTGTTATAGAGATCTAAATTCCACCAGATATGATGAATTGCGCATGGAAGACACAATTTCAGGCAAGACTTAAAGAAACTAATTCAAGGTTTGATGCTTTATTTAAATTCTTCTTGAACTATTTAATGCCTCAAATGACTTTTTTATAAATAAAATGAGCCCAACGATTATAAAATAAAGAACTCAAATAAAATCAATAAGAATATAAATAAGCACTCAAATAAAATGTTAATCCGACGTGAACTAATAGTATATTGAAAATGCCAGAAGATGTGAATGTGAATGTGATCACATTTGTTTAGATTTTTGGGCGACGAATACTTCAAGATTTGGTTAGCAGTGGAGGTCAAGAAGTTGGAGCAGATAAGATGAGAATGGATTGCCATTCCATCACAGGAAAATAATAATAATTGGATTTTTAGTACTCGCATGATTGAACAACCCTAAAAATCATGTTGTAATTTTCTGATCATAAAATAATTTAATATCTTGACACTTACAAAAAATTGACCAAACTCCTTAATTCATGGCATGACATACCTGCAAATAAACATAAAACATAAAAAAGGGCGTTATTATTTATGCAGAACAGTCGCAAAATCTGTAACACAAACAGAAGAAAGTATTTCTTGAGAAATGCAATCACCAATAAAGTATGCCTCCGTTTAGCTCCAAGCGACAAACGATAAATACGTTATTTTCTCAGATTATCGCACCATCGGTCCCTTTTAAATCCACCATCCCGGAGGATGGAATGCAACTTTTGCGCAGAGTATTTACACGTGCAATAACACACGGATGCACAGCACGTTCGGTGCATCCACTGGCCACTCGCACGGTGGAACGATATGTCCGTTCGCATCTCGTCGTTTGTACGCTGTGGCAAAAATGTATTTCCCAACTTCAAATCTCAATTATCCGGAACCCGTTATCTGCCGTGCAAACACACGAAAACTGACTGCCCGGGCTGCCGAGCGATGTCCCGAAATCGTGTGCGACCTGCCGGTGTGAAGAATCTCACAACGGTATCGCTGGCCATGCCGGCACAAGTGTCGGGAGTTGTTCGGAACGGGCGAATGAATGAATTTATCATTTCCCCCTCGAGCGGCTGGGCCGGTGACCCGGTCGAAAAGAGCAGGGCACTTAAACGTGCGAAAGGCTGTAAGGTATGTTAATTTGTTGTTCTTCCCCAGCACAACATCACACGGAAGGGCCTCACGTCGGAGACGCAAACGTCCAGAACCCGCTGTGCGAGAAATTCTTTCCCGCGGGAGAGCTTTTTCCTGCACGTGGAGAGACCCAAAGGTTTCGTTTTGCTTTCGAAGATCCATGAGGCTTGGGGTTTTGCTAAGCATGCGAAATAAATCACCTTCACCCGAAACCGGGCAGTGCAGCACAAGCCGAGGAAATAAATCTGGAAATGAACCGGTGACCGGTACACCGGCGGTCAAGTCGCAGCAACCTTGCCGCTTTTGGCTCACACCGTTCGATTAAAATTCTTGGTCCCGTTGGAGGGTGGCCCATTTTAGTTTTTTTTTACGGGCTATGGCCGTTGAGGGGAATTTTTTAATATCCGAAACTCGATTATCTGATGAAAAGTTTCAGCGAGACAGGTAAGAAAAAGGCTGGCTGATCTTAGTTGAGGGTACTTGTGGGGTGTTTACTAGCCGAAAACCCCCAGCAGCGACATCAAAGTGAGGTATTAAAAATCACAATTATTCATAATCATGCGAAAGTGGCTCAGTTTTGTGTTTCATTTTCGGAATTCTATGTGGACGTGCATTCGGTTCGTGCTTTAGCCTTTTGTGCTCTACCAGTCACTGTCATGATTGCGGCAGTATCGCGCTGGTTGACATTTTAATTAATTCCGTAGAAAACGTAAGACTTGCTTTATTACAAACACAGTAATTTGGGTTATCTTGGAATAAAATCTATAACATTTAACAAACAATGTGGAAGACGAACTAGAGCGCTGCAATTGGGGTTTATTGGTAGTCAAATAAATCATTCTAAATTGTTTCTGAATTAGACTAGTACGAAAAATGTTACTCACGGGACATGGTGTATGAGAAATATTTAAATAAGTTATATTTTTATTTCAGTTGTTCATTGTGTTTAGCTCTAAGCGCTTAAAATTTTAATTAAACGCATATGTAGTTTGAGCAATAAAATGAGTGACCCAAACAAGTCGTATCCAGCCGAAGTTCAGTATGCATCAGGGAGCGTCATCACTGCTTTGTGACCACTGCCTTTGTGGGGGACAGCCAAACACGCTGATTGATCGTCGTACATTAGACATCTGCCAACCCGAGGCTTGCATTTGTAGCTGGGAAAGTTGACAGCAAGTTCAAAACCCGGGTTCAACCAAATGCGGGTTCCACAATCCGTCGGATGAATATCAGTTACAATTGAGTGTGAAATTTGTTTGTGCCCAGCCTTAACGACCTCCGCCGCCGTTCGGGGTTCGGTTTAATGCTGGACGCGACGCGGTCTGACTTTCGACCCGATAGTACCCGTGCACTGTAGTGTATATTGGTTTGTGCATGGAAAGCGGAGCAAAACAATACATACCGCACTCATTAAACGACCCACAACATGGAGTTTGCTGTAGCTGCACTGAAACCCTTCCGATTCAGCGGAATGTAGATCCGTGCTGTGTGTGGAATGGCGTCCCAATCCGGTGATCGGTCTTAACCAAAAAAAAACATTCAAGGCAAGCAAAAAGGGTTTCGGACTGGATCCACTTCGTTACATCAATCTGACAAAATAGCAGCAGAAGAAATGAAATAAACCTCCCCAAAAAAACTGCGCACATTCGTATGCATCGGAAGTTGACCCGCGCGTTTTTCGTGGGGTGCCAACGGTCACGGTATGTTTCTTATTACACGCTTCCACCCGGTTTCGCTCTCAATTATGACTTAACTCAATTGAGTAATTGATGTAACGCGAACGTACGACTTGCAGTCTATTAATCTTGTAGCCAAACCAGTTCCCAACCCTGGCCTCTAGGTGCCTGCGGGAGCTGCGTGTGGACTTCACGTTGGGTTTTTTTATTCTCTCAATGAGCACTTTTTTCTACTGTTGTGTTTTTTTTGTTGGTAGATCTTGAATGCACCTAATCTAGATGAAAATGAAAGTCAGCGGAGATGGGCACTGGACTAAGGAGTATGACGGTAACGATACAATCGTACTGAGGGCAGGAAGCTGATTACTGGAGCATTATGTAAAGTAAACAATTGTCTGCACACCCTTCCAACAATCGTACAGGTATTACAATGGATTAATTTGAAATTAATTGTAAAGTAAAAGTGATTGTTTTACAACAAAATGGCAATAAAAGATGTTTTAGTTAATGTGATGTTTTGGAGTAAAGAATTTGTGGTATTTTACTCGTTTGTATATTGATATTGCTTTTTTTTTGTCATAGTACTTTTCTTTTAGAATAAATCCTTGCAATAATAAATAATAATTATAATATCCTTCATTTCCAATATAGATCACATTTCACAGCCTACAAAATGTTGGAAGATAAGGTTAAGGAGGTTCTTGGAGTTTTAGACCAAGAAAACAAATAAAAAATGCATAACTTCAGGCGCGAGATACTCATGTGCAGCAGTGATCACCACCAAGGCTAATGATACACTAAATTTGAACATACTTTCTTCCTTAGTTCAGTGTGCAAAGGCTTAACACGAATAAAGTTTGCCATTTTAGTAACATATCTGCTAATATTCGTCTGAGCGCCACCGAGCAAACAACAAAGCACAAACCCAAATAAGCACCTTCGTTGTTTATTTCGGCTAACCTAGTGCATAAATACAAGAGTTTTTGACCGTGACTACGGTACGATTAGCATTACCCGGCTGATAAGTAGCAATACATGATCAAGTTGCGCTATTTATGAGCTAAACCCCTGAATGCGCTGAAATCGATCGTTATGAAAGAGACCCCGAAGACGGGAAACGGTTGCACTAAGCAAACAACTCATAAAACCGTCCCATACCGCACACAGCCCAGCGCCCGAAGAGAATCAAGATGTCGATGCGGTGTACGTATTAGAAGTCGCGCAGGAGATAAAATGCGCCGGGGTGGAAAAGTCCAACGTTCCGGTAATGTTACTCCGTTGCCGGGTACTTATCGGAGCGGATACGACCTCGAGGGCTACCGGTGATGTCGATGCACCGCAGAGGGAGTTGAATAAACATAAATGAAATTTAATATTTTATTCCATTCTTCGGATCACGGCCCGCGGTGCAAAGGATCCTGGGCGATCTTGACTCTTGCCCGGAATGGGGTGTGTGAAGGGGAGATTGGGGGGAATTTCCCCTACCGTACGGGAGATGTGTATACTGCTTTTTTTTCTAGTGTGTACTCGGTGCGGCTTCTGCTGCTGTTCTCCTTTACATGTTTGTTCGTTCATGCGATACTATTGCGAGATCGGGAAAAAGGAAAGACCCTAACGAGATAGCGATTAGTGAAAGTTTGTGCCCTCCAGCCACCGCACACCAAAACGGCGAACCCCCATCCACCCCCATCGCGGTTGCTTCTTCCGCCGACGCGGAATTACCTCAGCCGGTGTGCCGAAGCTTCCTCCCCGAGCGTGTGTTGTCATAACTTTTCTTTTCGTTTGAACTTATGCAGCCACCAAAGGTGGGAGCGTTTTTCCTTCCGTTTTTCTTCTCCTGCGGTTTTTTTTTTGGGATCGGAAGGGAACTGTGGGAACGGTGGGCAGGATGGGGTACAAACGGGCTATTACGAGCACTGTTATTATGTGGCGGGTTCGCGAGCCAGTCATCGCGATGCTATATTGCGCGATACACCATCAGAACACGCGCGAAGAAAACACGAATGTAAAAATGAAAAAAAGGAAGAAAGACGCGATGAATAGCAAAAAAAACAGGGAGAAGTTTGGGAGGGTGGAAATGTGTACCATGCGAAACAAATCGATGGATCCCAAAGAAAGAAGAAGGGAAAAAAAACAAGAGTCAGTTCGATTATATTTTCCACCATGCACCAGGGTAGGAAACGGATCGATCGTTTGATCGCGCATTTTGATCCAGTTTTTATTTTTCTACGCTCGGACTTTGGTCGTAAAGGGCTACGCGAGGGGCGCTAACTCTCTAGTCAAGGATCTTACCGATCAGATCAGCTTACCGCACACGCTGTGCGGTAAAATGTGACCTCGTTCTCATCGACGCAATTTGGCGAACCACACTCCCTGTATTTTTTTTTTATTGTTCTCCCTTCCACTGTGGTGAAGTTTGGCCGAAAGCGAAATTTCCTTTCAACCGATCAGTTTCAAACGGTTTTGCCAAAAACGTTAATTGACGCGCATTTTTTTGAGCGCCAAAGGGTTTTGAAGCGCTGGGGGTTTTTGCTTGATTGCCGATTGGATTGCCATCACAAAAGCGCAGAAAAGGAAACGGGGTAAGGGGCGAGATGGGCCAGACAAAAGCCCCGGGTAGGTTACAGGAAACCCTACTGACCGATCGTGTAGGGAAGATGACTCTGGCGAATACTTTGCAAGAGGTTTGAAGGTGTCGGCGCCTAGCCGATTTTGCAGAAATCGAAAGTGATCGAAACTTAATCGAGGTCCGAGTATGCGCCCTGTGGTACTCTCGGCCGAATGCAGTAAGAGATCCCGACTTCCATCAATCCCGGGGGTTGTTTTTTACCAAATTGACCTTAATGGTTTCGTTTTTTTTTACCGGCAGGAAAGGTGAAAAGATCGAACGGAAACTAATTTAATTTAGACTTTTATCGAGAGTCTAATTAACGGAAGATGCTGCCGGTTTGATGGAAGTGAACATTCCATGGCGGCACCCACCGGTGATGAGATTTCCTTCCCCGGGTGTTAGATCAGTGTGACCGTTTCGTTGTTGCCCTTACGTCCGGTTGGAATGTTATACTGCATTTAGCAAATACGCGATCGTAAGGTTTTGTCTGTCCTTAGTTAGAGTGTTGCTGAGGGAGTTTTGCAAATTAAAGAACTGCGCGGAAGAAAAACGTGTTGGAAGTCCGAAACGTGTTGGTCCGCAAAGCCGCGGCTGATTTTTTGTTGACGTGAAAGTCAAGATGTGGTGTGCTGGTTTGGTCGAGATTAGATTGAACTTTTTGATTGATTAATTCCGGACTGCGGGCTACAAACAACATCGGGGAACAAAGCGGTTCGGTAAATCGCGATAGTTCCGGTTGACAGTGTTTCCTTCACTAATGGAGACGTCATTTTATCTAATTGATAAAATAAATGAGACTAATTTATGTTATCTTCAATCTGTTTTACCGTTTTTTTGTGTGTTTTCTACTACGTAATTTCTTTGTCGGAAATTCCACAGATCGTAGATCGCAGGATAGAGATCGCAGGGTTTGTGTGTTAATTTTCTAATGTCTTTTTAATTTATAATATGTCTACATTTCTTGTTAGCAGTTTCCTGTGATAAAGGAGTTTCCTATTTCTTTTAATTTACTAAAGTACTTTGACATTCGTCAGAGAAATAAATTTGGAGTAGCTTATTAAACACATTACTTTGCTTATCTCTGCAACACGATGCAAAAATGAAAGCAAATTTTGTTCTTTAATTGAGCAGAATAGCTCCATTCGAATGCAAATGGCATTCCTTAGCCATGGACTTGGTATCGCGATCTTTGTTCTACTTCCACACACCGGTGAAGATCAAATTAAAACGTCACTCAATAGCAACGTGACAAATACCACCGATCACAATTGGACAGAACCAATTAATTTATCCTTCCGTTCGCGGCACTTGCGTTCGCTGCAAGTTACTGATCTCCGGCACCACGGTGGTACTCACCATAAGGACCACGCTGGTCGCCTGGTTGCATACAGTGCACCGTGTGTCACCGAGCCCTTTGTTGATCTGGCGTGACCGATTGTGCGCGTAAATGCAAACCAACCCGATGCAAACTATAATTGATCCGTGTTTCCTCACCAGTGCTGGCAGAAGACAAACGGGACACAAAGCGCCGGGGTACGCTTCGTCTTGCTGCCATCAATTGAGTTTTTCAAACGGTGCCGGCCAACAAAGACGGATTATGAAATTGCGTAAAGTAGAGTTTTAGCGTTAGATGCCACGTGCCTGGTGTGAGTGTGTTTACTGGGACTTATAATGCAACATGAGGTGAAGGTTGCTCGGGACAGAGAAAGAAAGAGAGAGAGGGAGTTGTCCGACAAGTTTAGCATAAAACAAAGCATCGACACAGTGTGCCATTTGAAGGCGAACTAGATACAGCTCTGTTTGACGGGCGAACCCGTGGACGATTGATCTGAAATTAAAATCCATCTATTTGCGTCGCTACCATTGCTGTTGGAAAGATACGCAAAATAAAACCGTTTGATTCGTTACATACGGGTTGTGTTGGTATGAATTGTTGTGGGTGCAGCATACAGAGAGGACTAGTAGCAAGAACACATGCACTGTGCACATGCATGGATCGATTCATTTTCCTAAACCAAATATTTTTCCTGATTTGCGGTAACGATAAACATGATCTGGTTTGTGGAGTGACATGTGCAAACGAAACCAGTTCATGGAGCATAATAGGCGTATTTGTCGATTTTGAAGCCTGTTCACGAAGAATAATTTAATTAGAAGTTAGTTAATCGTAGATTTTTATACCATCTTCGCTTGACAATTGACAAGAATTTAACTACCTTCAATATTTCTTATTTACGCAAATATTAATCCAGCACTATCTCAACGATCTTAGCACTTAATATCTGAATCTTAATCCTTATTCCCTACATTCATTATCGAAAGATCTGGATCTTCAATCAATACAAAGAGCTGAATTCATTCTTATTCTTCCTTGGCGATCAAAGTTAGCACAAGATCCTCCGTCATCTTCGACACAAAGTCACACAAGGTTTGAATATACATCCATATTCAACACGAAGGTCAAATTACTTAAAAGGCAACCTGAAGTTGAATCAATACATGAATAGTTGCTTCATTTGTATCAACTATATACTGTAAGTTTGTAAAATTATTTATTACTGACATACGATGTCATTTACAGGCAACAGTAGAAATTCATTATTTTGCAGACAAACTCAAGATTACGAAGAAAATGTTCAAGCTGATAGTTTACCGAATTTCAAACATTAATATTTTGTGGATGTAAAAATTGATTTGAGTTCGTGAATTATTACAACAACAGTGATTTGTGTCATTCCTTCTAAACCACACACTGGGGAGTTCTTGGGTCATTCCTAACATTCGAAATGATCAAGTGCTGAATGGGAATGATGAAACATATTTGGAACACCGCAATGCATACAAAACTGCAGACCACAGACACGAAACGGAATAGCAATCGTAATCGTAAAAATACGCAGTCGGAACTCGCTTGATCCTGTCATGCTACACACGTCTCTTTCAAAAGGATGTCTTGTGCATGTTTATATTACGAACACGACTAGGCGGCTTCCAGAGCGGCGTACGAATTTTCCTACCGTCTTCAACAGTCCGAACCGCATAAAATGCCAGCCAAAGCTCTGGGGTTGCACTCGCACACACGATTTCGTTTCCGTGTGTTCTTTTCTTGGCATGTGCCAATAAGTTGCTGCGTTGATAGACATGAAACTGTTGAACCGTTCGAATGCAAACAACTCTGACGAAAAAAAGGGGAAGCTAACTAAAGTCGGAAGTTCCATCAGGCAGACGGATGCAATGCAATTGCAATGTTATGGTACGATGTGTGTATGTTTTATGTATATATATATATGCTTCTGCATACACACTGCGTAGAGTATCTCTCAGGGGGCATCTGGAGCGGATTTGGCATATTGGTTCGAGGTTTGCCGTGTCGCGTAGGTCAGTTGCTTCCATCCTTCAGGGTCCGGCCGTTGAGTGATTTTCTCTTAATTGAAAAGCTTTTAGGTGAAAGTAGGCACGGAACGTACCAGTACGCGCGCTTCAATTCCCAATGCTAACAATGTGGCCGGCCATATTTGGGCCGACCGATCGGTAGCTGGCGCCTCTGTTTGTCAAACGGTGGTCCCTTTTCAGTGAGCGAAAGTGATTTGACAGTGACAAAATTTTGCACCGATCTGGATACTTGGATGAGGTTTCGGGTTCCGATCCTGGTGGTTAGGATGTACGGAAATGGATGTGGAAGTGATTGTGTAACGATTGCAGTTGTGCAATAAATTCGTTTAGGTAATCTGTTTCTAAGAGGAGTGTGTTATTACAACATAAATGTGAGAGTATATTTCAGATAAAAAAAACAATTATTTCTACGGCCTTTACAGATTTACTTTAATGTTGTGATCCGCGATTTAAGTATTCAACTAGCGTATGTTGAAAAACTTTTTGAAAATTAATTATTCAGTAGAATTTTCAATAGTTGGAAGATTGAACATTTCTCGAATGAACGCTTCTACTACGTAGTCTTAGGAGAATTCAAGTTCATCTGTCAGTCATCAGAGTTCATGGGTGAACTCTTTCCAGTACTTCTCATTAAAATAAATTGTACAGCAAAGCACTTTAGATGTTACACCGATTTCGAAAAAAACTTCTTCACTTTTATCACACGAAACAAGATTGTAAGTTTCTTCACACAACTAAGATACTATCGGTTTCGATCCGTCTTATCCCGCAAGCACACTCATTAGCTGACAGTCGGACAAGGCAACCACCAGCGTAAAGCCTGCCAATTCGCACCCGACATTCGCCACCTTCTCGCTGAAACTACCCCCGTTTCCCCGTTTCGGTTGCGTTCGTCCAACCCGTTACGATTCCATTAATCGATCACTCCCTGTCACAGCTGTGCAGTGCACCGGCGATGCACTTTACACCGGTTAACGATGCATGCACCATCGTACCATCGTTTCATTTTTGTTGCAAAGGGGGCGATCGTGGGGGGGGGGGGTATTATACGTGTAAAACTGTCACACCAGGCTGCCATAAATTGGCCGCAAGGAATGCGAAATGTGTTGGCCAGATATCCAGTTCAACCAGCCTCGTAGCGCACTTGGTGGCAGTGGTATCAATAACAGACTCACTTCTGATACACTGCCGTTTGGCCGCGGCGAGACACTTCCAGTGGCGCAAAGCTTGTGGAATGCATGGATACTTTCGCGCCACGTTTGTAATGAAGCTGCAACATACTGTAAATGCCTGTTGCACTGAATGTTTGCAGTTCCATAGTGTACTGGGCAGATTGGAGGAGTGACACGGTATGGAACACAATCAATATAACTATCAATCATTTATTGTTTAAATTAAATTTACCAACCATAAAAATTCAATTTAACCTATTTGAATAAAAGGTTCATCTGTCTCAGGTTATGGACATTAATTTTTGGATAATATTATTCTGACCCCGAATGTATTCCAGGGTTCAAACCAACTTTGATGTCAGCTAGCGTCATAAAAATCCGTGTCACGCTTCCAGAACATATCAGCACCCAATTAAGCTAATTTCCAAAACATCATAAAAATTCCGTTTGTTTTGAATTCCCTTTCCACCCACAAGTAACACGCATGTGACTTAGGCATCTCCAACGTGCTCCGGAAACCAGTGAAGTCTGTCTAGTCCATCATGCGCAATGTAAATTATCGCTTGCATTCTGATTCACTGGGTGCACCCAATTTTTCACTGCGTGTTCCCATTCACCCCAAAAGGGAAATTCAGCTGCTTCTGGGTTTCAAACAAGCTCTACGATCATTAACATACGGGTCAAAAATAAACAAAAAAATTGTCTCAAATATCTTCAGCGTCTTAGTTTGCGAGCGGCAACGAACGTGCCAAGGGATGTGGGAGCAGATGTGCAGCTGGAAAGTCACACTCCAATAACACAGACACACACACACTCTTCCACGCCGTTTGATTACGTTTTGCTGTTATGTTGTTCTTTCCACCGTCGATTATGTTTGCACCGGGAGTCTTTGAGACTCATAAAAACGGGGGGATGCTTTGAAAAGTCCAAAGCAAACGAATTAGGTCACCAAGGCTGCCGTTTCTTTGTATGAACGTCCGGGGTGGAATGGATTGCGTGCGAGAATTTTTAAGATTATCTTTTCTATTTGTTTACATCCGGTATGTTAGGTAAAAATTTGTAACAAAACTTTATCGAAAAATTGGTAATAAATTTTCAAGAACCTCACTACAACAATATTCTATGATATTAAGGTGAATTTGTGATGCTTAAATTAATTGTACATTTAAGAAATTTTGCTGTTTTCTTCTTCTATCTTATCTTCAATTACCTTCCTTTCTTCTTATATCAACCTTATCCTCAACCATGTTGTATCGAATACCTTACTCCTTACTAGCCATGTACGTGCACGTGCTACAAGTTAGCAACACTAATGCATGTCACTTTTACTTTACGTTCCGAACAGCACCAACCCCTTTTTAATGCTGCATTGCTCTTCCTGCAGTTCTACCATGTATGCCCGAACGCACAAGGAAAACCTCGCTGACAAATACGCAGCGAATGTTTACCGTACATGCTTGCTAAAGATTGCCGATCGCCGCCGTTTGAACTACGGACGCTCGTTGTTTTCGGGAGCCACAGCACATCTGTTTACGATGTATGGTCCCCCGTGGGGATACACAAACAGACACACACAGAGTGAGCAAAATTTAAATGAATAATTGAATGTGATAAAATCGCTACATGATTTTCGATTAGAATCGTTTACTTTCATTTGTTCGTACCGAAAACCGACGTAATTGATGCTGGTAAAACCATTAACCTCACGTAGCCCTTCGCATGGGGCCAGTACTGAAGCAAAACAGCGTGGAGGGACTTTTTTTCCAATGCAAACTCCAACAACGCACAGGCAGTAGTTGGTGCTGACCAAAAAAGGGTTTTTCACAAGGTAGAGAATTTCCTCCCGAGCGAAACGCATACGCGTGTGTGCGCGGGGCAAACATTTTTCACTCCTATGCGAAAAAAGGGAAAAGCTCTCGCAGCTGAACCGGATGGCATCAGGGGCATAACCGCAAACGTAACCGATACACAACCGGGCGCTATAACGCTTCACTCGTGGCAGTCGTCGTGATCTTGAATTTTACTTTCCAAACCAAAACCCCCCCGACGCGGTAACACATCTTCCCATCGAAAGGGAAAACGAAACCGCCCGCACGCGCTTCGGGAAGGAACTTTCCGTCAGCGGCGTACTCACTTTCCTTCTGGTCTCGGGTGAAACGACGCGTTTTCGCGATGGTAACCATGGTGGCCTTCTATGGCTTCTTCCGCGGTAGTTCACTCCGGGCTGTGCAATCTGCCAGCGGTCCTTCTTCCCACTGCTGGGAAGGATCTCACCGATAGGGTGGGCTGCGGTCACGTCCACAACCGCGAGGGTGACAGGCGCGTTAAATCAATTTCATGTTCTGCATTCACGATACAAGGAGCTAATCGCTGTTCGCGGCAACTCGCCAGGGACTCGTACGAGGGTGGCACATAACAGGGTTTGGGGAACGATCCATAAACTGCCGGCGGTGTTCGAGATCGGTTAACTGCACGGGATGCTACTGCAAGACGATCACCGATCAATGGAATTCTTGCCTGAAAGCTAATGACTCAACTAATTGCTCCCGAGTGTAGCGCGTCAAAGTTAGGCTAGAAAATTACGCCGTCGTGATGGCCGCACGTGAAGGCTAATAGAAAATGTGTGGGAGGAAAGATGTTACCTCTGATAGGTGAACTAACTTAACCTATAATCGATCTTAGTACAGCGTGAACATGGTATGATGTTAAATTTTTAATAACTATCGCTTTAGTTTTCCACGCATTAACCAATTGAATTTATTTTGTTTTAAAAACCTCGTCCAATTAAAATTATTATTCTGGTAGTTCTAATGTTATATAATGAAACCTTGCAATTGTGAATCATTTTATAAAACATGTGTTAAATGCTTAAAGTATTGCAGTAATAAATTTATATAAATTGTGTTATTAAACTAAATTTCAAAACCGAACTTCAAATATATTTATTTTTTATAGTTTTAATCTTCAAACTTTACCAAATCAACCGAGCTATGTCTTTCTTTAACACATATTTTTAAGTTTTGCTGTAATATTTAACGTAAAAATATTGCTCAAAAACTTATTTTATTTACTTTGAAATTTATTACACTTAAATTTATATGAAAATAAAGCTGCATTGCTACAATGTTGCTGCAGGGCCCTACGATTTTCCTAGCATTAATGAACAACTGAGCACGTACCATCGTGCACCTCGATTCCCGTATGTTTTATTGCAAAGGTTTTTAGCCGAACTGTTCGCCATCATACATTTTACCAATCGTCCTCAAGTGCACCGCCGTCGGCCGATCAGCTGTATTCGCTGCACCGCCAGCCGTATGCCTGCCTTTTAGAGAAGTGTTTACTATTAGCATTTATTTTTTAATGAAGCTTAAGAATGTCGCCACGTTTGGTGCGCTTCGCGGTGTGGTTTCCCCCCATCGCGATCGTCGGCTCTTCACGATCGCGCAAAAACGAAATTGGTGATCGGTTGCGGGTGTCCGGTTTCCGTTCCACCACCATCCCCGGCGGCTTTCGGTCAGCCGAATCGATGGATGATGTGCGTGCGAATTGCGATTGGTGACGCGTTCGGGGGAGGGTGCGCTAAGTGGATGAAGGTAGCAAAAGCGGTGCAAATCTGCAAATCCATCCCTTCGGTTGTAGCCCGCATCCACCGGCAGGTGCATTATGTTGACGCTGGGATGCGAAATTCTTCTCGATCGTTGAAATTTTTCTGATTCAATTTTGTCCCGCATCGGCGACCCGTAATGCGACGAGCGTAGATACAGGAGAAGAGGTCGATGAAGCAAAAATAATAAAAAAAACGTATGCTTAAAACTTGCTGAAGTAGCTTTCGCTTTCAATTTACCAGACATTGAATGCGTTTCCCCGGCGTCCCTTTTTCTCGATAGTTAGTTAGCCCGATTAGGTTTGGGAACCACATTTTGCGCCATCGTGATCGTGACACTCGCGGGTGAACACTGCTTCACCCGGTGCCCGGTAAGTACTCAGCCCTGTAATCTATTTCTGCGAGTGTCCGCGTGTATTTATGAAACGTGCGGTTCCAATCATATCTCGTCAAGATTATCTCGATCGCCGGAGTGAAGGGTTACGCGTACCAGCCGTGGGCGCGGGCGGAAGGATACGCGGAGTCCGAAATCAACAACTGTCCGCGGTTGAGTCCCGCGACGACGATCGGTCTGTGCCCGCACACTCGTATGGTCAGGGCGACATTGCGCGCTTAAAGAGCAGATAATTGCTTAATCTACAACAGATCTCATGCCATGTTTGTGATCCACGGTTGGCAGTGGATTGCGCCCGTACGGAGATCGGGTTTTTTGTTGTTGTTGCTGTGTTGCGTGTTACTAGGCTGGATGCCGGGCGGCAATATGTGTGGGGGAGCTTATGTGGTTGCTGGTGACGCTATTTGGAACAGTTGTCTCCAGCACCGTATTCAAGTAAGGGGGAGAATATGTAATGGTACTTGGCGAGGTTTGAACGTTCGCTGACATCACTTAAGCTTGCACTTGAGAGCACCGACGGCGGGCATACCTTTGCCGTGGGCCCGCCGAAACCAAAACCGAGCTAAATAATTGACCGTAGCGAAGCGAAAGAAATGCGTCCTTTAAGCATAATCGCTCGCCACTTACACCCGGTACACTGGTCGGTTAAATGGAAGAAAATTTGTGGCATATTTTAAGGCCACCGGTTTCCCCTCTCTCTCTACCCATTGTGCAGCCAAGTATTCGGTGAGCAAGGTTCGCAGGTGCCGTCATCGGTTGAATGCACCGAGAACCGGTATGCGATGACAGTGATTGGTGCGGTAAAATCAATTTTTGAGGAATAATGCATCAGGAAGATGCATGTGAAATCACTGCTGAAAAGCGTAAGTGAAATTTAAAGACCCTGTCGTGGACATGGAAAATAGACAACGAAAGGGAAGGAACAGCGTTCTCACGATCCATTACATGAGTCGTTTAAAAAGTCGTGTCGTTGTCAAATAAAGTACCAGAAATATGAAGGTATTCGAGCCAGCAAGTATTTGGAAATGTCCAAATTGTCACAAATAATTTTAATTATTGATAATGGTTCACATTTCATAATCTCTTGCATATAATCTTACCGACCATTTAACGCGAGCAAAAAATTAAAAATTATCAAGGCCTCATCACGTTTTAGTACGTATGGGAAAACTAAAAATCACACAGTCGACAAAATGCCATCAATATTCGCATGAAAGGCACATCGGGTTCAAATTTTACATACCACAGCTTGGACGAGCTAAGAGAGTTTGTGTACATTGTTTCATTGTTACTAACGTCGTTAGATCTTTTGTGTAAAAAATTCTGTTTTTTGAGATCTTTTGTGTAAAAACTTTTAACAACTCGTACTTCATGTGGAACGTTCAAAATGCATCACTCGCATATTTGCAGTTTGTAACTAGAACACTCATCGAATTTCCCTTTATTTATTCTTGCTGCCAATAGCGCCCTCTACCGTGAAAGCAGTTGAACTTTCCATATGTCAAAGTAACAGTCATTTTACGAAATGAAGCGAATGTCCTTTTATTAATTTTAATATAATAACTGTATTTTTATATGCTTTCAAACAACAATTTTTTTTTTATCAAATAAAAAAATTATCCATTTAATTATAAAATTGAAAAATAAACAAACATTGATCTGGCTAAAGTTTTTCGTTTGATCATCGACGATATGCGATCCTTTGCAGTGATAATAATTAATCACCTGTCGTCACTAAATGGACTTCCTTCGCAAAGTACTACCATCAATTGCACCAACTGTCAATGGCACTACTGACCAAGATTGGAGTGCCAGTGCCGAGTGCCGAACGCTACCGTAGTAAAGCAACGGAAACGCATATCTTCACTCACGATCAATATGATTTATTAATGCTCGATGGTCCGATCGATCTCGCCCGGCGTTCTGCCTGTCCGACAGTGGCAGGTGATATGTGAGTGTGAGTGTGCGTGTGAATGTAACTGACTGAGTGTGGGCTAGTCGGATTTGTCGCGAAGTGTCGAGGAAAGAGAAAATCAGCTGTCCACAAATGGTGAACCATAAACAGAACCGGACGACGGATGCAGTCGCACAGTCGTCGACAGGCTGGCATGCAGCGGTGTATGAGAAGTGAAAACCCTGCGAAAGCAACCAGTCTGTTGTGGTTGTACCCGACGGAAATACAAGCCGTTTGGAAGGCACCCACACACGGCGATTTTTCGTTGGTCAGTTTTTCGTACAAACAGTTTTCCCGTCAATCCACAGTCGACAAGGTGCCCAGGGTGCCCAGTTAGCGGGATGGAAATTGTCAATTCCCAACAAACGAGACACGACAGCGGGGGTGTGCTGCGTCAACGCTAACTGCACCCGCACGCTCATACCAAATATGAAAATTAATGATTTAATGCAACCGATAGTGAGGCGACACCGTACGTACGGAAAGCTTTGGGCGCGAGACCGTTCCGCAAAACCTGCGTAAAACGTTTGCAGAGGAATGATATCGATTGAGGTACGCGAGACGCCGCGTGCTGTCCATTTTGCGCCCGAAGATTGTGCAGATGGAAAAGCAAGGAGAAAAAAATGTTAGAAATTGATTTGATACCAATAAATTAATAAAAATATCACCCCCAAGGTAAGATGGCATGGGTGTCTGCCCGATACGTTGTATGTGAAGGAGGAACATGTTTCTGCTGCTACGTACAAATCAACTCCCAGTTGCACAATGGTAAAGGGTTACCCTGGGATGACTTGAACTCGAACGTAAGCGACGAACCTGCGTTAGGAACCGAGGTGCTTCGCGAATTGTGCGAATGGTTGTCAGTTTATTGGCACGAGTCTGTGTTAGGGGATGTTTGCGATTACATCGATTGCAAGCTGTCTTTAGACGGACAGGAATTAAACAGTCCACCAATTAATTATCGCACCGGGTAAGAGGTATTTTTCACATTCTTAAAGCGACTCGCTGTTGATCGAGACAACATGGTCCCAGTTTTACAGCCTCCGAATGCGAAAATGGGCCCAATGTGCATGCTTTGTTTTATGACCAGCGTCATTTATCTAGCACTTCTAAAAGCCTCGAATTAACACCAGCTCATTATAGTACGACTCTTTTTTGTTGCGTTTCCCAACGCGACGCAGAAAACGAAGACAGATGAAGCTCCGTTTCGTCCCATGTCGCTTGGTTCCGTTTGCACGATGCTAATTTATGCTTTTTCTTTCCATCAATAAAATATGCCTGGCTGTTTTTGCCCACTTACAGACAACTTCATTCCGTAGCGGTGTGAAATGTTAAATATGCTAAATTACAAACCAATGCTCATCGATACAATTTTTCATTCTGATCGAATCGCACAACTGCTTTCACTTTCCTGGCACGTTTTTCTTTCTTCTTCAACCCGCTGTTGTTTTTACCATGCAGGGAGTGATTTGTTTTTCTGCGGAAAAAAGTCACTGAATAGGGTGCAAGAAAAACATATGAACATCCATCCATTATCGTGTATTCGTCCGGTGAACACTTGTCACCCATTTCAGCGCACGGTTTGGAATGGGTGCGTTTTTAATTAAGTTATGTTAATCGATCTCCGCACGCAATGTGATGGTTTGCTGGTGCGACGTGGTTGACTCGGTGTGCGCTTTACATCAAATTTATCTACTGCAACGCAATGTGAATGAGTGGCACAAAAGCATACCGGGAACTGCGCTTTGGAAACCTTAGTAAGTGTCCCGCGTGATACTTGCTCTAACGTCACCCAGCTGGCTGGCCATAATTTAAGGGAACTGGAGCTTTTTGGAGCGACTCCACGAGCAGTTCATTAGCAACAGAAGCCCGACTGGTGTGCATTAGATTATGTTGATTTGCTATGGTGACAACAGCGGCCCGTACGTTTGCCGGTAAGCTCTTCCTTATTTGTTTGCGAGCGCAAGTGGCGTAGTAGGGAACGGAGCGAACCGTAAATGCAACGTACCGTCACCTACTTTATCTGGTTTTGATTACTTCTGGCATTTTAATCTCGATTTAGGTGGACAGACATGATTTCTTTTGTTGCATGTTTTTTTATTGCTTTTTCTCTTTTTGTTTTTTGCACAGAGATTTGAAAATTTGCAGAATTCCAAACCTATCTTCAATTTATTTTTATCGACCTTTTGTTTTTATTACATTAATAGGTTAACATTTTAAGTGAATTCTTAAAAAATGAGAGAAAGTTATAATAAATGACATACAACATTAAACAAGCTATCGTCAAATTGAATTCTTTATTCTCTTTGCATATACTATACGCCTCGAAGAAATTACTCCATTAATCTCTTTCGACACCGTAAACAGATACCGGATGCTTTAAAAATGTTAACCTTTTTTCCAGTCAATATTTTTTGGTTTTCATAAGTATATGATGGACATGCACCAATCAGTGTGCAATAAAAATTAATGCTCCAATTTTATTCAACCATTTATGGAATGTTTCAGCTGGTACGAAAAGCTGGTTTTGCAAAAAGGTGTTGTTAAATGTAATATTCCTTTTCACTTCGCATCCTCACGGGACATTATTTTCACGCAGCAGTTTTCATGGATGTTTACCAAAAATGAGTCCGAAACGCCGTGGAGCTTAATTGATCCACACCAGAGCTAAATATCGACACTTTCGGTAATTTATTCATGGTACAAGTGGCATGGACAGTGAGAGAAGCTGCTGGATTTGTGTAATTAAATTTATCAAGTTTTAGTTTACCAATTTATATTTTCTGATAAGGTGTTTATTTTTGATATAAAACTAAGTTAGATAATTGTTATAACATTTATGCGTTAAGATATTTTAAATATTTTTGTCCATCATATGCGAGCATTTTCCCCAATGTTTGCCGATAGTGTACTGATAATTGTTTAGCACCTAGTCACGCACCATGTTTAAGGAAATTGGCGTCAAGCCAACGTTCCCAATTGCCTTCCGAAACCGTATTAAGTGATCAATTGTAGGTTACAGTGGCATGAGTGCAGTGTTGCAGCGCCCGTGTAAAGAAAGATGTTTCACCCGATTTGCATCCAAAACGTCGGATAATTAGTGAGAGGTGTGCGCACAAATTACAGATCAACTTTACCGCCAAAAAAATACATAAAAACTTCGGACACCATTGCAACTCATGGTTACCGTATGAGTTTGGTAATGATGATGACGTTGTGGAATATATGACAACCTGCAGACATTGGCGGCTTGGTTGGATGTCCCTTTCGACTTGTCCAACTTTCATTTTCAACATCAACATTGTTCCTCTGCCAGTGTGAGAATCCATTTCTCGGGTTCCATTTTTTGTTGTTGTTGGCAAGGCCAATCGTTTTGTCTAGAGTGTCCTTGCGAAATTGACCCGAATTTTTCAATTCTATAAAAAAATTGAAACGATAGTCGAACAAACGATCATGTGCTAATTTTGCGTAACCTATTATCAGATCAACAGTGTGGTCAACGTGTTTTGAAAGTACTGTCTCCTGTGTCTGGTTGTTAATTCTTGTAGGAGCATGCAAAAAAAACACCAACTCCCTCGCAGAAGCCAGTTTGACCGTCGGAGAATTTCTAACGTCACCCAGAAATTGAAAAGCAGCACCCAAATCACAGCCTTCTGTCGTAGCGCGGCAAGCAAACTAGGTGGCTTGTGACGATAATGATTGTCTTTTCTTTGGCTCATGTTTTGGGCTCCCTTCTGTCTGCTGTCTACACCGTGGCGTATTGTGTCCTCATCGATATCGCGCTAATAGTGAAACATTTCGGACTATGATTCTCCATTCCCAGGTGGTTGGCAAAGTTTTGGCAGCTTCAAAACTTTATGCGGGTATTACACACCGGGGCGGTTCCAGTGATAGACCGAGAGTGCCGTGCGGTAGCCAATGTAAATGGGTCATTGGGTACATGGTGGCGTACGAAATTTGGCGGTAGAAGAAAAAAAATATTACACAACGCACTGAGCAAGAAGTGAAAGAAGGATTGGAATTCGGTGCTAAATCTAGGTTTCGTGGTAAGCGCAATGTTGCAATGCAAGCCCTGGGAATGAGCCCAATAGCTACCATTAGCGGTGTCGGAACATGCGTCATTTGTTTAACTATAGTTTGGCATCTGAACACCTGGGAGTTGACAAGCACTGTTGGCTTAATCGATTGATTGATTTCGTACCATACAAAGATCGTAGTGTTGCAATGCGGATTTCATCGTCAGTTTTGCAAATAAAATCACAGTGTTTGGACAGTGAAAAGAACAAAAGAATGTTCTGACATCCATAGTGTTTGATAGATGTCTTAGGGTTAGAAGCCTCTATAGACAAAAAGCCAAACAATCACTCAACTTTAAAACTGTAGCGCGATAAATTTGTGTCACATTACACAAACTTAATAAAACGTTACTCTTTTTAGCGGCTCAGCAGAGAGTCTCTAGCAGGTTCCAGGTTTAATCTTCCGGAATATTTTAAGCATGCTCTTCGGCTACTGATCCATAACCTGTACCATACGGATAAACACTCCACAGCGGCAGCTAATATTCCAATCGCAAAGTAAGCATAAATGGTCGGATTTAATTTCCCCAAGCACTTTATGGCAAGTGCGTGCCTAACAGAGCTCATTTTTCAGCGACTTTAATTGTAGGTTATAATTGTGCTGCAAGGAATCGGCTGCTGTAATGGCAGTATCTGCACATACAGCAGCACCGAGTAACGATCATAATTTTATGATTTTTAATTTGCACCGTTTTAACGTGTCGTGGCACGGCACTTGCGCCTGTCCAAACTGGCTACGCTTCCCGTTTGATAGGAGTTTCATGATCTGTGATGCCATACTGCAATTGATAATTTGTTCGCTTGGCAGCTCACTCTTCCTACCAATCCATGTACGTACCGTTTATTGAAATCTATTTCTTCGTGTTAAATTGTAAAGAGTACGGCTAATTCTGGTGACAGCGTACAGCGGACAGAGCTAAGTCCGGTTGGTATTTTCAACCTGATTACGCATGCGCCGCTAATAAATTATTACGTTTGCCTTCCGAAGAGGGGGCCCTGTACTATAGCGCGAGTCCCGGCTCCTTCCCAGTCTGGTCTACCTGGAAGTCGCAATTTCAGACGACGCACGGTGGTGGCACGGTGCCAAAGTAATGTTGTGACTTTTTGATTGAATTAAATTACAGTGCAAATAAATAACACGTTCACGACGGCCCTCCGGGAGATCGGGAATTCAGACCATCGGATAGACTTCCTTGTACGAGCATCGGCACCAGGACGCACAAAAGGGGGTACACAGCAAATCTAATATGCACCGGCAGCGTATGATCCGGGAAGCGTGTGATATGATATTTGCCCGCGCGATCGCGAAAACCTTGCGCGTGCATATGGGCATATAGGTAAAATTGTACCACACAGCCAGCTCACCTCCTGCCGGGCGGCGTAATTGTTTATGCTCGCGGACTGCGCACAACACCGAAATCAACACAGTGTTTTGCTTTAGTTTTTCTTTTCCTTTATATGCGTTTAATTTTTGTCAGCTCGACGTATCGGGGTGTTATTTCCAGTAACGCTCCCCGCTTTCGACCGTTGTAAGCTGAACTTTTTCTAATGAAAATTTATTGACTTTTTGCCATGGTAGAGTGCTGGGCCACGATGTAAGCGGGCCTCCTGCACATGGACGAACCGTAGCTATTTCCGGCACGGGCTTTCATCCACCGGTCGGCGTGATAGCGGCGTGTCGGGAAAGATGTGTGTGTCAAAACATTGTGTAATGGTTGCCGTGAACGATCGCACCACCTCCATTTGGCATGACGTCAAATGCGGCGCGAAGAGGGGCAGGGGTGTGTGTGGAGGGGAGGCGTGTATACTTGCTTCGGAACTAATCAAAATATCGTTCCGAACGTAAGAATTTGCTCCGATCGCGATGAAGGGTGATTTGCGAATGATGGATTTGAATCCGGGGCTGCTATTTTCTTGGCTTTCTTTGACCGACCCCGATTTACTGGAACGGTGGTGAACGGTTTGACATTTGTGATTTGACTAGGCATGGCGCGCGCTGGTTAGCAAATCGCGTGCGCGCGTTCGGTTAAAGGGAGCCACATAATTTGCAATATCGAAATATCGAAACGGGGCAAAATCATACGTAAATATCGCACAATCATCGATCGGGCGAATAGGAGGGTTTTAGACATTTTAAAGGATCACCTTTCGATTTTGGATGAAACCGCGATTAAAGTGGGTTCTATTCGAGTGGAAATCATTCCCTTTTACACAAAGGAACAAAATAAAAGGAATAAATAATATAAATATTCTTCAAATTCGTTTATTGATTGACATTGTTATTTTAAATATTTGAAATTATAAAGGCTACAATTAGATTCAAAAAGGCTATTAGTAGCGAGATATGAAAAAGTTTATATTTTACAAACATCAGTTTTATGCATAATCTTATGAACGGTCACTTACCGCAGAATTAAGAAGATGTTGCTTCGTTATAAGTTTTTTAGATGAGATATGATTTATCACACTTGAGCGATATGTAAGGATACTACGATTTTAGTAATTGTATTGAAAAGAGAACGTTGACAGATACTTTAAGACGTATTGTTTTAGGAACGAAGTGTCTTGATCTTAGGTAATGATATGAATGAATAAACAAAACAGCAAAAGTTTAGGAACACAAAAATTGTAATTTGAAATACTCCAAAGATAATTCTATCTTTCTCATACCAATGGGACATAAAAAAAATTAATTAAAGTTCCACTACAAGTGTCTTTTTCAGTGTCAATAAGATAAAAATTGTGCTTGTTTGATTTTCTCAAATCGACTGCAGATGGTTCAATCAAACAAATGCCATCCGTACCTGCTATGTCTTAAACAAGGTGTACAAGTACCCACGTAACAGGCGACACAAACCACAACAGAAAACAGCTGCAACAGACGGAAGATAGCCGTTGTTGACTTGTATTTAAAAACTTTACATACAAACAATCCACTCTTATATCGACTGACCGGTTATAAAACCGACCGACTGCAAAACTGTCAAGACAACGTGTGTAAATATTTGCCGCACTATATCTGGACTGCGAAAGGCTGCGGTAAATCGAAATTGTCACACCGCAGCAAGTACCCTGGCTTTCCTTGCCGTACACGTGGGCCATATACCCTTTGACGGTGGTGAGGCATCATGGTGGAGGATTAATAGTAGTAGATCTTGCTCGCCTACAGCACACAAGTGCCACAATGCCACTAGTTTTGCCTCTTAACAAAAGCATCGTAAAGTGACGGGGGCTATGTTCATCATCCTCCAAACTGACGCAGGCCGTATTGATTTATCCGGCTGTTGTCTTTTTTTTTTGTACGTATCGAGCTTTGGTTTCATTCTCAAAGAGGCGGTTTTCTGCTTCTCAGTACCAACGCACTGCCGGCGGTAAGGAAATGTCATAGAAACGTGTCTTGTTGACGCCTCGTGAATAACAACTGCATCTCGAAAAAGGTGGCGAAAGATAAAATCAAGCAGTGTAGGTGCTTGAGACGAGTACTTCAGTATCTCCGCACCGAAACGAATGAAACCCACTATCGAGCGGTTTCGTGTGAATAAAGGATTATACATTGCGTATTAGGAACGCACTTGGTGCGGAACTTACGCAATAATGAGCAGGAAGGCGAATAAAAGAACTCTTTTAATAAAGATCTCCAATAGAAAATTGAGATTCTTTTGTGTACACGTATGCTTCAAATGAAGTGTATTAGTTACCTTTGCAGAGAAGTAGTTGGAATTGATACTCTTTCTTATTACGTCATAGTTATTTACCTGTAAAGAGAAATAAAATAACGAAAACGACATTAATAAGACCACTCGCTACTCAACTTCAACATAAATTCATATTCCACAAATAGAACACAAAATGTCTAAGGAAGAAGAACGATCGTATATCACACACTAGATAGTACAATTATGAATCGGACAGGTTGTTGGTGTCTGTATCAAATACAGCAACACATTGACCTGAATTCCATGCGCAATGCTTATTGCATCATGATCACCAGTAGGCACAAATTGAAGCAAATGATCCAACATTCGAAGGAACAGAATTACACACAGATGAAAACAACCACCATACACCCATATGGTCCGCATAACAATGTGAGCGCACAGCATGTTTATCAAAACCCAAGTGCAGACGAAGGCTTCAGGCGCATCCTACGCAAAAATGTGCAACCTGAGCTGCCGGGCTCTATAACTCTATCGCCCCACTGTACTTGTGCGCCCTACGTACCTGGTACTCTGTCAGTGCAAGGAGTATACATTTGATTCGATGCTGGGTTCATCACCCACCGAAACGGAAACGGAGGCCAACCGGAGTTCTACGGTGAAATCCCAACCCAACAACCCCATATCTGTTTCCTTTTATTCACCACCAACATATACACACGCAATGTTTGCTGGATTGTTTCTATGCGTGGGCGAGCCAGTTCCAATAAATGGGGCAGGTTTTTTGTCCGTTTCATTTCTTCACCTTCCCAAGGCAAACTGCACGGTGCCCGAACGGTGCCCAACCAGAGGTTCGATTAGATGCAGGAGCATCGAGTTAATGGTTCTGCTACTAGGGTTTTTTTTTCGTGTGAAGTGCTTTATGGATATGACATTCCAGCAGGTTTCCATTCTCTGTTCCATTCGTATGGTAGCTTTGAAAATTCAATTATAACAGCTGCAAGTGTGTTGCACCTTTGACAGCGGGGATGTTGTGGTTCTGGTTCATGCAGGTTGGAAGGTTGAATGCAGCTGGTTGTCTAAATTACTGCTGGTACGAGAAGTTGTATTTGAACAAATTTGGATTATGATTTTGAGCTTAAACTGTGACTCTGAATGTAGTTGATCTAGAACGGTAGAGCATTTTCGGCATTTAGTAGAGTTTTTAAAGTAATTGCTTGATAAAATTCAAAAAGTCTGAAATCTTAAGTTGTTTTTGATATATATAGTATAATATAATGAAACTCGTTAAAACCCTAGCCGAATTAAAAGGTGAAAGATTAGCTTAAGCCATTCGTATTAAATTACTTTCATAACCTTCAAAGTAGATCGTGCAAGTTGAGACACCTATTTCTGAGAACTGATGTTGATCCGTCCGAAACCCAAACTCCGATTTAGTCCACCGGAAATTCTGCATCTTGTCTGTGCGTTCATTGCATAATTCTCTCCGGATATTACTACCCTCCACACCCCATGTCTCCCAACCTCCTTCAATCCACCGTACACAACAAATCTCGAACTATCACCCGACGACCGAAAAGTCATTTGTTCCAACATGTTCACGGACACCGGGACGGAGGCGGGCAAGATGATTGTTTACATGTGCCGTTCATTGCTACGGTGCTATTCTTACGCATGAAGACACACGCGCGGACACAACAACAAAAAAAAACTCGTCCCACGCAACTGTTACTGCGATCTTGGAAATTGAGCGACTACGTGCTTCGGTGCATCGCTCACCTCCGAGAAATGGATGACCGAGTTCTGTTACCATTAAACGAACGATCGTACCGTCCCTTTCCTGCTTCGCACCAACCGCCGGGACGTGTGTGAGGGAACAAATTCAATCAAATGCTCATAAAATACCTACCCTGAATAGGGGCTACCCGTTGTTTGGGGCTCACGGACTTTAAAATGGATGACAAATTAAACGGACGTTCATAAAAATCTCGAATGCTCATTTCATACAAAAAAAAAAACAAGCACCGCTAGGAATGATGTGCCGTTGCATCTAACCTGCAGTAGCAACACAGAAGGCCCCGTTCTGCCCTTATCCAATGCATGTAACATTGATTGAGGGGCATGGGCGTATACGGGGTCGGGAACAAATTAGGTCACTAGTGCGTTGACAGATAAAATTTGTAAATTTACGATCGAATCATTCGTAGGAGTATTCAATTTTCGGTGCGACTTGGGATGAATATAAGAACTACCTTAAGCGAGACCTATATAGGACAGTTATTGGCGGCACCAAACATGAAACAGTTTGATTTTAAAGCTATTAAAATCAATCATCGGAAAGACCACAACGACCATTTGAAATACATTACTGTCTCCTTTGTTTAGATAAAATTAAAATCCGTGTTGGAGCCAACCAAGTCATGGCTCATAAAAAAACACAATTGAATACAATCAACACGACGGGCTTGCTCTTTTCCAATTAATTATATTCCTCCGTTGCTATGCCCTAATATCGTTCACATTTCATCGTCAGTAGCTTCACGAACGCCTGGTAATGTGCCGCTTAATAATTGTTTGATGAAAAGGCAGCATGTAACCCAATACCAGCGACATTCAATTAACGAATTATGCTGCAAATTTATGATAATCTTCTTACGAAGACCACCCCGCCGTGCATTGTAAATGACGCTCTGTGGAACTTCTCATGGAACACAGACCGGCATTCATTTCTGCCCGTTCTGCATTGTGGCTGTGACATGCGGTCACTCATCATCCATTCTGCCCAACTACCAGGTTGGCGGTCGCTTCCTAGTCCATCGGATTCGCAGTGAAAACTGCCGCCCCTAACCGGTATGTAACGGTGCTGAATAACCATATTGTGCACTCGGTGCAGTAAAACTGCACCAACCGTGTGCGTTTCCTGGATGCGAATTGAACGCAATGGGATGGAAAACGACTCCCCGCTCGGTTACCTGTCGCACCGCCAGAGCACGATCGGTTCGCGCGAAGGTGGCGCTAATTTATTTACAGATCTACGGTGCGATAAGTTTTAATTTGTTGCCTGCCGCAGGAGCCGGGGTAATCGAGCCCGCCACAACTGCCCGTGTTGCGGTGATAATCATTTCTTTTTAATAAATGGTTGAATGAAAAATGTTCCAATGGCGGGAAGATGGCCCACGCGATCTGGCGGGAGGGATGGAGAGGCCAGTGCGGTGAGGAGGTTGTGGTTCGAAGCCGCCAAAGGGTGGGAATGTTTCTAATTTAGATTTACGATAAGCCTAAGGTGGTGCGGCGTAATCGTGTGTATGTGTGCTTTTGTGGGGGCGTCTATTTGTGAAAGCGTAGGCAATGTGAATTAGTGGAAAATATTCTTACCCAAGGAAAATGTATTCGCGAGTGACCTAGGATGATGAGTAATTTTGTATCGAGTGCTAAATGACTGTGTGTTATATGTTTTATATATAAGCCAACTTTAATTGTCTTTAATCTTTATCTTTTACCTTTAATAAAATTTTATCACTTAAACACAATAAGAACAAGAGCAAATTTAAGTACAATAGGCATAGGTTTGTTAAACAACTTCTTAAAACTTCAGTCAGAACTATAAAACACTGAAATTAAGAAATTTGTGATAAATTACTTAGATTTAAAGGAAACCAGACAACTGATCCATGAACTCCATTTATCTATGTTTCATCGAATGATCGTTTGATTATCGTGAAAAGATCATTCACCTAGAAAACGCTTGAAATTTCCACGCCCAGGCACAATCTCTCCCTCAGCATAATGTTTATTTATGAGGGTTTATTTATTTACTTTGCGTTGCGTTCCATTAAGAGGAAACTCGGGTTCGACGAGAACACGACGACACTGACCGATGGTTTGACGATGTGCGACAGTAATCTGAAACTGTAGCAACCTTGAACCGATTTCAGCTCAGCATCGAATGCATCTCCGGGTGTTCGGGATTGGCCACGGTGGCAGATTGATGGATGGATGGGCATTCTGCGCTGGGCTACATCAAACCCACCTCACTGGTAGATAAAGTGTGAAAGGTTTAGCGTGAAGGTGTACCGGTGGACCTTCAAGAGCTTGTGCGATAGAAGCAGAGCTGCACGAACCTGAGCGTTGGTCCAGTGGGAAAAAGCAACAAGGTTGGAGAGACTTTGGTTGGGGAAACTGGACCCACCAAGAAATACTACCGGACGCACCGGTTCAGGGGATCTATATCACTTTCTATCGCTTTGTGTGGTAACGATCTTTTGATGGTTTCACTTTCAATTGGATGGTTTCATTTTGATTCCGGGAGCTTAGACACCGTGAGATAGGAGATCTGGAGCAATGCATTTTAATCACCAGCAATGCTTTGCTGCAGTGTGAATTTCAAACCGATTGCATACAATTGATTAAGAAATATTTATTTGTTTGATGGTAAAAATGTTTCAAGTCATACCAAAAGCAACATTTGCTCTTTAGTAACTTCCGTTAAGTGTACACCAACCAGTTAGACATATTTTGTCACTGTGTAATTCCACACCGTTCTTGATCTCATCAACATTTTGCCGATTGTCCTAAAATTATCCGCAAATAGCAGAGCGTTTTGTGTGTTACCAGGTTGAGTTTGCGTTCCCCAGCATTAAGGTCACCGGCTTGGTAAACACGCGTACGCGAAGCAACGCGACCTATGTTGCGCCTGCTCGTACGAAAAACGTACCGCGCCAAATTGCGAATCTGATGACTTCATTACAGCTCTTCGTCATCAGGCCAAGGCTGAAGATGCGACCGAAAAGAAGCGAACTGATGATAGTATAGCGTTTTGCTGTCGTTGACCGTGATCATCTTGCCATTTTCCACGAACGCCAACGGAAGCTGATTACGGTTGACCCGATTCCATGCCTCCACGACATTGCCAATTTTTGGACCGATTTTTACCCGACTTTGTGGAACCGAAGATTGGATACACCGCACCTTGCTACGGGCCAATAGCACGCTACGAATGCTAGAATAAATCAACCTATGATCTGGAACGCCTGCCCCGTAACCGATCACTACCAGCAGCGTGGGTGAGTTTCGTCGGGCATCAATGGTTATACGCACGTCTCGCCTTGACACTAATAGACGACCAATTTTCAACGACACATAATTTTCCACACCATCCCGGCAAAAGCAGTTACCGGATCGGATCACTCGATCGAGCGAGAATTGTTCGCGAACAACAAACCATCTCCATACAATGGTTCTACCGATCAGTTAACGTTGGGGTTACACTTCTTGTTTATAGTTTTTTCCCCTATAGGAAGACGTGATAGTATGTGTGATACAATTATGGTAAAGATATTTTTTGCCGGTCGGTTCGTTTGTTCTCCTCGGTACAGCGCCACACCCAACAGCAGAAGCGCACGCACATACAGCACATATCGGGCGCATCGTCGCGCTTGACTAGTTTGACTGCTACCCTTTGGAAAAATACGCATATTTCACTCGCCATCGTTTCGATATTGCTTTTTTGCCCTAGCTTTTTGTTTGTGCTCTAGTTCTTACGACAAAAAAACTGCTTCCCGTCAATCTGACTCTGCCCCCACAGTCGATGACATTAAAGTCACCACTGCGCTTTTGACCATACCTTCACAGTTGCACATCACATTCACTACCTAAAGGTTGTGACTTCAAACTTACACAGTTCGTTAGGGCTCGTTGAATCCAACCGCTAACACTTCCCGGGGTTCGTCGCCTGCCATACCATAGCGAGGCATTGAACTCTTTCTGCATTCAATTTCAACCGTTCCACCACACACATCGGCACATTTCAGTACCGCGCGCTCAATAACGGTGTGTGTTTGTAATGAAATGCGTTTGCACTCACGAGTGACATGCTGGGGCGGCACGGACTTACTTCCTCCTCGTGCGATGCATTTCACCTACCGGGTTGGGGTAATCAAATAAAACATTAAGGAAAAAAACAACTCCAACCCACACCCCATCACACTGGATCGGTCGTGGTGGTCAATGTATCATGTACCCTCTAATTTGATAATCGAGTTGAATTATAGCAATTTTTGGCAGTGAAAATTAAAAACTCCTCCGGCAATGCGAACTCCGCGGCCACTGCCACTAACTCCGTTTCCGAAATCCTCCAAGTAAATCACCCCTCGTCACTCTATCCGCGTGCTATCCTGGCCTGATCCGAGGGTATCCGGATCCGGATTTGGGGAGGCTACTTTTTCTCTCTACTCTCCTTTTTTTTTGGGGTGGTGTATGTGTGCCCGCCTGGAAGGAAGCGGAGTTTGCATTAGCGTAGCTAATGATGATGGACCCGGCGCGGATCCGCGGAAAGTTTTCGTGTTGCATGTGTAGTGGAACATGCGTTTTTTTTTCTTCCTCCCATACCCCATTTTCTTGCCTCCCATACCCTTCTCTCCACTGCCCCCCTTCTCACCCCTTCCTTGCGCAACAACGCGTGTTGCTAAAGCTAGGCTTTTCTCGACATTTTTGAAGTAATCTTCGCCGCGAGAGAAAATGAGTGGAGAAAATACCGGCGGATGGCCGGTAGCGATGGCTAACGTGTGGTGGGATCAAACTACACAACCAAAAAAAAAAAAAACGCTCACACATTGTGGAAGCAACTTACTTTCGGTTTCATCTAATCGACTATCACCACACCGGCTAGCCTTTGAGTGATTACGGATTATTATTGCCTCTTGCTTCTTGCTCGCGGATTCACTCGCCCATTGTGTTTTTGGAGGAAGCATTCCATCGAAAGGAAAAGTTCCTTTTTGGTGTTCATGGATTTTTATCTTCTTTCCATTTTCGGGGGAAAACGCAAACCTTCAAACCCACGTTCGGTTTGATTCGGCACGCACCACAGTCTGGACATGTCACATCAGCGTCAGGTGACATTGGCATTGGTGTGTGCAAGCGGTGTGCCGCGATTAAAACGAAATCGAAACGTTTCATTAAAACCTAATTTTCTACGCCGACGGCCTCACAGGTACGGCCGGGTGGGAGATGATTAAAAGCCAGGCGGTTTGCGTGGCAAGGGGGTGACTATTTCGTGTCATTCACCTTGAACCTTTGCTGTTGTTGAGCGTGAAAAAATTAATATGAATCGTTCGGGGCAAGAAATATATTAAAATCCTTTTGCAGCATTTGATCTTGAGTTTAAACAAACAGAAAATTTAAAACAAAGTTTTTATTTTTTTTCCTAAACTAAAAATTTATAAAAAAATGATCGATATTTCAATGCCTGATAAATGAGATGCAGCTGCAGCTCCATAAAGTGATGGATCAACTTTTGAATTACTAGTTCGGGAAAAATAAATCGAAATCCTTGAGAAATTTAACAATAAACCAAGTAATTCAACGCTAACAGCTAGCAATTAATGTAATTATCCTTGTTATTTTCATGGGACATTCTTTGACGACCTATTTCTCGTTCGTTTTGTATATTCAAAGATATTTATTTCATCAAGCATTAATAACAATTCACAACCTACAATTTAACAATAAAAATATACCACTCGACAATGTATACGCAATCTCTGAAGCATTCAGTGCGTTGTGCTGGTGTATTAAGCAACCAAGGCCACCGAACGCAATTTACGCACGCATCAAAGTAATTCTCCATATTTGTCGACAGGAGTTTAAATGAAGTTTGATTCAGCCCATTTTCCGTCTGCCAGCCGCCAGTCGTGAAACGCTATCAGAATGACCCAGCGTAGCAAAGATGTATATCGTAATGATCGTAGTTCGATTAAAGTTCGACACCCTTTTGGTGGAAAAGGTAACCTCACCCTAGAAGGCATGTCGAGCCGGACGGCTAATGAGTCTGAGGTGCGAATGGATTGCGTTAAAGCGCAATCAATACACGGTGCGTTGAGTGGTATCGCAGAGCTGCTCGAGCTGTGGTGCCTGCAGACGTGCACTATTTCGTACCGGTTTCTACAGACGAATCGTGCGCCTGTCGCGAACAAAACTGCATACGCGTGGACAGCAATGAAATGCACAATTTCGTGAACGATCCTGTGACTTGGAAAGTTCAAGGGCTTTCGATCGATTTAATTGTTGCACCGGCTCGCAATGCATTTGGGACGGATGCATCGTCATGCATATCAAAAACCGTAACGTTAAGAAGGGCGGAAAGAAATCGAGCTAAATGTAATCGTGATTATGATCGCATGATAACTATTTTGCACCTTCAACGATAAATGCGCATCGATTGAGGCGTTCCCTCTGTTTTTTTTTTGTTGCTCTCTATCTGTAATTCCGAGAGCAAAAAATCCTTCTTCACAAACCTCATCACTTCATTTTTTTGCAGTATTTTACTTTCTGCAACACACTGAGTTGGCTAGGGCAAACTTCATAAGCAATAATTTAAAACATTGCAAAAAAATGAATGGAAAAAGCAACACCTCCCATAAACCCATCAGCAGCACACCCACCGGGAGCTAGAAAATTATTGCCAAAGATATAATTTCAACCAACGCTCGTCGAATTTGCGTTTCCTCTTTGCTGCGCGGCTGCGGTGATACGATGCGTCACAAATGTGTTAGACAACTTTCGATTGTTTCCCCCGGACAGCTTCATCAACCGTTCATGGAAAGGATTTCAAGAGTCAAGAAAAGAAAATGAAGTTTCGATTGGACAACCGGACCCAGCTGTATATTAGGTATGACCAACAAGATCAGAAATAATCAGTAGTAAACATTGTCCAGAAAAGATTTGTACAAATAAAATTAAATAAATAGCATATTATACAGCAAAAACCGAACCGCTAGAGTTTGGTGGAAAAGGGATGTAATGTGCAACACAAAACCATCTCAGGAGTTGAAGCTTTAAAACAAATTCAAAGTACAGGCGCGAAGCCTCGTCCAATTCTCCGGCCACCGAAAAAAGCCAATGTTTAAAACCTTGAACCTTGAAACCAGCCTAAATGAATGGGCGTGTTTCGGTAAAATTATCGCTAACAGCGAAAGTAATTTTACTTTCATTCGGAAATTCCCCCCCGTAGACTTGTTCGGGTGAATCGGGTTGAATGTTTCGGTCATGAGTGTGCTGCTGTTTCGTATCATTCATTCACAATGTTTCTAAATGTTGTGTAATAATACCATAGCGCGATTTTTTAATGACATTGCCTTAGAACAAAAAGAATTTAATAATTGACAATTTGCATTTTTGTTAGATTATTTTTTTATATCATTAGTTTATTAACAAAATTTTTAGATAAATTAAAAGTCAAGCACAAATAAAAACGAATTGTACGAATGCATGGCAAATAAATTACACATTCTATAGCATAACCATGAAGTCTCTTGTTCTTTTTAGAATCAAATAATAAAATAATGAAAGAAAGATATAAAAACGACGTTCTAAGACGTTTACTTATGCAGAAACATAATTGTAAAACTGATCAATACATTTAACCAAACAGTGACCGACCGAAAGAAAAACAAAATAAAAAAATGCGTTAAAAATCAGATGCCACATGAAATCTAAAAATAGACTTAAAATAAAAGATTATCTTTAATCTATAAGTTATTAATAAAATATAATCGATCATGCCTGACAGCGCACTCAACTACATAACAAAAAGAAAACATAACATAAATGGTAACACATTTTCACCGAATTCATTCGACGTCCAAGCTCTTATCCGCCACTGGATAAGTGAAAGCAAAAGTGAATAAAACTTAATTATCAAATGATTGAAAATTTTAATTCAATCAATTTGAATTCATTGCTAACACACAATACAAAAAAACTAACCCCCCTTATTCGCATAATGAGATAAATGAAAACAAACTTTCAACCTTTGCCAAAATAATTCATCAAACCAAGCCGGAGACATTAATCAAACCGCGGCAGAAGACGCGGCAACGAACCGAAACAAGTTCACTTTCGTTTCCTGCGCAATGCGGCCAACATTGGTCGAGGTACGAACATGAGCACCGAATGGCCCTTGAACAACGCGCCCGAAACGCCAACAAAGCGACGTGTTTATTCTAATCAGCTCTAAACAGTGATTAATCAAATCTGCCCAATGCGCGTAGAATGCGAATATTTTTGGAGGCTGACTGACGAAATTTCTCTATTAAAACATCATTAATCACGCGGGCGCTAGACGTTGCGCAGTTGCGCAGACGAGTTTGCAATTCCTAGCTTCTTCCCGCCACGCTTGCTGGACCCTTTCGTCCGGTTCGCAATGCTGCGGATCGATTCGAGAAGCAATTAAAGAATCAATTCCCTTGGAGCAGAGCAGTGTACAAATAGCTTCCATCGCGGTTCGCAGACCGGAGGTTTCCGGGATTTAGGATCTCGCGAGCTTCGAGAAAATTGGCTCCTTGCGCCACTTTCACACTTTCCAATTTGGGGGGACTTCATTCGTAGAAGCCAAGCCCCTACAGCGATGTGCCGAAAATTCATTGACTGTTTTATTCCGCACGCCCGTACATCGACGAGGAGAGCCGTTTCGATTCGCACAGTCCGATTAGCGCAGAGACAGCATCAGCTCTGGCGGACCCTCCGGTTTCGCCCCTGAGATTTTTGCTCTGCGAGCACTGCGTGATCCGCTGGCTTCCTGCACACGCTCGCACCCAATGGCAGCGGGCGATTGCAGATTCGTATCGCTTTCATCGTGGCGCACAAATTCCGCGGATTATTTGTTGCGATCGGTGGCTGATAGCGGAAGCACGACAATTATCAGCATACAATCGGACGAGGGTGAACGGCGTTGCTACGGGCTGAACTGGACGATGAATGCTACTGAATTGTTTTCGGAAGTGGCTACGGTCGAAACCAACATGACGTCCAAACAGATGCATGTCTTGGCGCAGCTGGAGTTCTTTGAAATGAAGTTCAACATTAGCTTCGTGGGTTCCCATTGAGCTCTTTGGAATCAATCAATAAGCGCAATTTAAGCTCTTTAAAACGTCATTAACAGTTCATTATAAATAATTAATCATACAAAGCAGTACAAACGGCTTCGTCATGAAGCTTAATGAAGCAAATACAATTGCATTTAAAGTAATAGTTACTTACAGTAATATGTGATTCATATTAAATAGTATCAACCAGGTTCAACTCAGCGGCACTCACCTGCAAAAATAAAGGGAGAGAAAGAAAATTTCCAGTTAGGATAAGTTGTTTACGAATATTTACTACTAAACATGCGCATTAACGGCCACACTTTACGGTAGATAGTGATCAGCGGTCCCGATCCGCCCATATCATTGGGGCGTCGTCCCATAAATTATTTCCCACTTGAATTCCGTGTCCGTTGCAGTTGCTGATTCCTCGTTTGCCGCTCGCTCACCATGCGGGCAGGGAAGTTATCAGGCCGTGCCTACTGGAAGTTATCAGCCTGTCGCCGTACAAAACGGAGCATATTTATATCCGCCCTAATTATGGTTGCCATCGATCCATCACACAAAACGCACACACACGTAAGGGCAATCAGGCTAAACCAGGAGGGACAGGCACACACATGGCCGGTGCACACAGCGATCAACGAGCGAGAGTGCGCGCGCTCACCTACAACCGGAGCAAAACAGTCTGCAGTGACATTATGAGCACGAAGCACGATTAGTGTGCCAACCGGAGACATATCTGGCGCAATCTTCACGTTTATCATCCCTATCCCGTACCGGTCTCCACTAATTTGCATCTAATCAACTGGCCGCGGAGTGTGCGTGACGCGAACCGGGACAGGGTGGGACCACGGCTAACCGGGTGTAAAACCGTTTCCTGACGCAGTGGCCAATCGTTACCATCGGTTCGGGTGGGCATGGGAAAATACGGCTCTCGGCGAAGGAGTTATGCGGCGATTCGGACTAGTTTTCAGTGTTTCTGGTGATTGCAAAAGATTGCTTATCGTGAACCATCGTGCTTCATCACGCAAAATTTCACGCGATTTTACTTTCACACACGAAACGCACATGCGCTGGCAAAGATTTACGTCATAAGCACAAGAGATCAAGCGTTGACTAGCGGGACGCAGACGGTGAATGAAAGAAATCTTGATGAGCTTGTGTAAAAACAGGAAGAAATAAACGTAAACCCGCATTAGCAACCAATAACCAGACGAAAGTGGGTAACCAAAAAGTGTACTAAAAATACCAAAATAGAAAAAAATCAATAAAATAAAATAAAGCATAGTAAATTAAAAAAAAAATACTATACATTAAATAGCATAAAGCAGCAAAAAAATTAAAACAATGATTCAATAACTAAACAAAACATGAGACTAAAACCGAAAGAATAAAATACCATTAACAGAAACAACTATAAAATACCACCCCAGGGTTATTTTTAGTTTACATTAAAAAAAAACCCTGGGATTTTCTTATTGTCAGGCTATAACGAAAATTATTGACCAAAAGCCCACAGGTCAAACAGTACAATGCAAACCAATAAGTGATACGATTTTTACTGGTGCCAAGCTTTATCCTCTGACCTTTTTGACCATTCCGTTTTCATCATTAAGTTTGCAGCCCATTTTTCCACTACTACAAACCTCCACCCGAGAACGTATCAACCGTGAGTCAAACGTGCGAGTGCCGTGAGAAACGATTCTGCCAGCGCAGCACTCGAGGGCACTGTTTGGTAATATCGTTTTGCGATATGCTGTTATGCTTTTGCCCATATTTCATCCTCCACCGGTAACAAATGTCCAAACGGTTTGGACGGGAATGATGGGACCACCCGATCGACACACTGCTCCTCACCGGGCCCATGATCGTAAGCAACCATCGGAGCTCATCACCATATTCATAAACGAAACCATACAAACCACAGTTGCGAAAAAGCAAATGATTGCCCATTTTCGATTGCGATTTGTTATCACAAAGCAGAGATGAGTCGAAAAGAAGTCACCAGAGTGTTACCTATCTGCGGTAACATCTCTTTCGCGCATTGGAACTGGATTGGCCTGATAGAGAGATATGTAATTCCAAAGCCCGGTGGCTCCATTAGCGTTTATGGAGAGTCGCGATTGGGACGCACTTCGACAAATCTTAATAGTGGCTATATTTCTTCGGCGGTAGCACAGAAGCAAAAAAAACTCTCCAAACATACATGTTCACACTCTTGCCAGGCCTCTACCAGTGAGGAGGGTGGGCGCACGGTGCAGAAGAAGGCAGGAAAGCATGTTTTGCTATGTTTCGCACGCTTCATCCTTCAGATCAGCTGATGCGCGGTGTATCGCCGGCACACCGCGGTCGTGCGATCGCCATCGTTTTCATATGCAAATTAGTTATGGTTTTTGCGATTTTTCTCCATGCCCTTCCGCTCGCATCGCTTTTTCTTCATCCCGACCAATACTTGGGACAGGAAGTCGGTTTTGCATAAACATTTCAAAGCTATAAACGGACGCCAGAAGAAGCCATTTCACGGCTACCAAGCGCGGTTTGCTTCATTCGGTCGGGAACGTGTCAAACGATTGCGCGCAGCCTATGACATTCAAACGCACGTACGGTAGCAGCGCGATACGCGGATATGAAGCCCGTACCCATCTCGAATGGAAATCCATCCATCGCCGTGCAGTGCCCATCAACGTCTAAGTAGCGAAAAGAGCGAAGGTAAAAAAAAAAAAAACACTCCCTCCAAACTCAATCACACGAAAACCGAAGCGTCTAGGTACCGATCTTGTGATCTCGAAAACGCATTCAGGTGTCGCTTGGGGCACATTTTGTAACATCCCCTCAAACGCGAATGGTAAGCCGCCGGTAAGTGGCTGGAAAGTGGTGATTTTGCATACGATTTTCGCACCAACCATTTCGCGCGTCAATTGATAGCGAGACACGGCGGGTACCATCGAAAAACGAGACGTAATCGTAATCGAGCATCTCGTTCCATCAATGAGGGGTGTTTTTTTTCATTGTTTGTGTGCCAGCAAACATCACTTTCGATACGCACCGCGTAACAGGGAGGTGCAGTTCAGTTCCTCAAAACAGGTAGCGAAACGAAGTCAATGGTGGATGGTTTGCAAACTGATTTGAAGATATGTTTGAAAGCCATCAAAATTGTGCTTGGATACGATCGATGTGAAGGGGATCCGAAGTATGACAAGAACTAATTATACTCGTCGAAACAGGGCGAAGATGTCTAGAGGGTCATCAACCCATGCTTTAAATTCATGCTGTTCCTTCATCTTGAGTTTTGCAATGTATAAATGTATTGTTCAATAAAATCAAACATGATATCATTAAAGCTACCAGCATCCTTTCCAATCGAACACCGAGCAGACAGGACATTGAAATTCCACAATTACCTCTTTTGAGAAAGATTGACATCACTCTTCTTGTTGGTAAGCGCTGGAATTTATAAAGTTCCATTTTATTGAAGTTATTGCTATCTGATATTTGCCAACAATTTCGCCACCACTTACACCATCGTGCCGAAGCAGCCTTTTGTCCCCGTTCTTTTCTACCCCGAACACATCACAAACATTCTTTCGTACATAAAGAACACACATCGATTCATCTGTCGAAGGGAATTATTATTATAACCGGCTAGCACTCCGCACACAAAAAGAGGCAATGAAAGGATAGCATCTCATGTATCATGATGTAGCAAATTTAGCATTTTCTCTCATTCAATTCACCGTACGGCAGTTTGAACCGCCAACGGAACATGTGCGGTGTCTGAGAAGAGAATCTGCCAAATCTTCTCAAACCTCCTCCAACTACCCCAAAGAATCCTGTTTTGCATACCAGCACACGTGCGTCACTCTTAGCCACGGCCCCGTCAAACCGATTGCCATAAACAGAGATTAAGCGATCATTCATCTTTCAATATTTTGTTCGCCCTGCACGCCAGACATGTGGTTTTTATCAATGGAAGACAGAGTGGATGGTCGGAAGATGCAGGAATGAGAGAGGGAAATGGATGGAAACGGTGGAAAGCGATGGGTACTTTTACTCTGCTCGGTGGGATAATTATCATATGTTTGCTTTTACGTTAGCTGCTCCAGGTAGATCTGCTAGGCAAAACTTCAACCGCACAACTTTGTGCCCATCGATTCGCTACGTCTAGAATACGATCTCTATTCCGCGACTCGGGCTCGAAAGAGATCGGGCTGCAGAAAGGAACGTTAAAAAAAAAATCTTCTTACCATCGCCAATGCTCACGCGATCAGTCAACGACACCAACTGTGCGGCGTTGATGCCTTAATCGCTTACCCATCGGGCCGGTGCCTGTGTCCTGTCTGGTGTGTCCGTTGTTTTGCGACAGTGATCGAACGATGGTTGGATGGTGGAAAATTGGCCACCAAGGAGAAAATCGTTTCGCGTACGGAGCTGCTCCAACTTCGCAAAAAAAAAACAAACCCCACCACAAAACGGGATGTGATTTGTTCGGGCAGGCGGTACCTCTGTTCGTGTAATTTATTCATATTTTCAAACACTACAGGGCTTCAGCCAACCATAGTCAGCGTGTGCAAACGGTGGGAAATGTTGTGACGTTCCGTGAGAACCTTCCCGATATTTGCCTGAAGATCGTAGGAAGATCAATGCACGCGTTCTGCCCAGAACATGACCCATCCGGCGGTCGCATCTTGAATGGAAGAACAGTTTGGAAGATGGCTCACAAAGCATGCCGTTTTGGACGAGATAACAAACCAATGCAACGTTTCCGCTGGTTTGGCGATTGGTGATGTGCGACGGTCATGATGTAAAGCAAATTGACATTGGCCCCCAAGCGCCTTTCGAATTGGTACGCTACGGTTCAAAAGGTGTACCAATATTCTTAGAATATGCTTCAATCTTACTCCTTGCTTGGCAAATGCAAACAGAGTGAAACTGAGTCAGCCCATCTTGCGGTGAGTGCAAGATGTCGGCAATCATTGTGAGGCGATTGTTTGAAGGATTGCAGCTACGTTGATAATATGCCATCTGCGTCTCAGATTGATAGTCTGTGTCACTGATTACGGCAATTAAGCTTATGCTCGTCGGGAACAGTATAGAATACATGCTAGTAAAGATAATAGGACAGTTTCTAGGAATTTTACTGATTGCATGCTGGAATATACTTCACAGTTCACAAGATGTCTATTTCTGCAATTGGACGCTCTCGAATCGGCTTGAATTCTCAGCTTCGAGAAAAACAATTAACATTCGGCTTTAATTTTATAATCCACTCGTAAAGTGATCGAAGAAAGCTATCCACAGGAAATAAAGTACATGTATAAAAATATCGTAAATATGTTAAAACCTACACATAACCCGATACGAGTGCAAGAACTCAATGACACAACCTCCAGCCGGATAAAAAATGCGCACGAAGATCGCTGATGCAATTCGCTATAATTCTGTACCGAAAGAAGTCGCGCAATAATTGAGCCCAACGTGAAACCTGGTTTTAGAGCAACCCCCCATCGTGGTGGCACCGTCTGCGAAAGAACACCACGCATAGCATACGGTGCACTACCCCAAAAGGTGCAGCAGCTACGTTTCGCTACACCACATCACGACGACATATTGTGTACGTCTGCAACCCGCACCGCGCATGTAAATCCTTCAATGAATCATAACGCGGCAGGAATCATCTCAACCCCCCGGGACTGGGAGCGACTTGTGCGAAAGTTCAACGCCACGGGTCAAGCGGATGAGGTAACGAACGGCATTCGAAGAACGCTGCTCTAAGGGATGCGCTTTCTTGCGCTACGATTTGATTGTTTTAGTGAACGGTTCCGGCGCAGGGAAAGGGTTTTTACTGCACCCACAGATCTGCCCTTTTGGAACCGAAATACAACCAACCACTTGTAATTGTTCTTCTCCTTTACTGCGTACCCTTTTTCGGGCCAACCAACCCCACAACCGCCGCCAGCCAGCAGTCACCTGTAGCGGAACTGGCCGATACACAATGATCCCCTATCCGGCGGGTAACCTGTTTTGCGTTTAATTGATTCACCACGATTGAAGTCGACTGTGCGCACGCGGGCACAACCAGTTCCTCATCACCGATGTGAAGCTTGTGCAGTCCGGTCCAGTTGGTTAGCGGATTTCTTCCACGAACGAGGGGTATCGGTTTCGCGGACTTCTGCGGACGAGCGTAAACCTACGAACATATGTTGCTGATTCATCAGTCTGTCAGTTTTGCTGTGGCTCAAGTCGCTGGGCAACACCGGAGGAATAAATAAATAATAAATACTTGTTAAAATAAGGCTCCCTTGCCTTATTCTTGATTTAGCGAAGGTTGAGCAGTGTAAACATTGGCTCGGAACCGGAGCTGCCTCTGTAGCGTCGGAGTCACATTCCTGCATTCCAGATGGCAACTCCCCGGAGAGGTATGGATTACAGTGTTTGGTCAAATCCACGCAGGACGCTAACTCAAAGCACCAAGCAACAACACTTGGCTTACACTTTGTTTGGTTTTGCTTGGGATGTTCATCTGACGTAGTAATGGCTCAAAAGTAAAGAGACTTTTTAGCAACATACTACATACATTAACTGTTCCATTGTCGTTTAGGGAAACTCAGGATATCAACAGCAATAGTAAGAATTAGTTTTTGTGTCCCATCAACTACACTCTTATTAACACCTCACTCCAACTAGAGCGCACTCAAAAGATGGCACCTCGACGCCATCTCAAATGCGAGGCTATCATACGAAGGGTCACCAAGGGACCCGACGTCACATTATTCTTCGCGCGTTGTTTGCAATGTCACGTCATGTGGCACGTTGCCTGGTGTTACCTATCCCTTGAAAGCGACCTCATCCTCGTTTTTTGTTCCCTTATTCTTGAATGATGGCTCTGATTAACGCATTCCATTGCCCATACCCGTCGTTTGGACATGTGTATCACCGTACGGAGAGGTACGTTCTGTGGCGTCGAAATGACAACCAGCACGAACCGACAAGTGACGCACGATGGGAAGCGTGAAAGCAAATGACTGCCTTCGGAGCGCCTCCAAATGAAGATGTTACGGAACCGGGGCTGCTGATGATCTGCGGGATATGTTAAGCAAACAATGCTTACGGTTCTCCTACGCGCATGTACACACATGTCCATGGGGTTCGGTGGGACGTTGTGACCCATAGAACGGTTTACATCCCGTTCGCGAAAGCGATTCTGGTTCGGTGGGATTTTTTTTTTGGGAGCTGAAGAGTTGCGTACCCGCAAGGGATACGATGAAACCTTAGAAAACTGCGGAGTGGCCCTAAGTAAAGATTAGACTAATTACATAGAACGCGTGCTCACACGAACCTGTTTGATTTTTTGACGTACCTAGTCATAACGAGTTGAAGCCCTCATTAGAAGCTAAAACCGTTAAGCATTAGGTCGGGTGTTGCTTTGCCACTGCTATAGACAGTCCACCGTGAAACCCGTTTCTATCATTCATCTTGCTTACAGTTCAGAGATCAAACAGAAACGGACAAGATTAATTTAACGGAGTTCAAGTGTACTTGTACGCTGCTTACAATCTTTCCACATGCAGTTGAGATTCTCCAATTTTAGCCCTTCATTTGTGGTCAAATTTGCTTAAAAAAAACTATACAAAAGAGCATCTTAAACTATTCTAAACAAGCACCTCTTTTTTCACATCGTGAGTTACTGAGACAGACCTTGTCAGAGAACCTAACTTAAAAAAAAAAACAATAAAAGAATTTTTACTTACACAGCTCAGCCAAACACACGTACAATCCATTTCTTTTAATCATCCGAAGAAATATGAAGCATTCCTATCGCATCGTAAACCTTCGTCAATGATTGTCAGAAGTTACAATGAGAATGCTTAAGTCTTACCACAAGCAGAACCTTCCTGAGAAACAAAGCAATGGTAACAGTACCACGGATTGGACATAAAAATAATCTTCTTGCACCAGCAAAGCGAGTTTCAAGTGGAAGAATTTAAAGCAACTGTTCTTCCAATCTCTTCAACAGAGCATAGCGTACACGCGGTGTGGGTGAGACGTCCAATGTCCGGGAGTTCCTCTTCAACCCGCCAGGGCGTTGAGAGTGCACTTGATTTCAAATTCAAATCAAGAGAAAATAATTAAAACAATACGACCCCGAAGCTGCCCGGCTGCAGTACGTGTCCGGTTACACCCTACCCGAAGGGGAATCTCACACTCTCAGCCGTGTCCCAGCCAGCCTGCGTGACAAGAACATGCGCGTGATGATGGGCTAATAGTGTCTGAGGGCAACCGGGACCAGCACATTTGGTGGCCGCGGAAACGGTTTGCAGCGTAAAGTGAGTCAAGTAGTCCGGCAGCGGCGGGTGGAACGGTTTGACACATAGTCGTGCCCTTCTGGTTCTGGTCATTAAAAGCCATAAACGACCCAGCTCGCGCAACGCTGGAAGCCTACGAGTGTACGAGCATCCATACGCTTGGCAGCGCCCGAACGGCTTCTTGGCGCACACACTTATGAATTAAACATGTTGAGACGCCGGGCAGACCCGCGCAAGAACCTTCCTGCGCAACACGCCGATTGGCCCGGCGTGTTGGACGGGAGTTCTTCGGTGTCGCTGACCCTTTCGGAAGAAGCATGTCAGTGCTGCACGGGCACACCACACTGCTCCGCCTTGTCTCGCCAATGACGAAAGCGGTTCCACCCGGGACCTTACTTAATCATATGTTTCCCGTTTCCCGGTACGGGCAGACATCGAACTCACACTGCGCTTTCTTCACACTGGAACACCAGCGGTTTGTAGCGGGGACAACGGCAAACAAACAAATCAAAACTTCGCCACGATAGAGGCAGAATGTACAACAGAAGGGACGCAACGTAAAAAAAAAACCAAAGCCTAACATGCTGAATTTCACTTTCATTCGCATCAACGTTTGCTATCAAGCATTCGGTAAATCGTCATCCGTGGCGAAACGTATGTGTGTACTATCCGAACCGTAGATCGGGAGGAGACAAGTTGTTGCTGTTGCTGCTCGTTAAAAAGTGATTACGATGGCCATGGCCGTCGAACGGTCTCCATTGGAAGTCTGTCGCTTGTTGTGTTGCTCCTTTTTTGCATCTAACTTTTGTTTTGTTCGCCTCAATCCGCAAACAACAGCTGTAGCCATGCGTGCAAATGGTTGATCAAAGATGTCAGACGTTAGAAAATAAAAATAGATACTGGGCGCTCTCACCAGATATTCGCCCCACAGTCCTAGCGTTGTTCAATCGTAACCGATCGAAAGGTGCGAAGGACAGATGGAGCGAAATTTTGCAACGAATATGAGATAATAATGAGTAGCGTGAAAATGGAAAACACAAAACTGTAGGTCACCACCTTTGCCTGACCCGGTGGCCGTTATCTAATGCTACCGATCGAGCGAGCAGTAGTTTCTTTTCCAATGTGTGATACTTATAAACCATTTAGAAATGTGAATTGGGCGGATAGGTTTCACCTTTGTACGGAGCAAGACATTCCGGGTGAAATTGCTTTGCCAAACGGCGATGTGATTGGATGTTTTGTTGGGATTTGACAATGATCTATGCTTTAAACTTTTTAACATAAAACGTGATGATGAGCGACAAATTAAAATATTGTGTAGAATGAGATTTCCATTCACTTCTTTAATTAAACTATGTTTAATCTACAAACTAATTTCGTATAATAGGAAAACAAAATATAAAAACAGTAAGTCCCTCAGAATAGAGTTTGAGTGAGTCATCAAGCACGTTGAGACATGAAATTACGCCAAAAGCATACAAACTACCGTAAATAATGTATAACATACATGTTAAAATTTAAACGCTTCTCTTTTGGTAAATTTTTGAACGTCCGAAAGCGAAACAGTCTCACGGCAAGCTGGCGACTGGAATGTTAATCAGCGTTCGAGCACTATTCATAGTACAGCCCAACGCAACCCGACAGAACTTGGCGAATCGCATTTCGGATGGCCACGATCCCACTAAGGATGCATCCGAAATGGTTGACCCGTCGGCAGTCGGTTCTGTTTCCTGCCGCCATCGCTTCGTTAATATTCATTGCACATTACTCATATTTCTCGCCACGGTCAGCGGGAACGATCCCGGTGCTGTGTACGAGCGGGCCAGGGTGTCGTAACATAAATTTAGCGCTTACACCACACCGTTCGGTGCCGCGCTCGCTGTGTGTGTGTGTGATTGCGCAAATTGTAAGCCTTCTGGATGGGGAATGTCGATGTAGCTGCCCAGGAAAGTACGACCCGTTTCGTTGTATAGTAGAACCTTCTAGCGAGTGTGTGTGTGTCTATATGTGGAGAAGGCAGGCAATAAGCAAAGCTACAGGGATAAAGCCCACAACACTGATCGTTTGTGCAAACGATCCAGAGCCGACCCGCGGGACACCAAATCGCGGCAGAATTACATCCAATAAGCCCCCGAGGCGGCATGTTCTGCTTCTTGCCCGCAAGGAAATGGATGGTCATCGTCGTTGGCGTCTTGGTGGTGTCGTCTCGATAGAGGGCCAAAGCAGACGCCGAGCAAAGTCAACATCAAATCCACACAGTCAAAGAACTGGGCGGCTGGAACTACAGACGTGTCTCGAGTAACGCTTCAGCGCAACAAAAAAAACCGCCGCCCGACTGTGTTTGGTCGATGCTGGTTGGGAAATTCAACGAAAAGAGGCGATGCTATTCTTGGTTGAAAGTTTGCAAACAGTGTTCGACAGCGAGAGCAAACAGTAACAGATCGCGTGTAAATTGTTAGAACCAACATGAGGAATCGGGAACAGGACACTCTTCGGTGCGTTGATGCATTTCTAAGCATCTTTGCACAGCGGGCACTGCAGAGCTCATTGCAGGTGTCATCCAGCCGTGTGCTAATATCTACTCCTCCGGTCGTCTATCTCAAGTGGTCGTGTCTGACACGTTGTTAATGTACGCAAAAGGTTTGCAGAAATTGTTCATACCATGTTTCGCTGAATAGCAACCACCGTTGGAAACATTTGAATTTCTCCCGCAAACAAACGGTTGGGTTTAAAATGCAAAACAAGCATCATTTTAAATTGCCACAACCAACTCTACGCTTTAAAGTTGCGGTCAGTGAAACAAAAAAGAAACAATAAAAGGTTTCCCTTATCTGTAACACGCCTCCAGTGTATAAGCTTGCCCGATTTTATATCAAGCGAATGAACTTTATTTCTTGTTCGGTCGTCGTTTTTTTTTTGCATTTCTGGGACAAACTTTTAACATTATAATTTCAAATTTCCTAAAACGGTCCGACCGGGTAAAGGTTGACTGATCAAAAGCGAACATTAAAAAAACTACATACATTAAAACCGCCGTGTAAAAGGTACAGTGATAGCGAAGAAGCTGCAGAAATTGAAGCAGAAAACTTGTCAGAAAGGAAAAAAAAAACAATCTCCATCAACTGCCATTAAAATTCAACGCCTTTGTCTTTAATTCATCTTATTTTTTTTTGCGAATTGCTCATTTTATGGAAGTTTGACAGCGGTGCGAAAGACATAAAATAAGTATTTGGGATCACCTTTGGGGCGCGTTGCAGAGTTGGATACACTTTTACTCTTGTTTGATGTCTTGTACAGCTCGTGACGTTTAGTGTTATCACCGATTTGGTACCGCAAAGCGAAACAAAACGTTTGATAACATTTTATTAGTCGAGCGTTTTGAAGGAACGTTTCGAATGACATATTTTGGGGAGCTTCTATCACATATGAACTTTATTCTTCCAACAAACGAATAAGATAAATGTAGAATATATTTCAAGCGAGGGTTCGTAAAAAAAGCATCCAACAATAAATCTCACGAACAAGAACATACAGACACCCGCACGGCCATTCACCGATCATACAATGTACAATGTTTCAGACCTTAACAGGCAAAAGGTTAAGGCATTCGGTTGTAGGCATTCATTAAGCGGGAAACATTGATTCCGTACTCCTCCGTACGGAACGCCTAAACAGCACACGCTGGGTCAAACGATTCCCAAGAGATCGTTCACCTACCCCAGTAGGTGCCGTCCCCATAAACATTTGTGTCCCATTCTGTGCCGGGAAGGGACTTATTCTCGAGCTGCGTACCTTCGCCCGTAAAGAATGGCGGAAAGGCTTTAAGTTCTGGCCGCTGCCATCCAATCCAAACCCCCAAAACCTGAATGTGGCACAACAAGGCGGAAGAAAAAGAAAGAAAGCGATAATTAATATCACGAATTTAAACGTACAGTACAAATCCGCACGTTCCGAACGAGCTCGATAAATAAAAGATCCGACCAGCTGTAGCATTTTGCATCGAAAACTGCGCGCGCAGCACTACGAGCAGAAGAAACTAATTTATGTGAGATTCTTCCCCTGCGCTAGCGCGAATGCTCCTGTGGGATCTGTCGGATTCCCGGTCGGATCGGGTTATTTTTTCGGGAAGGAAACGGAAAGAACTTATTTCTGCTTCTCAGGGTCACATCGTGGCGATGGCGCTGGGAGTTACCATCTCTTGGTGCTGTGTGCTGTTTCATAACATCGCTGAAAACGAAGCATACGCAAACGTAAGAATTGTTTATTTATGGTTCGGATGGGTTTTCGGGCTGGCTTTAAAATCCGGAAGTACATAAATCGATATAAAAATCATCTCCTATCCCTAGCGCACTGTTCACCCCTTGTTGACCACTAACGCGAAAACCTCGTACGCTGCACAAACGAGCTTTAAACGAGCTTTTCACATGTCGACGATGGGCAGAATGGTCCCTGTTTTTTCCCACCCTATTGCACGTTTGCTGATCGTAGATAATGTCAAGCCTACGAGTGTCATTTATGAACATTGATCTATGAATGTTTTATGTAACTAACGAACAGTCAACACAACAAGCCGTTGACCTAAATTTCCTGCTTATTATTATCGCACCGCTTTGACGGGTAGTAAATATGACGTTAGAAAATTGATGTCCCAATTTTTCATTTCAACAGGGAAGGCTAAGGGTATTAGTTCCGCATTGGTCCGCTCAAACCGGAAGAATGTTATGTTTTGTTACGTGTTCATAATTTATTACTACGGATCAATATTTTGTACGCCCACGATTTTTAAACAGAACCACGCATCTCTTCGGTATAAATTTAGTGCTACTTGCGGAGGATTATTTGAAAAAAAATGTTTAAATATGTGTACTTATGCTTGATACTGATTTATCAAACAAATTTCAAACTGCTAAGGAGAGAAGTACAACTTGTATTGGCAGTATTTTTTTTATGTTTCAGATTTTTTTAAAGTTTTTGAGTTAAAGTTGTTAAGTGTCAGACAATTTAGAAATTAAAACAATAAAATTAAACAATCCTGTTCATATCCTGTTTTCGCATGACAGATTACACTTTGTGCACTAACTACGATCTGTATAAGTATGATGATTCGAAATTTTTACCAGATATTGCTGACAGTACAACTTCTCCTAAATATATTTCCACAATTAAAAACACATACATATTAATACAAAATATATGCTAAATAATTCAAACTTCCACTTACTAATTCATCTCGCATTAGCATTCAATCAGTGAAACGTTTACAAACAAACAATTTTGAAAACGACTCTATTTCCTAACGTGAAGCTTTTTCCTCCGCCCAACCATTTCTCACCCGACCCGGGTTAAAAAATAGCCCCAAATAAAGGCACAATCATGCGAAACGCTCCATTATCTGACACCGAAACCTAATGCACTTGCTACTGCCGCACCGGCAAAACACACGCGCCGGGAAGCAACGTATCTTTCGGGACACAACCGAAAAGGGAAAACACGCAGCATTTGTGGAAACTTTCCATTTCAACTGCTTTCGCTGGGTGTCTGTCGAATTCGGCTGGCTTCCAAAATGCAGCCGCGATAAGCCGAAAGTGCTGCAGCGTGCCACCGTTGTCCATATTTAACCGAGTTGACATCGGAAACAAACGAGTTAGATAGAGCTTGATGCTGGCAAGAAGAAAAAAAAGACGAACCATGCCGTGGACACGGGAGAGAAAAAAAAGTCATAAACTTACCGAACATTTAAATATGGTTCGGGCGGTGACACGGAAGAAGGTTTCTGTCTTGATGAAGGAAGAGTTTTGGGAAGGTTTCTACTCTGCTGGAATATGCATCATGCTGATGACCCACAATAAGGCGGGCTCTTTTTTTTCTTCCCATTTCTTTCTAAACCCTATTGATGAAAGACGGATGATGGGGCCACTATCTTGCAGTTTGTTCGGATCGACCGTGTCCCTTCGGGGCGAATGACCTGAGTTGGTGCAGTCGGTTTTCAAAGTCGTTGCCGCGCTTTGTTAGGTACGGGGGTTTTTGCGCAACCCTTAGGCTGGGCACACACGGGACGTCCACGTCCTGCCCACGTCCACATCGAACTTCGTGCAAATCCGAACATAAACGCCTATCCTTTACCGTACGCACGAGCGAGACACAATAGTCGCACGATCAGCCCGTATGCTCCGTACGCGTCTTTCTAATAGAAGCATATGTAAAATTCAGAGAGGATCTATTATCTTACCCCCTAGTTCCTTTCATAAACATTTTCTTTGCGTTTTGAGAGCCAGATATGATGTTCATTTAGCCTAGTCTAAAATTTGTTCATGTAATTATATTTTTCATGTAGGTTTAAGATAAACCATTGCAAATAAAGAGTTAATAAAAAAAATAATATTGTTCCAAAATATCGGGAACCGCTTCGCAATATGTTGTGGTGTTTAAACATTTCATCACAAAAAAATCCAATGCTTTTCTTCCTAGTTCTCACAACGGTTCGATCACAACCCATCTTTTTGCAATCCATCCTTTTTACACTACAACAGCCAGGCTGCGTAAGCGGGTAAGAACAAGTCCACTGATCTGCTCTCGAGAGAATTTTTTCCGAATCCTCTTTCACTTCGTGCTTTGTGGACGGCTTGTGGACGCGTCCACGGTAGGACCCAATTGTTTTGAATTATTGTATGACTTCGTGGATTTTGGACGTCCAGTGGACGTACGTGTGTGCCCAGCCTTACACAGCCCGGCCCTGCTGATCGTGATGCGGCAATGAAAGTGGTTAAGCGCATACTTTTTTGCATTGGTTTCGTTCTATTCTCACCCGGTAAGTTTCCGAGTGCGTTAGGTGAATATGTTGCACCGGCATTCACCGGTGGAAAAGCACACCCCGGGAGCATCCCTAGGTGCATAATCACGTTCCGTTGTCGGTCTGGTACACAGCTTCCATTCCGTTTCCACAAGATTCCCCGCACAGTCAGAATGATTCCCAGGATGGCGATTATCGACATGAACTCGAAGATCACGATCTCGGCCGGTTCAGAGCATGACGAAACGCGGGCTTTTGCTGGTGGATGCGAGTTATCTCATCACGCAAACTCGTCTACTGCACATCGTTGCACCCCCGAAGGGGGCAATGCTCTGAGCTTCATGCTTATCGCAAAATATGGTTCACTCACTGTGCTTGTGCTGTTTCAGATACTTCAACAGCCCTGGTGCTGACCAGTGCACACTCGTGTTGGGGGGGAAAGCATTCTTCCTACTTCTCTATCTCGTGACCGTTCCGCAATACCTGCTGCAGACGCTGCACAGTTCTAGAATCACCGATCGTAAAACGAAGAAATAGCGCATCGAATGACAATTTATCGCTTTTGCTTTCGATAATCGGACCGGCGCTATAGAGACGGGTAACGGGTGGAAAACTTTTCCCCCGACTAACAGCCGGTGCGATCGCACGAGAACAAAGATCGTGAAACCGTGAGATCTGAGGCTCTTTCCGAGCTCTTTCGGTGGACAAAAAGTTGACCCAAGCATTCATTGTATGGGAATTTCGTTTTTTGCCATAGTGCAAAAAATAAAATGGAACCTCATTTAATCATAACCGAAAGTTATTCAAAAAAAAAAAGATTAAATATATTAAGGTTTTAGATATTTATATTTAAACATAGATATTTATGTTTAGAATATGTTTATTCCATACCCGACATGGCACATAATTTATTAAACTCTAGAAAAATTAGAAAAATTATAAAATTATAACATTATAACACAAGAAATATTATAAGAATTATAACTTTAAATTAAGCGTTAAGCTCCAATTAACAAATATTAATGAAAAAAGCATAAAAAACCTAAGGAAATTACAGTCTAACAAAATCAACCCTTTCTGCACGTTCTAAGCATCGTAAAACAGGTTCAAACCATCATAAACCATCAACTGCATTCAACGACGCTTCAACACTGCGCCTCGCCGCCATCGACCAGGGCCCTGTTTGTAATAATGCAAACCATTTTCCATTTTCATTACACGTCGTTTGCGCGGCGGATAATAAAATACCGAGCGCAATGATGCATCATAAATGCGAGGCATAACTTACACGCCAGGGAAACCGATAGCGCGAATAATGTTATTACCTTATCGCACCCTAATCATATCCCCACACCGCCCATTCGGGACGAATGATATCTCTCGACACCCATCGGGGTGGAAGATTAAGGGGACTGTTGTGGCGCGAGTGGCCAACTGACGGCGTCAAATGAGGTGCTAAATAAATGGTTCATTGCGCGGGAATGGCCGGCGGGCCGGTGGGTGGGTTAGGAAAGAATTCAACCCGCCTCAGGTGTAATGCGAAAATCCCGAGCCATCCCATCCCAGCCTGGAGCGCGCCAGAACTAGCTGTCGTACGGCGATGCCCCGGAGCAGGCAATATGTCTACATTATTGACCATTGGCTTTCGTCCGTAAAGTGCGCCGCGCGCACAGGCTTGGCCGTGTGATTGCGATCGATTAACCTCTGGCACAGACGACGACCGGCAAAGAACGCGATCGTTCGATGGGTTTTGCGCTGTGGGTTTCTCACCGCAGCCGCTTCCCTCGAGGGTGTAAGAATTTCTCACCTTGCTCGCATGGGTGGACACGATCGGTAAGTGCGTTTTTCTTCTCGCCGTATGGTGCTTTGTTAGCGATTGAGTAAAAGCAATTTCGTATCGCATTATGTGCATCTCAAAAGCCGGTTGCATCGAACAATGCGTCTTGCGAGACGCGCGTCCGACGAAGTCCGACGCTGGGAGACCTTTTCCGGACCGTTTTACCGGTGGACAATGGTTGGACCCGATGTCCGACACCCTTGTTGGGGATGATGGTGATGATGGTCGCGATTGTGACGATGCACAGATCCGATCCGGCCGGATGAGGCGAGATCGGAGCCGCACGCCGAAAGGGTGTGTTGTGCCAAACTCAATTAAGCGTCACTTTTGTGATCCAGCAAACACTTCTGCCATATCAGGGAGTGCACGAAGCAGAGGATGTCTTGCAAGTGGATTGAAATATTCCACGGTGGAGGATTTTATTGTACGCTTGTAGTGGAATGCACTCACGGGGCTTAAAGAAACGTAAGTTCGATTTTTGACTGGTTTTTTCCCCTTGACCAAACCTTCCCACAACAAAACCAAACAAAACCCAGGGAACACTGAGATGAAATCGTAAATTCGATCTACTTACAATTCTACTACTTCGAGCAGATTTACAATTTGTCCCGCGCGACCAAAATTGGTTGATTTGGTTCTGCTGCCACGAGGGCCAGTGTGGATTGGGAAACAAAAATCATGACCCCACGATGCAGATGTCCAGTCGCAGCATGCAGTTTCCGCTACAGATAATCGTGGGTACGCTTCCATGTGAGGCCACAACTTTGTCGACGTGCGTCCACACTATAAAACACAATTAACAGTGAAGGTGAAGATCGGACGGATTTGGACGCACGTTTCTGTTCCGATCGAGAGTTCATGGTCCAAGATCGTGCCACGTTTCTGTCGATGCTCCACTTTGGGTTAGGTCGTCGACTCATCCCTCGCCTGGGTTCGCCGCCATAGTGAAGTGGAATATATTTTATGCACTTTTAATTTCCGTTTAGATTTGTGTCGATGCATCAATCGAAAAAGTGGTCCGATGGGTTCCGATGTGTGGGCTAACGAGCAAACCTTTCCGAAGTTTATTGCTGATGCGTCTACTCAAACTGGTAAAAGGTTTTTTTTCCTCCTCTTTTGTGTGAGGTTTCTCATCCACAAATGATCCTGCGCCAAGTCCGGGTGCATGCGAATGTTTTTTGGGAAAAAAAGCTTAAACGTTCGGTTGGCTTGAACATGCAGGGGATGCCTCCATCTCCAAACGTTAGTGTGCTCCAGATTTTCAACCATCTTTATCGGTGGAGACGCATCGTTCCCTTTTTAACTCCCGTTCCGTGATCTTCCTGCATCCATCCACCCCCATCAACACGGAAGGGATATGGACGCGTTTGAAAATTCTTTTCGGCCATTCCGATTACAGCGCCTAACGTGTATGTGTGTATGTACGTGTGTGACGAATGCACAGAGAAACCAGACGCAGTTTTATTGGTGTCGTAAAATGTTTGGAAAACATCTCACCGCTTCCAGCAGACACGTTTGTGCTAAACGCATAAACGCGGGCGCTTCGATGGCGTCGTCTTCCGGGCGAGTTTGTTGGTTTTGCATCGAGGGCGTCATGAATAAATCAAAAACCCCGTCTGTATGCCATTATAATTTATTCTGTTGGTTTAGTTGTTTTGTTCTCCGAAACTGCAGAAATCGGGGAAGAGCTAAGATGCGTTTCGTGTACAATTAGCCCGATTTTACGGTTACATGGAAGATTTTTAAGATTCTCCACACGTTGGAAAACATTCAAAAATGTGCCTTAAAATTTGTAAACTTTAGATTTGCTAGCTGCTTTGGTAAGTAATAAGTCTATTGTTTTGGAATATGAAATTACAAAAGGGCAGACAGAAGTTCAATAAATTCTGATTTAAATTTCAAATCAGCACATTTTTTCGACAAAAATTTCGTTTTTCGTCTAATGACAAAAAAATACTAAAATTTATCGTAATTCAATAGCTTATATTTCTCAGATAAAAAAACTCTTTCATGGCATATCATAAGGGTCTATTTAAGTAACTTCGTTAAAATTCTTTACTAGTCACGCACTGGGTAATATTCTACCCGCTTTCCCATTGCACACACCCGGATGCACCGGATGAGTTATGTGAATTATGTGCACACTTATGAGCAGTAACCAACCTTTCTTAACTTCTCATCGTACACAAGGTGTAGCAGATTTTCCGCATCGCAACACATTTTGCCGTTAGCAAGAGAATGTTGCATCCATCGCCACTGTTTGTCGCCGGGTGATCAGGATTGTCCGACGAAGGCCAGATAATGACGAGACGCCGCCATTACTTATGAGTTTTTATCATCTGATTTTTTTTTTCATGAGCTTGGCATATCAGTCGGGCATGATCACGAGCTATATGAACCATTACTCATGGTCGGGCATATGTTTGAGCTAACGGGATAAATGCGGACAGAGCGCACATGAAACTTTCTAACGTCTTCTTTGTTGACCAGAGATCGGTGATCTGGGGTGAGCATTCTGTAGGTTCTGTTGCAATTCTGCTGCCGTTGGACATTGAAACATCAATCCGGCGTACGGGGTCGGTGGTGAACAGTTTTTCAAACCACTCACAAACACCCGCCCGATTCAGTCAGATTCTGTCACTTTAGATCGATCTTGCGCTACCGCAACGGCACAAATGCGATTTTTTTTATGCTCGACGTCGGAAACATAAGACACGCATAACGATCCGTCGTCTGTCGCCAAATTAGCGGGCAATGTTTTCCAACCCCCCGTGTGAGGTTTGTTCTTGTCCACGAGCTCACTCTCTCGCTCGCCTTTCAACAGATGTTACTACACCGCCACCCATCGTTCGGTTCGCGGCTCGTTCGGTCTGTCAGGCGCCTGGTTTAATTTATCTCGTAAGCGATTTGCTAATTTATCGCAGTGATTTATGTGCTTGCCAGTACATTTACTTACCTGCATGTGTGTGCGTGTGTGTGTGTGCACACACATGTTTCAATTGGTGTACATCGACAGTGGCGACAAGGGCGGCTTGTGTATCTTTTTCAGCCACCTTCCACCTCCCACTTCCAACCATCCCGTTTTACATTGTATCACCCCGCTTCATAGTGACAGCGTCCGAAAGCCCGATTTGCATTGAAGTTTTGCGCGTAATAGCGCGCGACACCACCAACCAGAACTCAGAACACTTTCTGGACCACCTTCTAACCATTCAGGCACCCACTATTATGAGTCACGGGACCGGAGCGACTGTACGCGCGTAAAACAGCCAGAAAACCTTCACCGTCTACCCACGCAGCGTTCTTTCGCCGGTGCAGTTGACTAACAAAACAAAACCACCTCGAAGCGAATGGACCCAGACCACAGTAGACCCTAGTGTATGCGAGTGGATGCGAATAATAATAACAACACCGAACAAAACAACACTTAAACAAGACAAAACAATAACAAACTCCCTCAAAAGACGAGAGCCGGGATAAGGAAACCGTTAAAAAAAACAAAGAACTCATAAATTGCACACAGCCCGAAAAAGGCGCTCCGGTTCTGGCATTTCATAAATCAGCACCGTTTATAGATTTTTGACAATTCGACAAACGGTTCGACTGGTGTAACTAACCTATTCCCTCCAATTCGCTTCCTAATTGCTGTTCCACGCATGTGTCTAAGAAGTGTGGTACGCTTCCGGTTCGTTTTTATTGATCCGAGCAACATGGGCCGGACTAATGATTGTGTCAATTTTCTCGAAAACCAAATAAACTGTTCCGCGATCGCATGCGCACGATCACATTCAACAAAGATACATGTTTTATTAGGCAACACCTATAAATCCGCCCCGTCAGTGTGCAAAACATTCGAGCGCGGAATGTTTCATAGGAACCGATTCGACATTACACTGAGGGCAGTGCGTTCCGTTTTTGGATTTTACGAATGTACACGATGTGCTGGATGAGATGTATTACTTTAATCGTCTTTTGGCATTCCTGCGCGGGATGAAATTTGACATTTTGATTGTCTTTTTTGTGACCACATAATTTACAATGTTGATTGTTAGGCATGGACAAACATTTTGGCATGGAACGAAACAAATCGAAACAAAGTTCAGCTCCGGCTTTTAGCGATACCAACAATTTCATCCCCAACGTCTATGCAAAATCGAACCTCACATCTATCCGGTTAGGTTAATTGTATTATACGATTTATTCCTCACACGTCCGGTGCTCTGTCAGCCCAAAACTCACCACGCTACATTCTAAGCGGTTGAAAAGTTCTCGGGTGTGCCTGTGGATTAAATTTATCGACTAACAATTAGTTTCGCGTGCACACACACCGCATTGTGATTCAATTTCGTCTACCTATTCAACATCCTGCAGGCACACTTAAAATATTCGCAAAAGGTTACGTGAAGCTGCAGGGAGGGGGTCCTATGAGTTAAGGAGGCTCACCCAGTGCACAGTCTCAGATTTGCCGCAATCGCTTAACGTGGCGTAACGACTTAATTCTTCGCCCCCAAGTGCGATACTCGTGAATTTTGCGTCCCAAAAGCTTGGTGACTTCAAGCTCCGTCGAGCGTCACCGGGGTTTTTTTCCTACTGCCAACCAGAGTAGACTAGAGATGAAAAACGACCAGTTAAGCAAACCCTCAGACGGGAGCAAGCAAACAAAAAATCTGCTCCAAATCACGTCCAAAGCGCGTGTAAGTATTGTGTCGTTTTCGATTCAATTCACTGCACCCCTTTTGAGGCTTTGTTTGGGACTTTGATTCAAAAATGTCTCCCTTCACGGGAGCAATGACAGCAATCTGGTTCGGTACACACATTGGTCCACACCTCGCTCGCAAAAAGCACACACCAACTCGAGGTGCAGGAATTTAAGAATAAAAACATGAATGGTCTTAAGCAACAAAAAACAACACACACACACACACACCACGAGCACCCGATAATTGGACCCCACCATCTTCTTCAGTGGCGATAAATCTTGGGGAGCTTCTTGACCAAACCAGCAAACAGAAATGCGAGCTGAGATGGTTTGTGCGCCCGGCTGTTTGGTAATCAAAGTCTGCAGAAAAGTTTGAATCCTTGTTTTTTTGCGCGCCTCACACAAAATGTACACGCGGAGTTATTTCTGGTGCTTGCCGCGATTTGATTTGCGATGGCGGCGACGACCGAATAACGATTGCCTCATAAAGCGAACCAGCCCGGAATCGGTCGGTGCGCAAACAACCGTTCCTTCCACCGATTTTCCTTCCCAACTATCCGACGGAGGGTTGATGATGAGATGGAGAAAAAAATCCCTCCGCATAACGATTTAAACATTGAATGACCCCCGAGATGGTATCGTGGGCAGGTTGATAGATTTGCTACAGAATTGTGGTTGCGGCCTCATGAGAATGGAAAGTAAATCAAAAGTGTGTTTGGAAATTAATGCCCCACGATTAAAGATATGGAATTTCGTGCTTATTCTGACAGTGGGAAACAGTTGGTAGGTGCTCTGAAGGAAATATGTAAAAAGCCAAATGAAACTCCATTTCGCGTAATATTTATACACAGTAATGAAAAATAAAATGAAATAAAAAATTAGAAATAAAATGCAATGTTGGAACAATGGTTTCTGACATACTTTTACTACATGTAACTCAAAAACCAAAACCACAAGCGAATGGAGCACAATTTTCTCTATTTCCCATATGCAAACATGTATTCCACTGATCCCAGAGGTCAGCTGCAAATATTTATGTGCGCTCAAGCGGCAGCGGCAGTAAAAATTCTTCAACCTTTCGCATAGCATAACCTCCAGGTCCGTACCCGATATGCAGCTTCCAACGATGTAAACATGGCCAATCAGGAGCAGAAACAACAACTACCACTCCGCCAACAGCAGCAGCTGAAGCAATCGGAAGATGTTTTGCATCACATTAAAAGCACCGTTTTTCATATCAACCAAAACAGCCGACAAATGAGCCGCCCGTTCCATAACCATCCAACAGGACGGTGGGCCACGGCAACAGCATCGGCCCGTGGAACAGTTCATCGATAAATAAAACCATAACATCATATCAATCTGTACGGACCGTTCCTGCCGTTCTCGTCCCGGTATGGCATCGTTGCGCAATTCAGCTATCAGAATCGGAAATTTTATGCCGATGCAGCAATTCCCGTAACATTGGCATTGGAAGCAACCAGCCAGATGACACAAACAGTGGATGGGAGACGCGATGGGTGGATGGGGCAGCGCGCAACTCAAAGGCAACCGTAACCATTTTCTAACGGCAAATGGCGCAGGAGAAACCAATAAGGAACAATTTATGTAATCTTTCACTCGGACCGTCTCAACCGGGAAAGTGCATTCTGTGTGTCCCCGATTTGGCTATGTGGTGCCCCCGTGCCGGAATGGAATGGATCCGTGTGTGTGTGTCTTCAGTAGTTCGCGTGGTTGTTCCGGTGACTCTCCTCTCTCGGGGTGGCCTAAGATCCTGAGCCCCGCGCGTACGGTGACCATTCCGGGCTATCGGGACAGAAGAATGTTGTAAACCCGTACGAGGAGGAACGCTTTATGACATGAGGCATTTGCTTGGACGGTGGTAAACAAGAGGCACCCAGAGGGATCTCTGGATTCCTGGTTTGCAGGCAGCTCGTTGGTTCGATCACCGACCGATCTTGTACTGCTGTGGTCAAACAGATCTTCAGCAGTGCCCCGAAGCTATGAATGGTTCAATCGGTGGACGGCACAGAAAAGTGCATCATCGTGATTCGTTTCCGCAAAGCCAATCAACATGCCGACCCCAAACCGGGGGATGGATTTGAAGCTCTTTACATACACTCAGAATGTACGGGTGACTAAAGTGTTTGATAGTGGCAAAATGGTGGCAAATAAAGAAATGATATCCGTCGAATCGCTTTCAAACACGACTCACAGCTGCACAAACCTGATAATAATTCTTCAGCGTTTTGCATCAGCCGCACAAGTAAATCCCTACCTACAGAACAGCACGCACGCCTAGTCTCCGGAAAGTCCAAGAAGAAATTATTGAATTACTTAAAGCGACAAATAGAGAACGCTGTGTGCGTCCACCGTTAATGCTGTTGGTAAATATGCAAATGTGGTGTTCAGGTTTCTCGTCGACATCGGAGTACCCAGGGAGAAATTATGGGAAAACAAACGCGGCTCGTGTATTTATTGCATCCCCAACGACGATTCTCGGGTATGGGGTATGGGTTTCCAAGGAACCAACACTCGACTCAATCTCTAAATCGCACACTTAGCAGTTTCCGTTCGGGTTGGTGTGTTGATGTACAGTCCACTCCTTTGTGACGATCGGTTGGATTGATGATCAGAACTATGATTTCACTGAAGTATGGTTTAATAGCAATTCTTCCCATTTTTTCTGTTGCTACTTCTTGCATTTCAAGTGTATGGCTCACTTTACAGCAAAAATCAACCGTAAACATCAATTAGCCCGGTGACCATAAATGGGGAAAATGCTCATCATACGTATGAAAAGGGTTTATTTCCGGGCAGACCGCTGCAGCTCCAAAGGATACCGGCAATAGGAAAGCGGAAGGTACGACGCACCCGGTTTGGGATGATGGTTTTTTTTGCGGAACGGAGTAAATAAACAACGCACACGCCCGAACGCACACGACGCACCGGAACAAACAAGATGCACCCAATAGCGGTAATTTCGAAATGCATCAGAACGCGCCACACGCGGCTCCATTGTATGCAAATGATGCATGCCAGAGTGCGATCTAAGCACGTCTTCCCCCAAACAATCCAACTGCCGACCGATCGGCTTCACGATCGAAGAGACGTTCTAACACCCTGTCCGGGTGGCCATTTGTACCGGCCCAAACCAGTGACAGTGCGCGTTTGCATCGATCTGTAGACACCATAAATTCGTACCTTTGTCGAACGGGTTCCAGCCCTTGCGGTAATGTGGACAACAGCAGTGAGAACAACAACAACAGCACAAATGTCCAGACGCTCCGGACATAAAATAAAAACGGACCATCTTCTCCATCTTCTGCGCTTGATTTGCGCTCGCATTTCGCATCCCAACCGAAGCTGCACCGCCGCTTGGTGCAATATAAAGCGGTGCAATAAAAACGTCACCCCGATCCTGAGGCTGCTCGGACACGGTTGCTGGATCGGTTCCCTCCAAACGCGCTTCAAAAATCGACACCCATTTACCTAACCTCTCGTCCGAGAGACAACCCGATTGTCTGGAACATCATGTCCAAAAAGTTGGATTATTTCTTTTTCGGTTGAGATTCGGTGTTTGAAGGGTGCAATAAATTCAATCCCGGATGGATGAGAAATATTCGGAAGGCATTCGGACGTGCTGGAGCGAAATGGAGCGAAATAAGACGAAAAAGAACTCATTCGACAAGCTTTTGACAGCCTGCGCGGAGGAATTGCATTATTATCTTTTGTTGTGCTCTTTTTTTAACTTTTATACATACATTGCTTCGGGGTGGAAATAATAAAAACCTAAAGAGATGAGCAACAGCTTGGTACCATAAAACAGAATCATTCTCCACGTTTAATGTGGCGTGGTTCTAGTTTGCTCCTTTTCGGTTGTACAAAAAAGGAATTAAAATTCGACAAGGTTCTTTTCGGAGAAAATGTTCTGCAGCTGAGTTGAATGGCGGTATCGTATATTATGGGGCTTGTATTAACGCGTCATAAATATTTACAAGTATTCCACTCGCACTTAAATCTGACAGGAAAAGCAATATTGAAAAAGTTTGCAATTACCTTCAGAAATGTTTTCGGCTTATCAGGAATCATTTATCGTTTCTGCTGAAAGACATTCTCAATGTCAGTATGTTTAACGACTTTTAATGGTTCATCTCCGTAACTTATAGTTCCTGTTCGAAGTTTTAACAAGCATATCGTAACTTTTCAGTCTTCTTCGGGCAAATGTAGAAACCCCATGACATGAACTAAAGTGTGCACTTAATTTATCGCAATACGATAGGGCGTGACGTAGGTACGATTATGATGTGTCATGCACCTGCTTGTGAATTGTTATCTTAAGTTGCCAAGGAGGATACTGCTTAATAAAAATGGATTTGTTGAGAATTGTCGCATGTCGTAAGGAATGTCAGATGACCCTCAACAATTATTTTATTGCGTAACTTGATAATGATAAATGGCCCTAAAAATTTAACAAATTTAATGAAATGATACATTTAAATGTGAAAACTAATAACATTTTCCCATTTGTAGGAATCATCACGACGGCCTACATCACATCAATTCTAATTCGCAACAGAAAAAAAATCCCATAAAGAACGTAAATTACAATATCGTCTCGGTGTCCAGCTGCTAGACTTCTGTGTTCATTATCGTCTTATCAGCTGTTAATAGTTTACCAACCAGCCTGACTTCACCCGGAATTGGTTAGTCAGCCTTTGGTGCTTCCCATAAAACTTCTACCCTGTTTTACGACCGACCGCGGACAGATAGAACACTCCTTTCGCTTCACAGTGGAACGTGGTCACTTCCACTAATCGCTACCACATGGCGCTTTAACACTTCATCTTAACTATTCCGCAAACGGTTACTCTACCGCTTGGAGTCACGAACGCCATTTTAAAGGTGCCCATTAATGCATCGTAGAACGTTGGGTGCAGAACGAAAAAGAGCACCGAAGGTGCAATGGTTTCGATCCTGCGCAGAACAGCAAACCCACTCTCTATGCTGGCCGGTGCTGATTAAGTGTTTCCCCTTTTTCGCGACAGTTAAAGCGCTTTCCCGAAGAGGTGTTTAACGTGTGCGCGGGTGGTGTAAAACATGGATCCGTACATGACGTGTCGGTAAGACCGCCACACATTTTCGCTAGAATCGTCCAGAAGGAGTCGCTAGAACACATCACCACTAGGCGCACTGTTTGGTCCAGCAAAAGGACCCAGAAGAGATTTGCCAAGGCAATTTGTGCGGATGAAGCCACGAGCCTTACGGGTGGTGCAAGTTGCGCTATCAAACTTACGATACTGTTTTACGTTTTGAGGTCTTGTACCTACGGAAAACCGTTCTACACTTGGGCCGGGTTGCAGTGTACGAAAGACGGCTTTTGCAAAGGAGAACAACAACTTAAAGCTGAATGCAAACGTGTCCCTCCCGTGTACATCCAGCGGTGCCGAGCTGTAACGGCATGAATAATGGATAAGGGACAAATTACCCACCGACAAGACGGTTGGCGGACAGCGGGCAAAAGTACAAGAAGCCAAACCGCCTCACGGTGCGCTTGGTGCCGCTCGCAAGACATCTTTATCATTTGCTTGTGCGGTCACTTCGCTGCGTTCACTGAACCCACACCAACTGCTGATCGCATCAATCCATGCCACTCACGCGCTGCAGGACCACCACACCAAAAAGGGTTCCTCCGCCCAGGTTCGGCAACACCACACTGCCGCTGACGAATTCCGGTCACTTACCTGCAAATGGAAATCGTGGAAAAGAGAAAAATGGGAATCAGATTTAATTACCGCACAAACGAGCTAAGATTAAACGGGGCAAAATGATGGAAAAGAATTCAGCAGGATCTGCGTTCTCGGCAGGGCACCCCCCGCTTGCGGGTGCTTCGTTGGTGGGCCACGAAATAAAACCCCGAAACATATAAACATAATACGTCTCCACACGTTAAGGACAGCTTTTGGGTAAAATATCCCACCGGCCGGGCGTTTTGGTGCGTGCGCAATTGGGAGAGCCGGAGCACGGCGAGGTTGTGCAGTTCGCATGAATTGGCCCAAGTGACGACAGTGATGAATTAAATCGCAATCGTTTGACAGCGTCGGGTTAAAAACCACACACCACAAGTCTCGTGCGGGGTACGTGGGTATTATTACGCACCGCACCGGTACTGGACGGAGCCTTTGAGGTGTCTTTACGCCAGCGTACGCAGCATGATATGTTGGCAAAATATTAAAACACAAGCGCTGCATAAAAATGTGTCATGTTAGTCATTGCGCGGCAAAATCACCAAACCCACCGTGGTGGTTCGTGGTGGTGTGTGGCGGTGATTTTGACAAGCGATTAGGATAAATGCGCATGCTCTCACGGTGGCCGGTGGGCAGCTGGTTGCGTATGTTCATGGTCAGTGGCGTGGAATAATCGTGCTTACGACGATTAGGCGTTTTTTAGACATTCTGGGCAGTGGTGGATATGCACATCGACATGAATCATACGCAAGAAAATCTTAGAAAAAAATAAGCATATGTTTGATACAAAAAACGAGAAGAGAAAATGGTGTAGAAATTTTAAAATAAAAACCCAAAGATCCGGACTCTCAAGATATATTGTTCTTGAGTTCCCAGTTCCAATATATATGTAATATACAAAACATGAATGAAACAGAAAATAAGTTTCAAACAATTTCTACATTTCTACCATTAAAAATAATAACTAATGACTTCTATAATTAGTTTGTACATAAAATATGCATTTTTTGTGAGGTACATCAAATGATGATACTTCAATAAAAGTAATGAATTACTGAGATAATGGAAGCTAAACCATTTGCCGACATTCGTTTCAAAATTTTTCCATATTCATACAAATAATATTAATGACCGTACTATTCTCTCCACAAGGAACTTCATGTACTTCAATAATGTTGCAGATATTGATTTGCTCATCTTTTGTAGAATAAAAAAAACACCCTAATGGAACAAAAAAGGAAAATGCATTTCTCCACCATCAAATAATATTTAGACAGCGAAATCCAACAAAGCAATAGATCAACGAACTCCGGCTGATTTGTCTGGACGGTATGTTTATCCCGACCCATCGCCTAAACGCGGGGATTCGTTGTACGAGACGCGCAAGATGGGACGCAGACGTGCACATAGACGGGGACCGGGGCTGCTCATGATGGTTTGAATAGAAATGTACTTCACAGAACGGAAATAGGTCGTTAAATTTTATACGTCCGTGCACAATCATCGCAAGCGGGCAGAAGGCACAGACCGAACCGAACCGAGAAACGAACAAACGCACCAAAAGTGCAATCGAATGTTTGCGAGACCGAGAGACATCCATCGCACATGGGATTATTATTGAGGAAGTTTAAGCGCTCGTTCGTCTGGGCAAAGATAATTCCTGGCCCGCCATTCGACAAGAGTCGGGAGTTCTAGATTTACCAATGTGTTTAATTACCAACATTTGGTACGCATTAGCGTCTGGTTCGTGTTTCGCTGTGCGATTGCGAACATTTCTGTCCCGCGGCTTGCCGCACTGATGCATATGCTATCACTACGTTCTTTATAGTTTTCAGAACCCAGCGTTAATGTGAGAATCTAACAAAACGTGTGTGAATCATCACAAGATGTCAAACTTACTGTCGGCGCAGGAAGTGCTATTTATGTGTTGTTAGTTTACCGTCTTTTAAACCACGAACATGAAGTTCAAAGACCTCTATATCTACCATCAGCGGTCAGCCATGACGGTTGCAGTAAAAAACGATATACTTATTCATATTCAAAATGAATCGATCGAAGAGTAAATATCAATACATCTCGCTTCAAGCGGAACTGTACGTTGCGATATGGGCATTAGTTCGTCCGATAAAAACTACCGATAAAGCGGAATGGAAAAACCTTCAATCGCAAATTTGCATTCATCAGAGCTAATTTTTCCTCCCCCAAGCGTATAATCACCCACCGCCAGTACCATTACGACAGTCGGACGAGAGAGGAGTGAGAAAAGACTTCGAAACAAAAAGTCGCGCACCGTCGGCTCGGCACTTATTAACAAGCCGGACCTGACCGAAAATGGGGAGTGGGTTGGAAAAAAGGGTACGATTTCACGGTGAAAACTATCCATCTTAATAAAAAAAATGAACCCACAGTGGATGAAACAAATTGATGGTAGCCCCACAAATAGATGCACTGCTATACCCGCCAAGACAATGTTTTAATGTTTGGTTGATCCTCACCGGGTTGGTTCACGATTGCCACTTTTCGGTACTGATAGGCTTTAATTTTCTACAGAAAATCAATAAAACAACGGCACGTATTATCGTCACAGACACTGTTGCGCCTAGCTACCGAAAGGGACACTTAGCTCCGTGGAAAGGCACGAATGGAAAGTAGTGGGATTATGTCTTAATGAAGAGCTGATAATCTTACACCCGTCTCAGGGTGCAATGTCCATCCACTATCGATTCGTACCCATTCACCCTGCGAGGGCTACGAAAAAAAAGTTGAAGAGAAATATGTAAAAGGGCGTTGATAAGCTCCACGCTTCTCGCTCTCAATATCAATTATCCGGGCGGAAAACACGACTTTTCTGCGGCTCAAGCAAAAGCAACCCACCACCAAACAAAGAAACTTCGATGAAGTGAAACAACAAATTTGTATGCAAATGATGTTTATTCGTGCCATCGTGAGCGATGGAGAAAACTAGCAGACAGCAACAAATAGACTACAAGCAGCGAAACAAAACAACCACAAAAAAAACGCATAAGCATCCGGCCACAAGCAACCGATTATGTTGCCTCGCGCCAACTAGAAGGGACTTGGGTCCGGGGCTTTCGTTCTACTCTTCACCCAGGAAGACCAAGAACCTAACCGCACAACCCGGAAGTTTAGACCGCTGTCCATAATTTATCCCACGGGATCGCAACGGTGACGACGATCGGAGGGTTTTGATCCGTTTGTTTAGCGTTAATTTTTCCGCCCAGGCTGTGGGACGCTAATGATGACATAAGTTGGCTCTAATAGGGAAAACACACGTAAGGTGAAAGCAACCGAGGAGTGTGGTTATTTAAATCGTTCTTGGTGCCTTCTTTTTTCCGGCACCTCATTAGAATTTAGCTCGAGGGCGAGAGCAAAGCGAAGATGGCATTGATATGTTTCGCCCGGGAAGTGACTCTGTAACGGGGATCTAACGGGGTTTTGTCACCTGCGGTGAGCATAATGGCGACAGAACGGATGATTCTACACGGGTTTTTGACAGCATAAGCAGCCGGAAAATATGTGCTAATTAAAACAAAATGTATTCTTTCGTACGAGCGGATCTATTAATTTTTCTCTAAGATTACAAGCTTTTGAAATTAGTAGAAAATGCTCTTCAAACGCTAGGGGAATAGACATAATTATGTCATGAATAATCAAAACAAGGGCTTTCACCTCAAACATTGAATTTGTTTTGACATTAAGGAAAGAAATTATTTTTCAGGTTAGGAGCGAAGTATTTATTATGGTACCTGGAGAAGCCTTTTAGAATACATGGTAGAAAAAAATACCTGTTATGGTGATGGTCTAGCCTGGGCCTTTATAAATCCCTCACATCACCGAATTCTTTTCGAAGAGATGGAGTCCGGCGGCTTCGAAGTAGAGTCTTGGAGTCAAGTATGTTTAGGTCATTCACATGTGAACAGGGAAGGTGTTGCAGCTCAAAATGGGATTGAAATGATGGCTGGTTGATGCCCCAACCAGAAAGGCCGGGATATTCGTATTGAGAGGTGTAGAAGACTCCCGTAACAGGCCAAGCGATAGTAGCGCAAGATAAGTAGAAAAGTTTGAAATAAATGAATCACCAAAACGACAACATAAATAAAACGATTCGACGCCTGTTTTGTTCCACTCCAAAGTGTTCATTCTACTGGGCAGAGTTGGAACGGTATCACTATTGTGTTTGGCGGCAGCTATTCCCCAATCCATTATGAAATCTGATCATCCCGCGCAAATATTATAGTGACAGAATATTCGCTACCTTACATCCAAAGCCTGACCCACCTTACCTACCACCATCGCGTAGCTATCACCCCGGTGACCAAAACAAATCATGCAAAACATGCAAGTTTTCAGCATGGGTAACACGAAAGCGAAACCGCCTGCTCGACGCTACTTGACCAGAAATCGTGACACGTTAACGTCCCCTCCCCTGACTCGCGCTACTCAGACGCTCCGCTAGATCACCGAATCTGGCCCAAAAGAATTTCCCTTTCGAAACCCGAAACCCTCAGCACCGGCGCTAACGGCCCAGAACTAAACACCGATCGTACCAATTCCCGGCCAGCTCCCGGCATTACATCATGGAGGAGCCTGTGTGAATCACGCCGCTGACTTTTTGGTCGGTTGCTTTGGTGTGGAATGGTTTGCTTTCGGCCATTGTACGTCTGTGGTGGTTGCGAAAAGGGCTTCCCAAAAAAACCGTGCCCCAGGTGAGAGTGCACTTTCCTCCAGAACGCTACACTAGCAGCATGGGAATGTGGGCTGCAGGCAAGCACAACCGCATAACACGTAAGAATGCGCAAGCCGAGCAAAGACACCCACGAAAAAAAAAACAAACTGTGGCCCCCGCGATCGGGAAGCAGCAGCTTGCGATCAATAAACCAAGGCCCTCCTCACAACCAACAGACCGGGGCCGCAAAAGGTCGAGGAAAAGAAAAGTGCCTCCTTCTCATGGCGCGAGGTTTTGTTTTTGTTGGTACTTCAGAATCGCGGCGGGTGGTAAGAAAGGTTTCAGAATTTGCATAAAACTTGGCGTTTGTGCGACCGAAACCAGAAATCATGCACCCAATTTTGCCATTACTGTTTGGTTTGCGGAGCGGTGCAGCGTGCATTTGTGCATAGAATAGTGCGAATTAGTGTATGAAAGCCTGTACAGGGGAATGAAAGCATCGAAAGTGCCCTCCAAGGAAGGTGGTCGAAGGTTGCCCAATGGGAATCACAACTGAGACACGAATTATGGAAATTATGTTTCCCTTTCTGCACCCATAATCAAATCGGAGTGCACTGTAAAGTGTTTTGCAAGGTAGGGCTCCGTCGTGGATGTTACGGCACGCTTTGGAAATTGGAAAGACTCCGGACCCTTGGGTGAATGATAACGCGAAGAGCTATGATCAACTTCGTCACATCACCAAAAGTTGAAAACAATCGAAGACAACATCTTTTCCACGAGGACAAAGATCCCTTTCTTCTGCTCAATCTGCAACATCCCCCCAATAGCCCAATCAAACCGGAACCTTATCCACAACCAATTGATCGTTAACATCAAGTGTAAAAAATTCATCGCAAATCTATGTTTTCACCTTTCCGGCCGACTTGAGTCTGCCCTGTGGGATGGATTTGAAGCGTCTGTTTGATCGTACCAGCATCGAACCAGACCCGCACCGCAAGCGAAAACAAAAGATCATCACCGCAGATCGCGCAAGACCTTGGACATGGACCGTGTCCAATGAGAAGGCGAACGAATTCGCTTGAAAATCCTGTCCCGCAACATAGGAACGTGTCGCTATGCTGGATGCTCTCCCACAAAAGGATTATCAATCGATCGACAAAAAGATGTTCTTTTTTTCCTCTTCACTTTCAGCCAACGGACTGAAACAACGCCAGGCAGACGTGCCTGTCGAAGCGGAAATGTACAAATACGCCTTCTCCCCCAGAGCCCGAAACGCTGCTCTTGGCAATCGATCTGACCTTGTGTGAACTTTTGTGTGCGTTACAGGCACTGGTCAGTTTGGTGATCACGGGGCCGGTTACCTTAGATCGGGATGGTCCGAGTTCGCGGCCAGTTTCACTTTCATCTAGACGCGAACCTTTTCGCCTACCCCCTTGGCTTTTACCACGTGCCACCACAAACACCGTGTCTCATTTCGTAAGACTTTCATCGCGAATGCGTCCCGACACCGAGAGCCAACTTCCAACTACCGAGCGGATTGCCAATCTCGCGCGGCCATCATCATCCAGCTGGGTCGATGATGCGAAACATGACCGGCGGTCGCTTTGGAGCTGCCGCCGTTCGTTCGGTGGAAGTGCCACCAAATTCACACTCATCCGTCAATTTCCCATATTCACTTTTCCTTTCCGTTTCCGTTCCGAAACGCCTCAAACGCCTTGCGTGCGGGTACGTGGTAGTTTTACACTTTTGGTTCCTTTTCGGTGCGCTCTGCGGCACATCTAGCTGACGCGCCTCCGCGACAGATGGAGCAGATGGAGGAATGAGTATCAATATGTAATCAATAAAATAATAACAGCATCTAGAAATGGTAGACCGCATACAAGATCGCAGCCTGATGGAAAGTGAATCAAGGCGCGTTGCTTGCCTCGGTTCAATCGTGTGAATCACGATCAACGTGTGGTGTGGGTTTTCTTCCACAAAGGTCAACCAACATGTTACTTTCATTGCCATTTAGGTAAATTTATATCAGCCGAATTAGAAATTATTACAAATGAATAAATTCGAAGCTTATGTTTGTTTTTACGAATTATTATTGATGTCAACTAATATTAATTAATTAGTATTGATTAGTTGGTAAAAAAGGTTGAATGTAAAGTTTGAAACTAAATTGAAGATTCCAACTTTATGTGACTAGATTTTAATTTCAGATACTTAAATATTAAATATTAATTTTAATCGAATATCTTGGATGCATAACTTCATAAAATAATTTCAACTGAAACCTCATAAGAATATACAAAAAGAAATTAATGAACAATTATGTAATACAAAGAACATCCAAAATTTCTTATATTCTTAACAATTATGTGGTGATAGAGACTAAGTTGATATTTTTTTGTTCGCTCTAATACATGAAGTTAGAGACAGGGAGATAGAGAGAAAGACTTACAAATATATGAATGACAATTTACATCTTTCTCATTGCAAATGTTTTTTTTCATTGAACTATAACGAACAAAACTTACCAACAAGGCCCCTACATCAGTTGTGCAAATTGAACAAAATTAAAATACAATTTCTCCAACGTTGTCAACAATACAACGAAGTCGTACGGAACAGGCCCGGAATTTAATCGAATTATTATTACCCATTACCTAATTTCTATTACCGTACCGAATCCGTGTTCATTAGGCCTGCGAACATCAGAAGCTGTAATCAGCCGAAACCACGCAAACCATTTACGAACCAACCAGCGCCGGAAGGTCCTGCCCCAACGTGTGATGGCGTGCAGTAAACTCATCATCAGCCGTAGAGTTCACAACCTTGGCTTTGCCGAACCGAACCCTGCGATATCGTAAATTACCTTAGTTCATTCAACCAACCAATCCGCACACGGTGGCACCGATGGGTTGGGAAAGCAGCACACAAAAACACATCATGCAAAAACGATTACTGCTGGTAGTAGGTGATAATTATTTTCGGGTACGATTCAAACACACACGCCCCATACGGTTGCCTTCAATGCGGCCACAGCAAACAAAAAACTCACCATCCGCCATTTCAAAGCTCACTAACTTCCGGCGTCCTTTTATCGAAACACTAACGCATTTCCTTCCACACACCCGATTGAAGTGTAATTTTGTACGTGATTAGTTTCGTTTCTGTGCACTTGAATCGTGAAAGGCAAAACAAAAGCTCAGCACGTCGCACACAGCGAATGCGAATTTATCTTGTACCAAATAGAAAAAAAACTGATTGTTTTGGTACCGGAAGTAGCGGCATGTGGCACCTATCATATCCGAATGGTGAGTCTCTTACTTTTGCAACCACCATGACCACTCCTCGCAAGCGAGACCGAAACGAAAACAATCGCTACACTGGCAAAACATCATCATCGGGAATCTATCTCCGTGCCGCAGCGCAGTGCCACAGCGGAATGCTTTTGCTCATTTCTTGATGTGATGGTTTTGTTTTATGAACATCCATGTTACTGCCACAGCGGCACGGTGCGGCCGTGAATTATGACGCGCAAGCATGCAAACGCGATCGACCATTGTGATTCCGCGGTCCGCGGGCACCATAAATATTACGCCGGTATGACCCCTTCGCTAACCCTCCCCCGCGGTATGACTCAAACCTTCCACATAGTCCCACGGCAGATCACTCTCTTTTTGGTCGCTGTGTGCAAAGCAATTGGAAGGCCCCCTAACCTCAACTTTGGTATGCAATGGATATCGGGTCATTGCAGATTTTGTTAGGTTTTTTTTTTGTTGTTGCCATTTTCTTTTCAGCTGGTAGATTTTTATTACCGAAACCCCGAAGAGTCGCTACGGTGCCAAAACGGAAGTACCCCCGCGGCGGGGTTTGAATGTTTCCCGGTTCGCGAAGGCGCTTCCCAGGACCCGAAAGCAATTTGGCGTGCGGGAGGCCTTTTTTTTTCGTGTTTCTTTCTCCTGCACTATTAGCATAAATATGACCAATGACGGCCGGAGGGAAGCAGGTAGAAGCACGCGAAATGAACGTTTGCGCAACGAAAACGAACGATATCTGGGGTAACGCGTGCATGCACAATTCTTCACTGCCGAACCGTTTTCACGGTTTTAGTTTTTGAACGGATTCAATGCCCGCCCCGTAGCTCAAATCGTCTCACAGCAATCGTAAAATGCCGCATTAGATAGCTGCCATCGCAAGAATTAATGTGAGTACCGTCCTGAGTGCGGGTGGGAGTGTTGATGAGAACGTACGAAATGGCGATAACTGTTTGCGTACTTTCCTGTGCGAGTTGGGGTATGTAAATCAAGGTGAATAATTAAAGAATTACATTACTTGCTGTTTTTAATTCGAGCCGGAAGATATAACATCAAGCTCATCACCCTTTAGTAAAGTAAATGTTTTAAATATTTCATTTATACATTTATAATATTTATACATTTATTAATATATCATCCTACCGTGTGAATCATTCTCTAGTCATAATATTAGTCAAAGTATACATTTTCACATTTGTATGGTCTAATGTAAATGATATCTAAATTTTATTTGTTGAATATATTCGATTGTAAATAATGTGTTCGAATTCTACTAAAACTGACCTTCCATATACAGGCCATTATCGACTTAGTCGACACATAGCCACTATTTGTTGTTAATGAATGGAACTTCATGAAACTATTGCGCATTACTTTAAAAAAAATCCACTCATACGTAAAACATATGATTATTACCATGTTTCTCACATAATCCTATTTACCATGCTTCTACCAACATTTAAAAATTGTACATCCTTGTTTCATAAGAAACACCTTCCTTCCCCGCTTATGTGTCTAATGCGATGATATCTTATCAGGTCGAGCTGTGCGCTTCCCATCTACAGCACCGCAGGACACAGGACGCATTCCTGGCCGCACGAGAAATTATCTTGCGCCATCCACCACGAATGCATATCTTGCATAAATCACCAAACTCGGCAGCACGTTTGAAAGTGAAAGCGGCATAAGTTTCTTATACACCGTTGAGAATTCGGTTTGCCCAATGGCTCTGGTATGGCTTCATGGCACGTACTAGCATCGGGAGGAGACAGAAAAAAAACACGCCACCACCAAGCCACTCATCGAAAAAGTTTGATGAAAATCGAACCATACTTATCGCCTCGGAAGGAAAGAAACCCATCCGAAACGGTTGCCCCCGGAGGGCATAGATGCCATGCCGTTCATTGCCATGCCATGTGCAGCCAAAAATATGTATTCCCGCAACACGCCTTATCAGCGACGAATAAAGCCATAACCGGTGGTAAACGAACGCAGTTCGAACGCTCTCGGGTCCAGTTGTCACCCATAAAATCATGTCACCCGGGTTATTAGCTGTGGGCGCTCATTTTTTAAATATTTACCACCATCGTTCATCTTGCGTGGTTCGTCTCTTAAGTTGAAAGTGAAAAGGTAAACCATTCCACCAGCTGGCTACGGTGGACCGATAACTCCGACCGATGAATCGACCGTGATCGACGAAAGAAAAAAATATGTTGTCAGCAAAATCAAACATTTGCATTAGCATAAAATGTTTGCCTCCCGAAACGTGACACGACCGATTAGTCACTGCGGTGGAATACCGTGGTTATTTTACCAGGTTCAGGGAACTCGCAGAACTATAACTTTGGTCTAGCGAATGAACTCCACAGTCAGCAGCTGGCTGGCACGTGTGTCGTGCAACACCTTTAACGAACTATCCACAGTCTATTACAAACGTATATGGGATTGGATTATGTTTCGGAGGAATCGTAATGCCGAATATCATAAGTGAGATGACTTTGAATCTTTTTTTTTCAAAATGGAGGCAATCCCGCCGATCCCAAGAGATGTCTCGGAGATGTGTTAACCGCGGAACCATAAACTGCCTTTTACGGATCAAACATCATCACTATTTTCTAACCTCAAAAGGATGATACCATTTCCATTAGCAACATTACCTTTACCACATCGCTCGAGGTTCTCCTTACTAAACTCCAAGCCACTATCGATGGCGGAAACAGTATAAAAATAACCACCACGCTTCGGTGCACTTCAATCAACAAACCATTTATCATCGACACTAGCGGAAGAAAGTGTAGACCAGTGTGCAGAATGTGCAAAAGTTCTCTCTCCTCTACATCCACTGCTCCCGGGTTGCACCGGGTAAACGATGTACATTATAAATGCAACCACAGTGCACTGTGGTGCCGATGAACTTCCCCCAAACCGACCGATGCCGGCCTTTATTAAGCTGTTTGGATTGGGTAAAATGCACTTTTTAGCGCATTCTCTTCAATCAACTCCATCCCACACACACACACCCGTTCTCACATCTAAGCTCTATTTATCAAACTGACATGGCCCATCATTAAGCTGTCTAGTCGGGTGTTGGGTGGTGCTCGGAAATAGGGAACAGCGCGATGACTATTCGGAATAAAAAAAACTCGCGCTGTTCTACAATCAGATGAGGAAGTAAAAAGGAGACCCTGAGCAATCGTAGGTGCAAACACACAAATTATACAACGATGCAGTAAAAGAATGTTTGCGAATGCGAACCTTCCGGAAAAGTGTGCTGAAACATTGCTGCGATAGTGATCCTTACCTGCAATGAAATTGGAAAAAAATGCAACTTTAAAACAAATTTCGTTTTATGTGTTTGTTTTCAGAAAACAAAATTAATGTTATAGACTAGAAGTTGAAGGACTCTGGAGTTAGTTGTTGAAATAAAAATGAACATATCATCTTCGTTTTACGTTGGGGTCAATAACTGTTCGAATAACATTTGATGAAGCTTCAAGAAAATAATGCATAGAGAAAAAAAACACACTTTACAATGTAGCGCCTACTACGAGCGCTTCTTCCGGCAGTCAACACACCAACATTCCGGGCACATAATAGCTGTTGGTATTTGCTCAAGACGTTCCATCACTAGCACGGCAAAAAAAAAGAACAGTAAAGTTGCAGTTTCATAAACATCACTCCACTGGAAAGAGGAGACATAATTCTGCCGTTGCGATGACTTGTTTGCTGAAAAACTACTCCTGTCATCCACGCCGTCATCTTCGACGCCGTCGCAAGCTTATCGGGCCGGCCGCGTGCCCTAAAGGGGGCTTCAAAACCGCTTGGTGGGTGGAAAACCACGAGCTGCCATTGCACCGAGCCATTGTTGTTGCGGTGTTTGCAATTTGATCCACCGCACCAGGATGACTTCCCGGTCACACCTGTGGGCGCTTTTGGAAGGGAGGTAAAGTGATCTTTTACGATCGGCACGTAGTTGAGTGTGCTGGGCAGGATAGGAAAAACAAACATACCCATCTCAACAACTACGTCCCTGACAGCGATAGCTAAGCGAATAATGAACGGCAACAATGTTTGTTCATGCTTTGCAGAAAAATGGAAGAATTTGTCGATAAACGCTTAGAATGTGGAGCATGCAGCTATACGAGAATAGATATGAATGCATTTATGTAAACTGTGTTCGTAACTTTGAAATTGTGATGATATTTTTTGCAAATTTATCACATTTTTTATCCAATTCTCAAAGTTTCATCTTGGTTCTCAATTTAAACAGACTAGATTCTGTAATAAGTAAGGTGAGAAGACTTAATCTGCTGAGACTTTCACATTGAGATTTGTGTTCGTGGGCATAGTGTTTGATTAGTTCATATTTTATTACAATGAATTCAATTATTTTTTTTTTCTTTCTATTTAATGTTAAACATGAATATCAGTTAAGCAAGCAGCCACAGTTACCCACATATGCCCAATAACTCCTCTTCGATAATGATGTGCTACTAGACGAACATGTTTTACATCTGGTAATCCAATAAATGAAAACACCAAATGCAACAAAAGAATAGCACCAACCCTTAAACACTTGTCTCTGTCATCTACTGTAAACCACTCCACTGCACTTCGAGGGGGAAATGGATGATACATTTCAAGATGCCCTGGCATGGTGACCGAAACATTTTTTTGATTGTTATTAAATTCACTTGCCAGCAACAAGCGAGAGCACTAATTTCCAATTAACGCATTGCTGCCGTGGCGTTAATGATGTTTATGAGTTCTTCCGATGCAGCAATGCCATTGCCTATGCGCCCGGCATATGCCAATGACCGCGGTTTCGCGCGCGATGGGAAAAATGTACCCGAGCGCGGTTGTAATATATGAAGCTTAATGAAGTATTGACTTTGAAGAATGAACACTATGAAAACCGCGTGCGTGCGTAATGAAACAGTTGTGGAGCTGATTTTCCACCGCTCACACTGCTCTGCATGATTTATGGTTAGCTCCCTTTAGTTTCCACACGACCCCCTTTTTTCGTCTCGCGTCAACACTGGTTGCAGGGACGGATCCGACAAGAAGCCGTTCGAATTTTGACGAACCGCAGCCGGAGACCGGAGGTTTGGTTGAAATCGTACAAATTCCGTCCACGCAAAGCTGAGCGTCTATTACAGCTTCCCGAGAAATGAGATACTATTCGATCACCACGGTCAAATGTAAGGGTGCGATAATTACACAGTGAGCTTCGCATGATGAACGAAACATATTTTTCCGACAGCCTTTCTCTGCTGTCATAACTGTCTTAGAAGTTCAATTGATGTTGCAAAATTTATAGATGTATATAAAAAGGATTAATACAACAATAATATTACTTATTTTACGAATTCGCTTAAAACAACCGGCTACGGATTTTTAAGTCATAAATAGTTGAATGTTTGATATGACACACTTTTATTTGTTTTTTTTTTTACACTTTCATCGTTATTTGCTTCAATTGTTTTTTTTTTCGTAAAATGGAAAAAGTATCTAAATGCTTACAACAACACATGTGAATTTACCATGTTCCAAAACACAACGTACAAATACTAAACATAACTTCTATTTGCATACTTTCGATCGAACCGGCCGACCTACAATAAGGGTTTCTGTGCGTGGAAAGTATTGAACCGTCTTCCGGTGTGGCCAAAACTAAAATTCACACTCACACACACGAACCGGCACGCTAAATGAAAAAGGGAAAAGACAAAGCGAAAACAAATATTGTTTCGTGATGAAATTCCGGTGGCCGTCAATAGTGCCGAGTTTCTAGCACTTAGTCGTCTCCGTAGCTCAAACAGAAGCAGTGTGAGGAAATCTGACGAATGACAGAAGACGGTTCCAGATCGAATGCGTCGTGTGAGCGATGAGGGAAGCGAAATTACAAACATATTTTACTGTTGGATGGAAATTTCACGACGTCTCGGTGTAGAAACGCACAGCTTGACTTTCGGTTTCATTTTCAGGATAGGGAGGGAGTTTTTGTTTGTTTTTGGTGCATAAATTAAAGATTTTTTATCGGGACGAAAAAAAAACCGTGACCTCACGTTTGCTTGAAAGTGAAAAGTTAATAAAAATTGTAAAGATTTATATAAAGTAGTAACAAAATGTCGCAAAATTATTGCAAAATATCTGGTAAATTTTTGGTAACAAAATAACTTGAAGGCGACAAGTTTAAGTAAATTTGTCTAGCTGTCCGAGACAACACAAAGCCCTAGCTAAGCTCACTCACTTTCGTATCACACATTCAATTCCACTTCCCTTAGGTTTTGCGGTCTGTTTGTTCGTCCATATACTGGGCGCAATCATTTCAAATAATGCATCGTTTACGTGAAACATGATGTTTGCCGTGAATGTATTGCACCCCATGTATGTAGCGGTATAGGAACGATCGTACCCTCGGAGGTACACAACATCTAACAAGCATTAGAAAATCAATGACATTCATTTCTCACTCACTAACTGGCCAATTTTCCCGACAAAAGCCCTCCGACGATCGATTTTCCCTGATCGCATCCAACGCGAACGCGTATCCTTTCAGGGCAATGAAATTGCCATCATCCGTCACCAGCAGCGGGACAATATTTTTATGCTCATGACGTCGATGTGGCCTCCCAATTTCCCCGCTCACAGCAACTCACCCCGCCCAGCTTTGTTGTAATGTTGTGCGGTTGCGCAAGCGACGTCACATACCAGCGTATGTCAAATGAACCTCATGCGTTGTCACTCCGAGTGGTATGTGAGCAAGGAAGGTGGTGGAGTGTGGGAGGGGGTGGTGGGGGGGGAGAGGTGAGGAGGAAATAGGAGGCGACCGTGTGAGCATTTTCTCATGCCCTAACGGCGAAACTACCTGAACGGTATTGGGCAGCAGCAAGGGCAACCATTACTTGCTGCTACTTCCACGATTATGCTGTGCTGCATAATTTTTCTATTTATAGCCGCTAAAGGTGGTTACTAAAGCTTTCCAAAAACCCTTTTCCGGTCCCATCCCGGTAACCGTTGAGTGCAAGAAAATGGAAAGAAAGATTCATTTCAAGTGGAAGGTGACGAGGCTATTTGAACTGTAATGATCAGAATGAAACGAAAAGCAACCGAAGGGCAAAGCTTGACATCTGAACATAACTCTTCCCGAGCAATGGAATCGATGAGGGAAGGTAATGTCCCATTCAAGTGTTGTTTTTAAAGTATTTCTTTCGGAAAAGAAACGATTTTAAAGACACGATAAAAGCACATTAAAATCACCTTTTTATGCTACCTTTCGTTTTGGTTGCACTTTAACAGGTCTATTCGTTTAATTGCACGTACGATAATATGTTTAAATTTTAACCTACAACATGTGACAAATATTGCTTTGCATAATTTAAAGGTATAATTTAAAAAAAAAACCAACCCTGAACATCATACCTGCTCGTGCAGCACCACAACGCCATAATAAAACTTCATTCCGATTAAGTGGAAAAATATGTAAAGCATCTGCAAACATATCATTATTATCAAAATGTTGTGAAAAAAAAAAATCATCTCCCGGTACCATGTGCAATTTGAAGAATTTCACCCTTCAGAGAGGGTCAACAATTTCTCCGCTTAATTGAGAAATTCTCATGCGGATAAGAGCTTCCATTCCATCGGCAATGCAGTTCTCAATCACGTTGCACTGTTTTGACCGTCCGGGGTGCATTTTTTTCGCAAACTTCAGCACATTATCACCTGCATGACCGTACACGAACTCTTGCACCCAGCGTTTTGCAAGTTTAATCACCCTTTATTTCACAAACCCAACTTTTCGAACGGGGGTTGAAAGGTGGATGCCGAAAATGTGGGGCACATCGGTCGTACGCACAGGATGGACCGTCGTCAGAAAAGCCGATCACGTCGCCACAGAAACAAGACACAACATTATGGTGCTTCCGTCTTCGACCCGTGTGTATGATCGATCTGGGCGCCCGAGCGATCTGGGGAACGCTGCTGGGAACGCTGGTGAAAAGAACGCAACGCTAACTTTATGGGTGGATTTTACTTTTACGGTGTAGTATGGTAAGGAATTGATGCTACATCCAACGAACGAGGAATTCGGTCGGTAAAGAGCCACCCAACAGTCAGGGTGGTAGGGATAGAAAAGCGTATCGCAACACGCAATAAAACCGATCGTGGAATTTAAATACGGTAGGCGTAGAGTTTAATTAAATTTAATTTATTAATTTCACCGACAACTAGGTCAGCAATGTAGCCGGACCTTAACGGGGCTAGGATGCACTTGTAGGTTGCAATATCCATCCACCAGCGAAACTCATCCTTCTGAACTTAAGTTGAAATAAAAAAATCGATCTGATATCCCTTCACCCAATCGCACTACCTTACGGTGGGCATTTCAAAAAAAGCGTAAAAGGCTGACGACCAAAGGGAAGTTGGACAGGAGTGAGTGTCCGCCGGTCACAACTGCGCAACAGAGAACACGTTATTGATTTCAGATAGTGATCTTTCATTTATTTCTTCATTCTTCATCGGTTCCTGCATCCTACTGCTGATGCCGCGTACGAGATTGGCATATTTTTCATTCATCAGCATAATAAAACCCCTACGAACCCTGCCCTGGAAAAGAGAACCTTTACTGGGTACGGGTTTTAGGGTAGCCGATTAATAATAATTATGAGTGTGTTCTTTCATTCGGAATACAATCAAGGAAACGATCACCCCAAAATGTGCAATCTTCGCAAAAGTGATACAAAGTGATACAATCGGTCTTCTCTTTGCCACATTCAACAACTATAAAAAAAAAACTTCCAACAAGACGGACCGTCCACACCAGATGATCAGAATCGGCGGAATCACAAAGCGTTTCGCCATTAAAAACCTCGAGGGCAAAACTGGAGTCACATCTCGCTCCCGCCAAACAGAATGAATTGATTTCGCAATTCTTTTCCGCGGCGCATACATGCATCGCCCCAAGGGTGTCTTGTCCAAATCAACCCCTTTTCTTCGACACAGTGGCACCCAACGGGAAGGAAATGCATGTTAAAAATTATTAAAACTCAATCATCGCCGAAGGTGATCATCATTCAAAGTAGTGCAACAGAATGGACAATGGAGTGTGTTAACAAAAAATTAACAATGAAAAAAAAACGACTCACCAAAGGAAATCAATACAATTGTCAAACCAGTTATATCGTTTTTTTTTTTGTAAAAAAAGAGCGTAAAATTTGCCATTCCCAGGAAATGGATGAACTGGAGGTGGGGATTTTATTTCTCGGCCTACTGCGTCGCCCCCAAAGTAATCCAATGCGCCAACAAAAGGGAAACGGAGGTTCGATGAACCTTCAGAAATTAAAATGCCATCGATCAATCAATCGGTTTCAACAATCAATGAGGGAGAGCACGAATTGTGGTTCGAAATAATTTACAGTTAAAACTGCGCATTATTACTGTAAAAAATTTTAAAATTAATTGAAATGTATTTCATTGCTTGAATTCATTATAAAACAGCCTGAATGTATGCAACTATAACAACATTTACTTAGCATTCAAATAAATGCTTATTCCCATAAACTAACATTCACTAGCATTAGTAAAATAAACAACCAAAAAAGACCCCCAACATTGATCTCTTATCCTCGAAACTTCAAGCATTGCACCCAAATGCTGCACAATGTAAACCCCCCACGAAGAACGCCACAAAGAATCAGAAAGTAATTACAAATTGTGCATGAAATTGTACAATCTCAACCAAAACACCCTTCGGAAATTGGAGTCACAGTGCACACAAATGTATCAGTTTAACACCTTCCCTTCGAAGGGTAGGGCTATCCTTTTGAACCGTTCCGACACCCTGCCATAGAGGTGTGTAATATGAGAACGAACACGAAGGACTTGTACCTTTCGACTCCTCAAGAACGTAGCTTTCGCCCGGGCGGTAAGCACATGTACGACAGAACTGACCGCAGAACCGTGGCTACTTACAAAACGCGCACAAGTGACTGGAGGTGACTTCACTGGACCAGTCTGTCACTTAACGCCCGGTGTGCGAACCACACTTACCGGTTTCTTAAAAAGGCATTCGATAAGGCCGAAAGGCCGATATCACGGAAAAGCACGCCTTTCGGGAGACACCCAAGTCGTGCCCCGTGGGGCTGCAAGCTCACAGCTTCCCATAGCTCTTTGCTTGCTCTTGCAGAAGCAGCAAACAAATAATACAAACAATCAGACAAACGAAGCAGTCAAATAGTAAACAGCCGTACACTGATAGCGCACTAATTGAATAGTTATGTAGTTACCGTGGGCAGCGAATGCGCACAGGTGCCGCCGTCTCTGCGACTCAAATCAAATGAGTCACCTGCCGCTCACGAAGAATAAGATGGAAAGGCTCCGAAGAGAAGTCACCCCTTTTAATCCGCTAGCCAAGAAAAAAAGAGAATTTCATCAAAAATAAACGTTTTCTCTGCATAATTGATATGATTATTTACTTCTTGTTTTGCCCTGCGTGAAATTCAATCCCATCATGGCACGCTTTTTTCCCAAGTTGTCACCCAAACCGAGCACGGGCCATTCGAGTGGGTCTCATTTTTCAGCCTAAGATTTAGCGTCCATCGGACGCTATTCTCTTGCCTCTTCCTCACCACCAAATAATGCTCCATAAGCAGGATGCAGTGTAGCCACTTTAAACTTATCATTTCCACCTCGGCGAGATGAATTTGCATAAATTTCATAAGCGATCGCGGTCACCGTCCACAGCCACCACATCCCAGGTGGCTGGTGACTCCAAGACGGAATGACTAACGACCGATTGCGGAACTGTTGGGCACTGCTGCCGAGTAACGTGTATTTTAATCCACGAAAAAAAAAACGCTTGGAGAAACACAGACGAAAAGGTATCAACGGTGGAAAAATGACAACACGAGAAGCTCATGAATAAATGAGTTCTTTAACCAGGCCGATAACGGTTTCGCTCGAAGTCATCATCGTTTGCTTCCGCACCTCCGGAGCATTATGAATGCAAATCGAAGCTGTAATAGGGAGACCTCGTTTATGCTCCATTTGTTTCGGATAAATCGTTTGATAGCAGATAAAAAAAGCTTATCACGTAGATGTTTCAGTAATTGATTGTGAACTGGAGCGGTCAGTGGAGTTCTGAGCTTCGTTTGGAAGTTTTCGAGCGCAGTGCTACAGTTCTCAAGACTTTTATTAATCTTGATAATAAAGTCACGTAGTTTCTGATTTTCAATTATTAACCAGCTTCGCAGTAAAAATGGTAAATTGATAACAATAATTATTGAAATGTACAAAAACAAAGCAACAGTTCCTTTCACTTCGTTCTTGTCCTTCGGCATGTAATCAATATTCCTGGGAGCAAGCACCATTTTGCATGTACCATGTAATGATGCGGGAACATGCAACCACCGTACATTATTCTACGCACCATAACATTTATTCGCTCAAAAAGTGATCAAGTGATTAATTAGCCCAACGACCATGAAGAAAATAACCAATTAAAAAATATTACATTTCAATTCTTTCGCTTACACTAAAAGAAAAACCTTGAAAGATATGTTTATCTTTGGAGGTACAACGCAAAAATACAACAATAAATCCCATCCCTTGGGCAATGAGCCGGTTGGAAGATCGAAACACAGCAACGTTTAGCTGTCGCTATGACCTAGTTCCATTCAACTGCTTCCTTCCGGTTCGGTCCAAGTGCATCCCCCCGTGCATGCATATAATCGTAATCCCGCGTTCCCTGTTGCTGATGCATTCCAGCAGGCGATAAATCATGCCCTGGAATGTTTATTACAAGGCAAAAGGGAAACATTAACCTCCCCTGCGCGCTGTAACGATTCGCTCCGAAACCATTGTTCTTCGGCAAGTATGAAAGTATGAACACAGCATCCTTTTTCCGGGAGAGTATCTACACCATCACCATCCCGTCCGTCAATTAATTTCGTTTCTGGGCCGGTGTGCTGTCAAGCCGGTGCTGCTTTCCCTCTGCATTGGGACAAGTGCGTTGGACAAGCGCTTCTAGCAAAACCGATCGGCTTCAACCCCTTTCGAACTGATCCATCGCACCGAGTGAGTCGGTTAAATAATGGAACGGCCGCCTGCTATTGTCAATGGATGAAGTAGAGCAATCGCTACCAACAAAAAAAAGCCCCGATTTCGAACGCTCTCTCGCACCGTTGATGTAATGCCGAAAAGTTCGCAGAATTCGTACAAGAAATGGCGGCGATTGGATAGAAGCAAAAGAAGCAGAACATAAAAGAAAGTATTATGTTTCAGGCGGTAGGATTTTTCTTCGTTTTGTTTTGGTTGTCGTTGGGTTCAACTACCAGAAGAAATGAATAAATGGAGGGCCACAAAATGAAAGAACATGATCATTACGTAATGACGCCTTTTTTGTACGAAAGATTTGAGAGTGCTTCTGGAAGATCAAACTTTCCAACGCACAAATACTGGTCGGACGTAATGTACGTGTTACATGAGTTTGATCATAAAGTGCCCTGAGGGTCATTTACTCATCAAACTGAAAAGTGCCGTTTTTTGTAATGAATTTATGCAAAACGTGACGTTTGAGCTCATCGCCATCTTCACGCAAAAGGTGACAAATGGTGTATTTTTGTTGTTGCTGGTGCATATTCTTTCCCCACTTTACTGTGAGTGGCGCCTTATGGAAATGGAAAACTACACAGCAAACGAACAACGGATTTTTACGATCATTTCACCTATTCGCATACTTTCAGCCACATTACTGCACTATTTATGGAAGCGTTTTATGCAAAATAACGCCTGCCCCCCCGTGTGCGTGTGCCTGTGCAAACACTGGAACTATTTATGCCGAAATGAAACAACAAAAAAGACAAACAACAAAATGACCGTTTGCTGTTTGAAAATGGAAAGTTTGCACAAACTCCATTAGGGCGCCGGGTGAGCCGTTTTTGTGGTTATTTTAAACATTTCTTTAAGACAACAACATTTTAATATTTATTCCTCCCCGAAAAGCTCATCATATGCACGGGGTTCGGGGTGGGCAAATGCTTATGCTTTCTTCGATGGCTAGTACGGTTCGTACCCATCGAGTTCCCAGCAGAAAAGCGGAAAGAAAAATACAACTGTACCGTAAAATGTGACCTGTGCAGTACATTAACGTTCGTCTCGGTTGAGGACGTTAAAACGGTGCGGTTGCAGCCAGTGAATTTCAGACCGTACTGTCCGGGGCTCGTACATCACACACAGGCTGACCGTAAGGCAGAGGTGTTGCTTTACAAATCATCTTTCGATGGTTCGGGATGCCTCGAGCGTGCCCGTTTGCTAATGATACCGTTTAGTGCGAATGCTTCCTTACTTTCCAAGTGTTGCTTTACATGCGGGAAAGCTTCAGCGTCCATCTACATGTAGGGAAATGTCACTAGTTATCAGTTTACGGGAGTTTTTTGAGTTCAGCTGACAAAGTTGGCACCATTTCCTAGTTGAACTAGAATTCGCAGAGGAATATCTGGATCTAGAAGACCTAGAAATTACAATTCTTGCGGTGTCAGAAGTTGAACAAACTCTGCTTCTTTTTTTAGCAAACTCCAGATAATATTCAATTTTCTTTATCTACTGCGGCGCATTCTAGTTCAACTTGAACAATATCCAGCAATTGAGTGAATTTGTAAGTTGAACTTCAAAACGATAAAATGATATCCCCAGTTTTATGTACCGCGAGACCGTTCCTGGTTCTCGAAACTTTTAGAATATAACAACCACCCCAAATTAGGTTGATGTTTTCAATCTCCAGGTTTAAGTCCTTTTTTATTAAAAACTGTGTTGTTTGATTCGTACGAACTTTGTCACGTAATCATAAGCCGATGTGATAACTGACCATTTTATCGTGTTCCATCAAATTGAAAAAAAATCCACCCACCGGTGGAAGATGCAACATCATCGAATAAATAAAAAAATACATGTCTACGATCCATCATAATCCGTCGCTAGAGCCAACGTCAAAAGAAATGGAAAAAGCAAACAGCATCCATTCGACACGCGGTATGGCATAACTGCACCGGCGACAAACAGACAAACAAACGTTAACAAAAAAGAGTCGCTAAAGCGAATACTGCCACAGCCGCTCATAAAATGGATACTTTATCGCGCAACATTGTTCACACCCCCGTCGCATCATATCGATTGGTTCTTTCGGTTACCCTCGTGGGCCCTCGAGATCCCGCAGCACATATGGACCGACGCCACCACAAAGCGGTAGCCATATCGGGGCATAGCGTTGCATAAGTCAAACACAGAAATGGTCACCGAGTTCCGCAGTGGTCGCTCTCGATATTCAAACGAGCGGCAAAACCGTAGGCCAGGCTGCTGGTCGAGCAGAAACCTCGAACCAAAAGCGTATCTCTTATTTCCTGTGCCAAGTGCTTCGGTGTCGCGTTGCAACCCAGGCCAAACCTCAATCCTGCTAGTTTAGTTTGTACAAAAGATACTTTTCAGGAAAGGCCCCAGATGAAGTACTTCCAGTGCTCTTGTAGTGCATCGGGAAGGGTTTGCAGAGGCATACGAGGAGATAACTTCACCATATATCACTCGTCCAGTCTAATGGTTTAACCTACGGTAGCTTATCTCTCTACCGGAGCTCCCTAGCAATAGACGATAGATTTAAGACCATAAGCTGGATATAATTCACGACACTTGTAAGTGTCATTCAAACTGTCACCTTCTTGAGCGACTTGAGGTGAGCTGCGAAAAAACAAACTTTCTAGTATCTTTCATTCTTAGAATTGCACTGGAAAATGCAGTGTTGCATGTTCTGCTTGCAATGTCAGTTTTCAACCTTAAACTACGACGCACCTGAAGAAGACCTTCTCAATTGCATTTTTTATCGTCATGAATGAAACCATAAGAACACCTTGAAAAATGTTCGTTCTTTTGTAATACCTTCAACAATTTTCCTTTAACCTTCCGGGCAGCCTCTAACATCGACATGTGTAATAAAAACTATTCAAAAAAAAATCTCACACGACATTTAAAAAACTAGGTTTTCTTCTCGGTAAATGGTGCATTTCCTTTCGGCACGGCTGAGTCCATTCTCACCCAGGTGCATTTTTGTAGCGCGTCATCATAACGCACTTACTTTTCATGTTTGGTTCCAATGTTTAGCTTCTTCTGTTGCCCTTCAGTTAGGACACACGGTGACTTATCCCACCGATACGACAGACACACCGGAGTGGCTTTTGGTCTGTCCCTGATTACGCAAGGAGGGCGCACCAGACGTAAACAGTTTACGAACAGCACATCAACGTGTCGTCTAGTTTAGCAAAGAAAGGTGACTATTTTATGAGACTGATTTAGTAGTCCTGATGATCATGTTTCAAGGTACTAGACTACTAGAAGAAATAATTAAAATTACTTACAAAAAATTTACTTAATTAGAGGTAAATTTACCATGATAAATTCTTCCTGATTTTTGGAAAATTAAGCATACCTGAAATGAAAGAAGACAAGAGAAGTTAGAATAAAAACAAATTAAAAACAAACAAAATCTATAGACTAAGAACTAACTTTATAAAAACTAAGACACAACTCGCTCATAAACTAATAAACATAAATATTATTTAAAATAAATTAAGATTATCAAATTCTGCAAGGATAGCAATTAGGACAGTTAGCTAACCTTGGATTAGCAGATCCATCGTAATCTGTTCACTGCTATCAAAAGGTTGGTATCACGTGACTCAATAAATTTCATGATGATCACAACACTAAAGAGTACGAAGTCTTCCACAGTTTTAAAGATTACTTTGGCAGCTGCTACTGTATCTTGAGGATAAATTTTGGGTTGCATCAACTACAGAAAAACACACAGTAAAATACCATGCAGAAGTTACTCTAATATATTTTATCACATGTTTTGTACTTAAATTCCCAGTCACCAACTATATCTCAAAAACACAATTGTTCTAAAAATAGGACCCGAACCCGGAGCAGATTAACATTTAATTCCGTGAAAAATAGGTTGCACCAACTATAAACGATCGTTACAACACAAAAACCCTTCTATCAGCACGGCCCTCAAACCCAGATGTGGTAATGGTAGAATTTTTGACGTATCATCCCAAAACAATGCGTATCTCATCAACCGAATCCCTTCCACCAAAAGCAAGCGTGAAGCACAGCTTGTTGTTGGTAAGTAGCCATTAGATAGGAAGCCGACAGCAAAACCAGAATCACCATCATCCCCACACATCGCGCACCGCCACCAGTGGATCGTGAATTGCCAAACGGTGCGAAAATTAAAACCAACGAGGTCCAAGAATGGCCAACGGACGGACGGTATAGGTGGGTATGCAGCAGGACTTTTACCCATTGCCCCGATTCTCGCGGCTGGAAGCAGAAGAATGGGATACAGCTACGAGGGAAGAACAAAACAACCACACCGACCGAAACCATTTAACGGGACTTAATATGATAAATTCCAAAAACCCTTGCCACCATTCGTACTCCATCGGTAGAATGTAACACTGGCTGCCCGGGCACCTTGGCCTCCCCGAAACCTGAACCTGACGGTGGTGCTTTCGAACACTAAAACCATGAAGTAGCAATGTGCATCAGTCAGCCGGGGCAGCTCAGCTACCGGCACAGCACGATACGCAGCACTTTCCTCCTATTGCGTGCCATCTCCGCAAGGAAGGTGTTTTTCTGCTGCCACTCCCGCTTACAAAATATGTCCTCCTTTTGCCACCCAGTCCAACTACCGACGCGATCGTCCTCAGCGTCTTTGCAGCCGGTTGAAAATGAGGTTTTCCACGCGCCCATGCTCATGCAGTGTGTATAGGAAGGTATCAAAGCAGGGTAATTATATGATTAACATACGCGCCACATATGCGATGGCGGCACACGGCCTCATCACACGGGATGGTAACGCGCCCACCGAAGAACCAGCAAAACACCACCGTCATCATCATTCACAGCATCTTGTCCCGAAAAAAAAACCCCGAGAAGAAAACCCCCACCAACACAGCACGCGGTGTAGAACCGAGCCTAAAAGAACTGCCCACCTGGGAGGAAGATGCTTTGGGGTCACAGCAGCCACGGGGGAAAGCGCGCAAAATATGTATGAAATCGTCACCGGGCGATCGGGCACTCGGTAGTTAAATGTTCGCTAAACATGAATCCGTTCCGCGACGATTCCACACCCTTCACGTCAAACGCTGCTGGGGATGCTGCGGTGCGCAGAAATCGCACATCGCCCCGAGCGATGTCTTTTCACAGGCAACAATCGTCGACAGCTCGTGGAAGGCGCAATGGGTGTACGGAGCGTTTAATTTGCATGTACCTGTGGCTACCGTCTTGGAGATGTTCTCCTGGCGGTCCTGTCGCCAAACCGAGGCCCCCGTCACCCAGGCAGGTCTTTACCTACGACTTCGGGCGATGCTGCATGGTCGCTGATGAGGATTGAGGCCCACACAAACGCTCACTGGGCCCAGATGCGTAACTACTTACCGGCAACAAAACCGGTCAATCTTTAGGCGAAACGTGACCAAGTGCGAAGGACAGCTGTCCTCCGTTTGGAAAACGCTTTCCTCAAACTGGCTTACGTCGGACTTCATCTGCTATCGGTACTCAAAATACTACATTTTTCTAGCTGCCGCACTTCATGATATTACAGAACGAAGCCCCTCGCGCTGGCGCGTTGCGAAACGACTAACCGAGCGAAAAACTGGGCCAGTAAGCCAAAGTCGTTTAATGCTCCCGGTACAGCGTGAGCATAGATTATGCAAGCTCCACACAGTAACGGCTTATATCGGCAATGAGACTATAAAACGCACAAGATTGTGTTACTTTGATAACGATCTTGTAAAACTAAAATGGAACTCAGTACAAATGAACCGAATGCTAAGGAAAAAGGACTATAATCAATTGTTTCAATATTTTGAAAGCAAAATTCATAACACGGTAATCACAGGGCGTAAGCATATTGCACTTTTCGTTCCGATATCCATCGTTCCTTTGGGGAGACCTTGGGAAATTGGAAACAAGAAACAAGCACTTTAATTTGTGGCTCCAGGCAGACAGGCTATTTGGAACAAATTTTATTGCAAATCGAATCAATTTAAGTTGCTCGATACTGTGGAGATTTATTTTCCGTAGCTTTTAAAACACATTCTATTTATAATTTATATTTGTACATTTTCAAAGCCACACTGTAAATAAAGCAAAATGGTATTTGCCTTGATTTCAGAGTTGAACTGAATTTAAAACACGTCATTGCAAACAAATTATCATTTTTTTATTTATTTACTTCAATATGATGGCATTTGCCGTATTATTGAACAAATCATATTTGACCTAATTTTTCAGTGATTTTTTCAATTCCAGTGATTAAATAGTTGAATAAAAGCTCAATTATATTTTAATTACAACATGTAACCTATATGAACAATATGCTTGATTTTTATTAATTGAACGATATGATATGATTCAATTGAATTGGCTTTTATTTTGAAGAGTAAATAAGATAAACGTGAGTATTGTACTCTAACTATCTGCCTCTGTATCTCCGCTATCTAGAAACAACTGCCAAAACCGTAATGTTTTCCATTTTGGAACATAATCTGCTATAAAATCGATATGCATCCATTAAACAAACAAATCGTACCTTCATTACGCTGACAGTAATCTCATTAATCTTGGACATATTTTGACTCCACGTTTAGCTCCGCCAAAGCGTTCCGTGGCAGTGTGCTTAGAGCCTTGTTTCTTTGCCTGTGACAATTATGATTCCAATACACCTCAACCACAATTCAAGCGAAATTTGATGAAAGTGAGCCCGATAAGAGAAGCAACTTTTACGACAAACACGCTTCTTGTGTTTGCATACATTATAGCAGTTTTTCTTGCCGTAATATGTACGCTTGACCGGCACTATCACCCGCAGACGCCCCAACTTCACAACACCCCGTTGATCCGGTCGTGATTCATGCGCACTGTCGAGTGTTCTGCGCCCTAAGCAGGAAGTGACTGAAAACGGCAAATCTGCCAAATCTGATTAGGCGATGAATAATGGTGGTCAATTCCATCAATTGATCATAACCATTAGTCTTCCTCCCGAAGGGGAGGTTTCGATCGGTCAGCCCAAACGTGTGGCTTGTGGAGTAAGTTGAACGACAAAAAAACCAACAACAACAGGCCCAAAACCAACGCAATCAGCTGGCCTATATCTTTGCAAAAGGCGCAAAAGTGTGATCGCTGTCAGCTCGTGGTTGCACGGTGTCCGCTGAAAGCGGATTGGACGATGAATGAATATTAAGATAAATTTGGCACATTGATGGGTGACTCAATACGGTCGACGGAATCGACGACCTGTGCACGTAGGCCCTTCCGTAGGGAGGCTGGACCTACTGGATTGTTTTTCACGCCTCGGGAGCTCAAGGTTCGGACGGCAAAGAATACGAGGAAATCTGAGCTACCCTGTCCATTCGAAACTGGCCATCAAGATCAACACCCTCTTCCTTTTGGCAGAGGTGGTGGGATGCATTGTTCGATGTACCGGAGAGTGCCATTTCGTTAATCCCACAGGTCCTTGGAATTCGTAAGCCCAAACACAACAAGGAAAAGCTGCATTAATCTTCTTGTCCCGGGAACTTTTCGCCCGCTTTCAAAAGCCGCCCGTTTCGAGTAGCAGTTTACCGTGCGTTGACCAAGGAGAATGTCCTCCTATTTCCGTACGCACGGAACCATGTCAACGGAGCGCGAATGAAGATGAAGAGCTTTGGCACGTCGTCACGGGTGATTAAGATCAAGATCAAGTCCATTCGCAGGCAGTTTTGTTGGTCGGTACAAACAGGGATACAGCGTAGAAAAAAAGGCACTGGAGATTAAATGTCCGTACGTACAATGCGTGTAAAATCAACGAAATCTGCGCTGCTTCTTGCAAAATAAAACTTCGTTGGACATCGTGCGCAAATGGTGCACACGTCAACTCAGTCCCCATGAACTGAACCGATTGATCGTGAACTGAATAAACACTGTCGAGGTAGGGCACTCCGTCAACAGATGGCTTTAGCTTTGCTGCTGCACACCCTCTTTTGCCATGGTTGAATGATGCCCTGCCCCTTCCTATCCAAAACGGGGGATTTGCATTATTGACGCTGGAAGAGTAGCCGAAAGGTAACTTTTACCATCAGTTGTCAAAGCGAGGGTGACTTTTTGTCAATATGGAGCGCTGTAAACACAACAAAACGGTTCTTTTACAGCGCGGTCAAAGGAAAAGGCTCGCGTTTCCACAAAGGGAATACCGGAAAAGGGTGTATATATTTTGGTGGAGGCAACCCAAATTTTATCCTCCATTCACCGTTGCTGTCATTAAAAACCAGTAAGCAAAATTTGCAATGAACTTGACGTGAGCTTGAAGAATTACTAATGAACAATTATTCAGAAAGTAAATATAAAAAAAAAAATAAGCAAAATCCAAAATCCGGATTTCAGCTGTGCCCAGCTCAATGTAGTGTAAGATATGCTAATATAAAATATCCCTTATACGAAATTACAGAACAAAAGTATGTGTATGTGCGTATTCCCAGGTTCTTACGCTACCAAAAAAAATAACTTAGCACCAGTAATTACAAGAATTCCAGATTTTTCAATAATTCCAGAAATACCAAGAATGCCAGGAATTCCAGAAACTTTACTGGTGGTTGCAAATGATAGTCAGTTACGGAGAACTGGAGCATATATTCATGTTGTTTGGAGTTCGAGATATGTAAAATCCATACCTACAGTAAAATGGGATTGGTAAAAATTACTGATCTATGTCTATGTATAAGCATGAATGAGCCCAACTCCAACACTAAAAACCCATTCAGGTTCTATTTTTTTCTATTATTTTAAACACACAACACATCAGCACCTGACAACGGTCTATGGATCGATTTCCATCAATCTTTCATCCAGCTCTGCTTTCTACTGCATGTAACCTTCCAACCTATCCGTGATGATGCCCGATCGCGATACGATAGCTGGGTGTGGATAGGTTTACGCCAAAACAGAACCGCAGTTCGTTTGATATGCGAACAATTGCCGACTGCACCATGATTCTGACTACCCACTCAAATCATACACACTACAGACTCTCGCTTCCTTTTCAACGGAACTCGCTGGCGAACATTAGAGGGAGGAACGCTGGGCATCAGCAACATCCAGCGGCTGTCAAAAAGAGGAATCCGCGAAACGATTTCGCTTTTCGCCATCTGTTGTAGCTCCTCGCACACACACACACACAAAATACCAGTGCGTACATTTTAGTTTTTGCTTCCTTCCTAAACGCGCCCGCAATGTCCCCTTGTTGATCAACAACGCAGTAAAAAAAAGCACAGACGACTCCTCGTACCGGTCGCTAATTGAACGCGCGCTGAAAGAAAGAAAGCAGTCGGCTGCCAGCCGTTTGACAGCGATCGGCAGGTCGTCAAATCAGTGGAGCACGAAAAAAAAAACCGCACACACAATGCCGAGGTTCACAGTCGATCAAGTTCTCGGTCGCGCCCATGTCAAATTTTGCCACAGCCTGCCAGTGAAGGTCTCTCCTATCGCTCCTCTTCCGCCGGAGATGGAAGCTGCCACGGAGGTGTGGTTCGGACATACTTTTTTTTTTGGGTGGCATTTGGCAAACGATCAATGTTTTCTGCCCCAACCGGTCCCTGGGCCGTGCCTGACGGGTCTAATCCGTTTTCCGAAAGGTGCGTTTGTAATTCAATTTAATAATAAGCCGATACGATAGTTTGATTCGAAACAGTCATCAAGCAAGTGGTCCCCCCAAATAAAAAAAAAACTGCCCAGACTCGAATTCCACGGATAAGACGTTTCTTCCAATTGCTTTTGCTCGCTGCCAGAGAAGATGTTAATGGGCGGTCTGTCAGCGCGCGTGTATGCGCCACGTACCGGATTGTTTTCGCGTAAATCCAATTAAAGCAAGAGCGGGAAGGCAAGAGCAACACGCGCGTTCACGTGGTGCGTCTAGGTGTAACTATGGTGGCCCTTTCGTCTACCGAGAAATTCCCCGGGCAGTGACCCGAACGGACAAAAAAATTCTCCAACCAGCAATTGGACGGGTGAGACGGGGGGCAGCATAATTTGTGCAAATGCTTTTGGCATTTGGCAAGAAATGGAGGATGACGAAGGTTTTGTCGGTTCATTTGAGAGAGGCTCGTCACCGGCGCGGACGGTGACCGTGAACTAGACCAAACGGTAGATATCAACCGTGTTGCATGTCCGCCGGAGTGATTTGACTTTGACCGTTGTTGGCTTTTGAAAGGGAGAATAGGATTCACTGTTCGATTGCGGGGTTTGGCTTCGGTTTCTGCTGATCAGCGATAGTTTTGACGAGTGGCCTAATTTTCACTCATCGCGAAAGTATTCACTTTCATTTGGCAGGATCTTAGGATTGTTGGGCTTTTCCTTGCTGCTTCGACACCAGGTTGAGGAATGCAAATAAATCGCAATTCAAAATAAGGTTTTCATAAACATTTTAGGATTGTTTGAAAAAAAAAACTTTTCTTCAAAAACTATGGATAAGCATTTTTAATGTTCTTGAACTCCTGTCCTTCTGTATTATGAGTGGTAAACAATGTGGTTTCTATTAAAACGATATAATTTTAAGATATTGAAATTAACTTTTGTTTTCATAACAGTTTCATAACATCTTTGAAATGTACGTAACGATGTACAACTTCAAATATTAATCATTAATCTATTAGTAAAAGGAGCCAACCCTCCTTATACCTCCCTTGACCTCAACATATTAATGCTCGCTTTGAAAAAGAAAATAATCCAACAAGACCATTCATTGAGAATAATGTTGGTAATAATAAACGGAAGCGTCTCCTGATTCTTAGTAAATATTACTTAGTTCTTTTCCGGTACTATAAATTTTCGTTTTAATACTAAGTCTTCGCATTATTGTTCACAATATGACATATTGCATCTAACATAATGCATTTTTGAATAAATAAAATATTATAAAACAATCAAATTGAATAAATGTGAATTGTTTTGTTTATTGACAAAACTATGAATCAAGAAAACTACGTTTAATTAATTAATTAAAACTTTTTCAATTGCCATTACTAAAATCCCTAAAGTTGGAGGAAAAACAATAAAAAAGCAATTGTTTTGTTCATTTAAACACCAGTAAAATAAAAAGAAACATGTCTTTCACATGCAAAGCACACTATCTCATCACACGAACCCTCCTCTCTTCGAAACGTTATGGTTCCCATTGTAATTGAAACCATTAAAACGGAACAAATAAATCGATAGAAATGTAGATTCAAACGCCGAGTGGGACGTTGAATCAACACCAGCATACTCTACCATTCCCTTTCCCATCGCGAGCCCAGATCGGATAAATTGAAAACACTTTCAAAGTCATCGAAATCAGTATTATTTCTCCAATCACCCACTGAGTGCAGCCGGACAGGAATTGATTCCAGTACTTCAGATTACCACGAGCATTTTTTCTTGTTGTTGTGCCTCTCCTGCCTATTCTTCCAACACGATTCCGAGCATTGGATTGCACGATGAGATTATTACCATCGATCGAACAAAACCGAATAAACCGATCATTTAACAGCTGTTCGAACGCATCACCTCTATCCCTGCTAACGGAGCGAACGAATTGGATAACTTATCGCAGAGCTCACGATTCCAGTGCCATCTTTACCTTCCCTTTGTGCGGTTCCCTTCCATAATAGTCGGTACGATCGTCCACTTGATCTGCTGCCATTGTGTGCAGGATGATGCACCAGCGTCGCTGGGACTGCGTTTCCAAAGCGCATAGATCACGACGTGCCTATGCGCGAGCGCTGGGCCTAAAAAAAAGGGCGTCCAGAGAAAAAAAAAACCACTTGGAAGGGACACCACCCTCACCGTAACTTACGGTATATGCAAACGAACCCAGCTGTGTGTGTGTGTGTGGGGGTTTGTCGTCGATGTAAAAATGGAAGAGACCCCACACACCGACCATGTGTATCGAATGTTTGTGCGCGTTTTATCGTGCCGTTTGACTCTTTCACGAAGCCCCTTTCTACCACAGCTGGCAGCTGACTTTGACTGGTGGTGCCTCGGGTTTGGAGGTTTCGCTCGGCAAAGGTGAAGGCTTGTTCAATGAAAATATGCTGCACTTCACGACCAACACTGCAATGGATACCGCAACAGCACGGCGGCTCTGCCAGAGTTCATTTACACAATGTTTATTTTTAACACTTTCCAGCTTCCAACCCTGAACCGAACGGAGCAAAGTGATGAATCACCGTGCGCTCGCCTCGGTACAAGAAGTCTCCTTCTGATCGGGTGTCCATAGCAGCTGGAGTGTTCCTATCCACTTTTACGCACAGCTTAGAACCAACTCACTGACAAGTACCCGATCCACTTGGGCTAAATGAACCCGAACGAGCAACTCACCTTTTTTTTTCTTTACTCTACGGCAGGAAACAATCGAATCTACTCTGTGAACACTTCACACACACGCGCAGATCCCGAGCGAACACAGGCACTTTTCGATTTCTTTTCCTGCGGACCCACAGCTGGTCCCGGGGACTTCTGGAGAAGCTACCACAGCTCCGCAGTGAAGTGGTCCAGAACGCTTTTTTTCGCTACGCTTTTGTTCTACGGCACTTCAGGTTTTGCCCTTCTGACCACGGTCGTAAATTCTGGCCACACAAGACATCCGCCACCAAGGGCCCACAAGATAAGGAGGTTTTAATCACTTTCTTCGTACGATCGTACAACAAATATAGGCTCAGAACAACAGATGCACTCATGTGCACACACACACAAACACCCATGCATACACGCACCACAAAACACAAACACGACAAGCACCACAACGACACCAACTAACCAGTGCACCACGAAACGATGGAGATCACACCGGATCGCAATTATCGTCCCATTGAGGGCCTCGGGCCTAGGGCTTCGGAATGTCGGCGTCCGCACTATCCGCGGTTGGGGCGAAGAAACAGACACACACTTGGAAGATGGGCTGCAGGAGTATCACCCCACTAGTGATTAGACCACCACACGACCGTAGCTCCCGACGTTCGTTATCATAATTTACGAGCGCATCTTAAAGCGCCCGGAAGAAGATGACGGAGGGTTTTTGATGCTGGTGCCCGGCAGTGACCGGGACGTTTTGAAACTGGAGCTAGACAGCACTTGCCACTTGCTTTGGCACGGTGAGCGAGGGAAGCTGTTTCTATTTTCACTTTCCTTAGTCACAACGGAGGAGGGTTGCCGACTTCACTTAAGGCCCGCGTACCGGCATATCGGGAGCATTTTCCACCTCATCCCCACATGAAGGTTAATAATAATGAAGGCGGGATACGCTTTGAAATTTGACTTAATTTAAAAACATTTGCTACTCTCCAACACTGCCGACACTTTGGAGTGGGTCGCTTTTTAAAACATCTTCAAAGTGAAGCACCACGCGGAACCGGGCCCACAATAGAAGGCACATCTTCTTGGCTGTGTAAAACCGTGCGTCGCACTTGGACGGTGGATAGAGTAATGCACGTCACACCATGAGCACCTGGTCGTTTCAAAGTTTGGAACGAAGTATTTGTGAACTATTTGATGTTTCTGTTTCGAAAACAACAGCAAAATTCAAGGCACTACAAATTGAGCACAGTCAACACGCAAACACTGCCGTTAAAAAACGACATCCACAAAAAATGCACTTTAATGACACAGTTGCATCACTCGCATCCAGAATTAAATGTTGTAGCAACGAGAATTTGTTCTCGCGCATGAATCACGTTTCAAGATCTTTTTTGTTTCACAAAATATTTCAACATTCCGGTCGAAAAGTTTCACCGTTTCACTCTTATTCAGTTTTTTTGTTTTCTTTGCCTATCAACTTTGAACAATTTTCCACAATTATCGCATCGCTAGACGGCAAGGAAAACAACGGTTTACACCATTCACGCGACGATCAAAATAACAACTACGTGCGAACGAACTTCACAACCTGCCCGAACGAACGACGTTTCGAAAGTGTTGCGCTCGGTCGCGTTCGCATCAACTCGGGGTTGTGCAGTTTGGTGCTTCGCTCTTTCTCTCTCGCATCACGCAAACGGAAACATAGCGCGAGAATTATGCTCCTGAACTGTGCAGAAAACCCACAACATGATTCATGCTTTACGGTTAGCGTTTTATCTGTGTTTTCTTATTGTATGACATTATGTTGGTGTAATTATTCTATGAAAATATGTTGTGAACAATTTATGTTTGATTATGAATCGCTTCTCAATGGACCCATCGGAGATTATTTATTCGCTTCATACCTACGGAGGATGTTTTAGGTTACTTTTATATCTCTCTAACATGTAAGACCGGAGGATGTAGATCCCGAAATAGGTTTAATTTCAGGGAAAGAATCATTACTCACTTCTTAACTTCTCTTCTCTCACACTCAATTTTATTTTACCCATTTCACTGCGATCAAGGTCCCATAGTTTCGAGAGATCCCAACATCGCGGCTGTGATCCGCAAGTTTGCTCTGAGAAATTAACTCTCACGCAGAGAAGCTGCTCGAAAAGACCTCAGCGATCTGCTCGAACGGTGTGTGGTGTAACGGTGCGTTTACACCACAAACCGATTGTACAGTGTACAATTTCATCAATGAATCGCGCTCGGCTAGGTGGTGTAACTTCTCAGCATTCCTTTGCGCCACCTTTTTGCTGCTGCCCACCGATATTATGGTGGGTGAAAAGTGCTCTTTACGTGCTACGACTTTTATTGTATAACAATACAAGTTATTTTAATTAATTATTAAAATGCTTCTTCACAGCAAAGGAAGAGATGCAGAAAAATTTCTCTTACGCCAAAATCAATAATTATAATCAGAATATTGTTACACTGATTATATGCCTTCACAAATGTGCAGGCCCTGTTTGTTTTGCTAAACCGATCCGAATATGTTTAAAATTGATTGATGCAAGCCCATTTATTCACAGATCACTGATAGCTCCATTCCCGGGGCCGCATCCAGCATCCGAGCAAGCAATCAACCTTTCTAGAATCGAAAATTATTTCTCACCCCGAGGGGAAAACGTTCAAATTTGAATTCTGGTCCGATTCTGAGACCCCCGAACGAACGGTGCAGGTGCATTGCCACGGAATCAATCATGCCCGTCCCGGGAATCTCATCAATCAAGGAATGCGGTGTGCGCTAATCATTTTCCTTACCCGTAATACACCCGGCTTTCATTTTTGCCATGGCGTTGACCACGGTATGTGCAGTCTGTTCGTGTGGCCCCAAGAATGGTTTCGGGATTGATCGCATGCAGTTTGGAAAGACGCTTACGCTTGCTCCATCCCAGACACCGGCTAAAACCTGTCGATCGATCGTCACTTTTTCGATCCAGGGCGCACTCTCGTTCTGGCCTGGCTCACATCAACAAGCGCTTGTAAAAGCTGTAACACACGCCCACCGACAAAAGGAGCTTCCATACTTTAGCTCGCGACCATGACGAAGCTCTGTCCGTGGTGATGATGATCATGGCGGTGCTGTTGTTGTTGATGATGATGATGCTAACCCTCATAGTTGGCGTCAGAAGTCGAACAATTAATCAATGTACATCAAAAGGTGGAAAACAATCTTCTCGCGTTAACGCCGTCGCATCCACCGGTATTGGAAGTGCCAACGAAAGAGATAACTAAGAACCATGAGCGCTAGAAAGGGTTCTTTGCAACGGTGATCTGGATCCACGTCAAAAGAAACACGGTCACGTACACAACGTTCCCAACCGTTCCATGGCGGGCGACAGAAGAATATTATGAGCCCTTCGATGATTCCGTTTCGTGCTGGACTTTGTTTTACTAATTAGTGACGGTCGAATCGCATCGACTTCTTTAGCGTTTTCTCTTCACGCCGCAAAAGGAATGGACGGAGCAAACCGGAACGCTCGAACCGGAAAATGTTCTAAATAGAAAACGAGCCCAACTTTCACTAGCATCCAAAGAGATCGTAAAGCGAGCACGCTTCTAGCAGAACGATTTCCAACGAAGCGAAGCGGGTTCTTCGGGTTTGATCTAGTTTCCGATTGATTTCGAAGGTTCAAACACGATTACGAAGTGACGCGTGTCCGTGGGACGTAGCTATCGACGCTTCATTTGCATAGAACTTTCGTCGTTTGCGACCAAGGCGAACCAACAAAAAGTCAAATGTCATGAAGATCAAATAGCTGTGAAAGGAAAATCGGAGCGAAAGGCCAATAAAGTAAGGTCGATTCATAAGCTTTCAGGGAAATAAATTAATGCGTGTGCTTTTTTTGTTGTAATCAACTAAAATTATTTTTGGTTGATTCTACTAAAAATAAGTTTTATATTTTGGTTTTGGATATCTCAAATATATTTGGTATGAAAACAGGAAATTTTAAACAAGTAATACATAATCATTAACGAAATGTTTTATGTTTTAACTAATCTGTTTGAATCTGTCAGTCCGAAGCAAATGTCGATAATAGCGCAGAAAGGCAGATACAGCAGTTAGTGAAAATGTCTTCATTAAATCGGTTCCAACGTATTTTACGTAACTGAACCCGTAAACTCAGCAATTTGTGCAAACCTTCAGCTAGGCCGTATCGTGCTATTAACCACCAAAAAGCTACACGTCCACAGTGCGAACGACCTTCGTTCGGGAGGATGCGTCCCTTTGCGACCCCGTCATTAAGCACCATAAAATACTCCCATTAACAACTATTAATATTGTCGCACCATTCGCCTGCTGTACCTAAATTACCCCCGAAACGAGACGCATCTTTCCGTCCTATCGGTGCCATAAGTTACCTTACTGCTTCGAAAAATGTGATTAAAAACTCACCTCAAACAAAAAAACATGCCGAAAAATAGGACATCGATTGTGGGTAACTTTCGTCGGAATGAGTGAAGCTCAGTAACAAAGCAGAAAAGGTTAAGTAAACCATCGAATATCGAATGTTCAAACAGCAAACAGGTGACAGCACTCGTAAAAAAAAGCAATCCAATCGAATGCATTCATTGATTTGAATCTAAACTGCCGCAGCAGTATTCGTTTCACACGATGATGGATCCCCTCAAGTATGGGACGGGAGATCGTGCACCAGTCTACTTTTACTCGCCAGCCATATGCAGTTTGTGCGTTCGATACAATCGCAAAAGGTGAACCCGAACGAGGACACGAATAAGGGCTACGTACAACAACGCATAAACAAAAAATGTACTATAAACTGCAACGATCGATTGCGCAAGTGACCCACGAAGTTCCGAAAGGGTTGAACGACTGTGGTGGCTAAAAATTAATCTACCGCTTTAACCACTGCTTGCGCACCGTTTATGGGATCAAGTTCCTCCCTGTTGGAAGCATGCATCGAGCTGAGAAATGGGTTTTGAAGGGCCGCACCACGGGGTCGAATTTCCGCGGGATTTTTTGGAAGTCTTTTCTGTTTTGTTTTAGAGGATTATTTCATCGGTTCACCCAACACACACAAACCGCCGCGTTCATCAACCACTTGCGACTAGGAAGTGGTCAGTTACGTCGGAAAAGCAATCCACAGAAATGCGTTCGGTGGCTGACATTTGGCAAAAAATAGGGAGAACCCCTATTTCTCTCGAGTCTGTGAGTTTTACGGGACTGACCGGGTCTAACTGACTGAAACCATCGAAACCAAGGGCTTCCCTTTCGATGCCACTCCACAACACACATCAGGGCGATTCGGCACTGCGTTTCAAACAAACAAAAAAGCCGGCCGAGCAAATGAGGGAATTTGTTTTTTAGAGAAGAGATTGAAACTGCGCCAAGCGCTAAAAGTGTATGATTAATTTATCTAAGATTAATTTCTGTTTTTATAGCGCCCTACATTAAACGCTGATGAACCAAACCAGGGCCACCCTGTGTGAGTGTGTTTGGTGTGCCGAGGCCAACAAATGTAAAACCAACTTCCGAGATGTTCAGGTAAGTAGCAAACCCCATTTTGTGTGCTGGATGCAGAAGGCAAGGGGTGAATAATGAAACAATAAAAAACAAAAAAAAACAAACACCAAACAAAACCCAACCTGAAGGGATCGTTAGGGGTACGCGCGTTGGTGCTCCGGAGCCCTACGATCATCAAAAAAAATAAATAAACATAACATCGCGATCGTATAGTGTATGGCCGCGGGTGAGCATAACTTATGCAACGGAGTGCTGCACAAGAGCCACGCGAGGAAGAAGTTTTATTTTTGCATCGATACACTAACACACTGTTAAAAGGAGTTCCAGACGTGGATCGACTTAACAATGTGATGCATGAAAAGATGCATTCAAAAATACTTTCTGTCGTACAGTTGCGTTTATCTTCTGTGTTCTGTGCTTTTTGGCAAAGTTAAATCAGAGTATGGTACGAACAAAGTCTTGACTAGTCTTGATGGTAATAGTCCTTCTGAATTCTTGATTGGGAACAATTCGGTCAGAGATGACTAGCTCATACAACTCATTAACAATAAAACAAAACTATTATTATTTTTTTATTTCAAGACGTCGATGACTTCTCTAAAATGAGATTTCCATTCTTTAACACTAGAACTACCAATCGTTTGAAGCGGTTCTATTGATAGTCACTTTATGAACATTTTCAATTTTAACAATTTGAGCGATCTACTTGTTACGGCAGACAGGCTCACACCAACGAAACACTGAGGCACATTTTAACAAACGAAAAAAGAAGCAAATCAATTTTCTTTCGTTCAGCATGACTCCGAATCATTGTTCGATAACGTCACCAAACCTCAATTGGATATCAGTTATCGTTCCTTTTCTTCCAACCCTTTCTCCTCATTCCTAAAGATAGTAACTTTCCTTTACGCACAAAACCATCCTTGTACGATATGGAGATCAATCCCCGATACAAAATCGATGTACCGGAAAAGGGCATCGACATGCGCTCGGACTCGTGTTTTCGTGCGTTCAAAAACGTCATCCCAACCAAAACATCTGATCGAGCGGGTCAAAAAAGGGTAAGCAAAACACATAACAATCACAACACCGAAAAAGCAACGCACGTCTGCCAGTCCAAAAGGTGAACCCAAGCGGCTTCAAATGCTTTGGACTGAGAGGAAGAAAAAAAAACGTTCCAGTTGTCATAAAACGCGATAGGTGTGCGTTTAAGAGCATGCGCCAGTTTTCGGTACTGAAGGGCAGCATCCACTTTGACCACCCAGGATGTGTGCGGACCGGATGTTTGACGGTTCGATTCCTCAGCAAGCACGCGTAGGGGGTTGTTTCATTTTTTAACCGATTGAGAGAGGGTGGCTGAGTGCACGGAAATCATCTAGGCCTCATGCCCCGTAGGATATCACTTGAAATGCGAAGAAACTAAAACAAAAATATTATACCCTGATTGATCATCTGTGTACGATCCCGAAAAATCGCAACCAGTCAGGAACCTATTCCTGCCCCTATTTGCTCCCATTTAGGGCGGCGGTTCGCGATCCATCCACAGCAAGTACCAAAAAAAAAAACTACAACCCTATCGGCAGACCGGTGACATGGACAACAATTGAGACCTTATGCGAGTAAGGTTTCAGAAAAGAAAGTGAAGTTTATGAGACAGTCGGCCTTTGATGCTGTTTGGGCAGTGTACGCACACGCAGCTTACAAGTTCACCGTGGCATCAAGTTCGGCGTGTAATGTAAGTGACAAGACGGGCCCCATATTTCCCCACCAGTGTACAGCTCGTGCTTGGGGTAACGGGAAGGAGTTGCCCGTTTTCCGCTACGGTATGCAGGAAAGTAAAAGTCCAACAGCCAAACAGCCACATCATTCTTTCTAATTGAATTTGGGTGGCTTTTAACGGTCACCGACGCGGGTAAGACAAACATTAGACATTGGGTTCGCTCGAGGGTGAGATGGGAATTTGGAACTGGAAACATTGTGGGGGCAGTTTCATTTGAATGGTCTTTTTTATTTTGCTTTAAGTAAGTCAGTCGGCAAGGGCGAGCAAGTGCAAGTTATAATGAAATGAATTTACGGTCGTAAGAAATTGAGCAAAAAAGCGAAGAAGCATTGAATATCGCCTATCATATCAAATTTAAAACACTAGATGAAACACAACTCACCCTTTTTATATGATCAAATAAGTACAAAGATAAACATCCAACATACCTGAAATGAAGAAAAAATAGCTATTAGTAACATATTTTTGCATTTCATTTACGAAATAACATTGAAAGTTTACGGCGTAGCTTCTTAACAACCTCTCAACGGTCCATGATAGATGTTCAATGAACCCTCTCCAGACGTATCACGCACCGCATTAGGACATCACGAGCACGAAAAGAATGAATTTCCCTTCAGAAAATCTCCGAAACTTCTTACAAAAGAGCTCTCAAGTTACCGCACTCAAGGACCTCCGTGCGGAGATGGTAATAACGTGCAACACGCCCCTTACCAAGAGAAACTTCCGGTTGTGTTTGCATTCCGAACTGCTTGACATACTCATGCCCACCACAATTGGGCTCCTGTTGCGAAGGGGTGAAGTATAACCACGTGTGACGATGGATGAAATACGACACGAAACGTATGCAACGTGCTCGTTCTAGTTATAGTGGTTTGCCTAGTGTTTGTTTTGTAAGGAGTATAAATTATTCTACGCAATAAAAATTCTAGCGAGAAGCATGAAGATATTACAGGGTTTTGAGTTAAACACATTTCTGGATTCTTTTCAAGTTGAATTGATATTTGCCCAAGTTGATCTAGACCCTTTTTTTACTTTAAACTTATGATAATTTTGAATAGAAATGAATTCTTTGTGCAAGATTCTAGATCCATTTTGCTTTTATACAATCAAGTCAATTTCTTCAAATATTTCAACACAGACGTTGAAAAAAATCCCTTAAATCAATAAAATTTTACCATATGATAAAAAAAATCCTGTACAAAAGTACAAAACTGTCCTCAATAGCTAATGAACCAAAAAAAAAATGAAAATCTGAAGCATAATTGAAAGTAAAAATTATTTATGCTCTCAGAGTTCAAGTTAAACAAATAAGATCATTCAGGAAATGTAATACATTTGCCCGCTACTACACCATAAACAAGTGATCAATGAGTCCTTACAAATAAAAATCACTCTTTCGCTCAATCGAAAGCTGCTGTCACAAAGCCCTCAACATCAGCTCGTTAACAGTGGAAATTTTATTTACCATAGTAAATCTCACCCCCTGCAAGACAGCAGCTCATAAAGTGATCGTAACGAAAATAGCATCATTAATCTGCCGGAAAATGCTCAATTTGCAAGGAAAAACTTCGGATTCCTCTCACCCCCCCCCCCCCCCCCCCCCCCCTTCCGAATTCCCCTCATGCGGAGACTGTATTTGCCGCCTGTTTACAGTAATTACTCAATCGTTAACAGGTGACCCAGAAAACGAAGCTACTAAGAGTGCCTCCCGAAGAGAAGAAAAGGAAAGAAATCAGCAAACAAAATATAAAACAGCCTACTTTATCGCTTATTATGACGGCGGCCCGTTAATCCACTATTAATATGGACTGCGGGCTTTTAATGAACGTAACTTACTGTGGATTATTTACCACGATCTAAGGCACCCGCGCACGCTACAATTGAGCGAATTTTGAGCGAAACCGTCACTGTGGCCACCTTCACCGCCAGTAGGTACACCAGCTACGGCCAAGACAAATTAACGCCACCGTTCCCGGGGGTGCGAAAAAACCCGGTAGAGAAACGGAATGGTGGAGATGGTGAAAAGCATAAAATAACCATACAATAGTGTTCAGCGGCGTCCAATCTATGCTAGTCATCTAAACGATGAAACTCGCTCACTTAAATCTTCCTGCTGTACCAAAACACCACCACAAACTCGAAATTTCGTCGACCACAAATCGCAGATTGTTGTCGAAATGTCGACAACTCCGCTGTACCCAGGGAGATGACTTCGTGACGACTGAAGTATGAGATAGAGTGTGTAAGAAAAAAGAGAGATAGAGAGAGAGACAGAGAAAAAATAAACGGAAGCGAACGATGCTCAGATGTGCATCACACAGAAAGAGTTTCGATAGCGGGAGGTGAAATGTTGAGAAAACTGAAAAAAAAATCATACCACCACCAAATAACTCACCCCCAAATCCTTTGTGACAGATTATCTACCTATTGCGAAAAATCTCCACCCAACCGATGAGGTTCCATTCCCTTTCCCGTCTGCAAATATCTTTGCGTGTTTTGTTTTTGTCTCGTTCCTCAGCCCGACACCCGGCGGTGGTCATTTCGGATTCGTTGATGAAACATTTCCCACACTTTTCCCATCCCAAGACAGGACAACAAAAAACATAAACACATTAACCCACAGCACGGTTTTGGCCCGCGACATGCAACATGTCACACGCGCATTTAACGGTTTCTGTTTTTACTGCAAATCTTTCACTTCTCTAAAGATGTATTTCTTTTTTGTGCGGTTTGTCCAAAATCCCCTGAACTGTCCAATCGATACGGATTGTGGGGGAAGATGCCGGGACACCGAGTGTCACTGCTTCACACGAATGGTCGATGGTGGCGCATCGATAGCGACACCAACCGGTAATGAAGCGCCATCCGTCCGTCCGGCTTGGTGACGCGGAATCGGAAACTGATCTACCACAATCTCGTACGCTCGTGAACGTGAACCCGCCCGCGAATCACGATCACTTTCGATTGCGGCCAAATCGGCTGCCGCTTCCGACAGTTTTTCGCCCGTGCGTCCAGAAGCGAGCGGCTCGATTTAACACCCTCTTTCAATTTCGCGTTCAACCAACGAGCGCAAAACTTCACGCGATACATGTTCGCGCGCGTATGTTTTGCAAGCAACTGTTGCTTTTGTGCTGTATGTTGTCCTGTCATGTTGCGCGCACCGCGTGCACGGTGTCCGCGGTCGGAAGAGGGAGATTTTCCTCGTATTCTTTTTTTTTCGTGTACACCAAACACCTTCCCCGTGCGATAAGGATCTGTGCGGTGCTTGTTGCCTGCTGAGAGTTTCCTTTCTGCTTCCGCACCAAACGCTAAGCAATGGGAAAAATTAATCAGCACCACAGATCGTACGTTTTGCAGCGTACGGGTCGGAGGTCGCCAGCCGCTGGAAAGCGCAAACCACTCCCCCCCGTGCATGACACGAGGCGTTAAAAATCGATCGCGATCGCGCGATTGCATCATCACTATGCTGGACACCCTTATGCTGGCCCTTTCTATGTCGAACGAAAGCGAATTTCCTACGAGCTGGCGAGAAAAAAAAGTAGATTATCTTTAGAATGAGATTTTCTACACATTTCCTTACATATGATTCGCCGGTGGGATAATCGATTAGTGTCGAACAATATGTGACGGTTTATGTTGTAAGTTAACAGATAATAAATCTCATATTTTTCCAATAAATTGAGAATTAATTTCAAATAAATCGTAACTTAATTTAATGAGAATTTATGACAGCAAATGCGTGGATCAGGCCGAATAGGCTGTACCTTGGGGGTACAATGCCTGAATGTATGTAATTGCACTATTTGATAGACTTTTTTTGCTACTTTTATGATGGCAACAAAAAGTTTAAGAGCAGGAGTAAGTAAAACTCCAGATGTATGATCCCCGAGAAAGACCATATTGAATTCTTGCATATTTCCAGGCGCTATGAATTGAATAAACGTATATCACGCATATCTCGTCATACATACTCAAAATTCAAAAAATAAATACAAAAAAACATTTGCTTTATTGTTACTAACACATACTATTGAGCAAATTGGAAGACAACTATTTTAATACCATAACCTGATAAATCCATAAAGCGACCACTATTACTTGTTTGTCTGACAAAAACGGTCACGCAATCTACATTTATATTTGTCACTTAAACATTCATTCGCCACGCATATTAAGCGACAGTCGGTGAAACACACAAACCGAAACACTTGCTCGAATTCACAGGACCACCATGAGACGGGCGTCATCCATTAACCAGACCCGATCGCCTTTTGATGAGTTTCGTTTTTGCCACCCCCATTACTATCCGATGCCATCTTCTTTGCCCTACGGTGTGACTCGCAGAGCATACGTCGGTAGCAGAGGCTGGTACAAAGAAGACAGCACAGACAAACTGCTGAATAAATGTGAACTTGTCCTGCGGTTTGGCTGAGAAAAAACACATTCGAACTATCACAGGGAGTCAAAACAAACAAAGCGCGGTGACAACTGTGTAAACCAATTCGGAGGTTTACGGGTTTGTTTATTTCTTTCACCCCGATATCCCTTTCTTTCGAACGATTCTGCGTGCAGTACGGAATATCAATCATCATCAATCCCGTCGCCAGCAAGCAGCCGTGCTTAACCGTTGCTGCGTGTTCACCCGGTAAACGCGCCGCCGAATAAAAACCACCCCAAAACGAAATCGGGAGGTTCCAGTTGTTTTCAGCCATGTTGTGCCGCTTTGATCGTTCATATCAATATGTTTATGTGGTGTACGATCTCCCCTGAATGTTAATCAGTTGTACGCGTGTGTTTTTTGCTCTTGTTCTCATGCTGGTACCACTTGTCAAAAGTGACGGTTGCATTACTTCCGTCACTTCGGTTCATTGATTAAATAAAGTCGTTCACTAAATTTGGCCCGCACAAACGACGGGTGTGAGTTGCAACTTTTGTTGCTGTTGTTTACTATAAGTTTAATATTTTTTAGTTTTTCGCATCACCAAAAAAATAAAACTTCATCAATTTGTCGCTAAATCAATCGTACTTTCATCTCAATTTGATTGGACTATGTAATGACTGTTAACGTCTTTATGGAACAGAGTTGAAAATGTAAATAAAAACAGGAATGTTGATTGAAAGGACATTGAGAGACAGGTTTTTCGGTGCACTGCACTGAGCTTGAGGCGTCTAAAATGAATAAACTTGTTTTGTAGGAGGTGCGTGGCATCTCCAATGACACGTCGTGTGAATTTTCACGACAGCATTGCCACAGCATTGAACATTCTTCGATTTTCTTGTTATTCATTTATAGATTTTTTATACAATCAATGGACTTTTATAAAAAAATATAAATAAAATATATTTTAATTCGAATTCTCGAATCGATTACTTCGAAAATCATTGACATCGTTTAAAGAACAAATTCATACTTTTCATAAATTTTTATTCTACGATGTAGCATTCGCAATCAAATCAAATTTACAAACCAACCTACACGCTGGCAAAGTGTGCCATTGCCTCCCAATAGAGTGTGCACCCTATGGTCAAGCGCCTAACTACCACGACAGCATGATTTATCGGCTCACTATCAGCACGATCAAATAAGGACGATTCGCAGCGGTTAGCGATAGGAACTTTCTCTCCCACGGCTAATCAAGTGGCGCTTCCGAAGCGTATGTACGCTCATCAACCGGAATCGTCGCATCTGGATCAAACCTGCAGACATGCTCATTATGCGCAGGCGGGGTCGCACACGAGCTGATGCATCGGTGCATCTGCATGTGCACCGTTCCATTACTGAACAACGTTTGTGCGCATTTCTCGGTGGAGTAGGAGGACATTAAAAACCCCGGGAGTTTTTAATTTAGCCGGCGCCAATGTCGGCCACGATGAGGCGGCCCTGCTCCATGCTTGTTATTTGTACAGAATTGTAGAACATATGTCTTTTCATTTGCAACCAACGCAGAAAGGGTTTGGAAAGAAATAGGGGTGTTCTGTTTATCGATCATGGGATGCAAAGAAAGAGACTAATGAGATAGATGGACACTACCGTTATTGAGTTGATAAAGTTGGGTACCATTTGATATCAAAGAGTTCATTCAGAACTTTTTTGCTTTCATTCCCAGAAGTACACTTTATATACGAAATGTGACATAAGAATGGAACTAATAACAAAGCTAATAACTTTGTATTAAATAAGCTTATTTCCAATAACATCCAAATATCACAACATATTTTACACCTAATCAACCACCACCCAACACATGTAACATCATGTTTTATCGCCATTCATAACCACCAAACCAACGCACAGTTCCAAACACTTCCATCGATCCCTTCGACATCCCTCTAGGAGGTGTTCGACCGGGTCACGTCGATTGCGCAACCGACCAATGGTCCAAAACCACGCGACGGACCTGGCGCTTGCGGACCCATCAACTTGCCCGTAAATGGCCATAATAGAGCCATGGGCGAGATTACATTATTGGTTACAGAGTTCATGTTCGTAAATCATGCGCCGGTTCTATACCCATTTCCTAAGCTTCTAGCTAAGCGCGCATGTGCCTATGCCCGCCAAATAAATCATCGCTCGTCATCGTCATACTGGTCCGTACGCGGGCAGGTTTCCCCAACATATCCGCCAGACAGCTACAAGCGTTCCCGAAACGATGGTACGAATGTGTAGGTCCTGGTCACGTGATCCTCGACTAACTGATTAGTCACCCTTCGCACTGAACGCGATCTCAGTAGGTCACTACTGCGAACAGGACGCCACGGAATATTCTTAGTTCAGTTCGGTGACCGAGCTTTACAACAACATCTTACGACTTTTTAATGAACTTTAGACACGCTCGCTCATCATCCTTGTTCGTACACCTTCCTGCTAGCTACCCAGAAGGCACAGGGGCAACCGGCAGAACCACAGGATATCTGCGATACTACTACAAAACATCACTGTGCCCACCAATTACTGATACAAATTTATCGAGAGCAATTTAGACTAATCGCTCCAAGCTCCAACACATTCCACTTTAACACCGTGGCGAACAGCGAGCTAACAACCCCCCGTTGCGTATCGAACGGCGATCGATTTCGGTCAGTCGGCCATAAGACTAGCGCGCCTGAGCCCTACGATAACCAAACGAGCCGCGATCGCGATACCACACGCCACATAAACAAATCAAAATTAAATTAAAATAAACACTTTCAAACTCGGGTGACAGCCGGGTGCGGGCCAGCGGCGTTCGACGGCTCTTGTACAGTGAAAACTGGATCGGTTGTGTCGAAGTTCAGAAATGACATAATCAACGCACTCCGCACCGGGCATGACCATGGTGTGACGAACGGTGTCCGCTTGGAATGTTGAATTCCCGAGTCACTGATCTTTTTTCTTTCCTCTTTGCTCCTGACCGTATTGACAACGCGTTAATCGAACCGCTTAAGGAAAGGGTCAGTTCGGTAGGATCGCTAGGTTCTGCAAGATTTTTGAACTGCAACACAGGACAGGTCATCGGCGCTAAACGGCGCACTTTATTCCCGCCCCAATCAGCTAATGGAATGCTATTGTTGGAGGGATTTTTTCCTTCTTGCTCGATAGCAAATTGCTTACGCGCTAAAGCTACTTTCTTAAATTGGTAAGCGGTTGTGAACAGTTGCCACAGAAAAGCGGCGGGAACGCTTTCCCACCCATGGGAAGAAATGTATAATTTGAATGGGCTGTTGAGCAATATTTAATGAACACTCATCAAACTGTTTTGGCGATAAGCCACTTTTTTGTTTGTAACAGTTTTGTTTGGGAAGCATAATTTAATTTTCCTGTGCCCTAGATTGGTACCCTGTGATAAGATTTTTTTACATGGGACATAGACAAAGACTCTTGGACAGACGGGCTGCCTGTAAAGTACTTTTAGATCTGATTGATCTAAACTTTTCTGTAAGATTATTTCAATATTACTTCTCTAATAACGGAATAACTGAGAATTGGACTCCTCTTGGACGAATAGTCAGTTATGAGTTGAAACGCTGAATAATTTCACTGGCAAGGATGTAAAACACATATTTGCTGAATCTTATTTTATCTCCAACATCATTAGAATAGAATAATTATTAAGTGACTCTACACTCTTTACCTCTAATTTTAAATCTTTACGACAGCGCCTGAAAAGTCACAGAAACTCTAGTGGTTTGCAACACCCTTGCCCCACGGAACTATTCTGCCAGCAATGAACACAATTTCACAGCACCAAACGGGACGCTTCTGGGTCTGCATTTCATGGTCACGACATACGGCTAGCAAAGAATAGGAAGCCGGATCTGTAGCTCAACACCACAACTCTCCTCATTGCACATATGCAACTATGACGTATGACAGATAATTAATCAGACGAATAAATCTGTTCCTTCACGCTCGGTAACACAAGAATATTCTAGCGTTATTGTTAACCCACCCGCAAAAAAGCCCCCCTCTTTCCATGAAACCGGATCAGTTCTGGCACGGTTTCGCCTTCCCGAAACCATCATTCGTAACCCAAACCCGTGGCATGGGAACCCCCTCGTCAACGGCGTCCCGAACTGACACTGTGTTCGGAAAACATGACAATTTACGACATTTGCCGATGGTTGATTTCTTCATCCCACACGCCGAAAAGAAACGTGCAGCACTGGCGGCACCCAGCGCGATCCGCTTAAGATACCGATCGGCATATGGACGCCGAACGCAAGGATCCTGATGCATTCGGTGCATTTTTTCTGCACCATTTACCACGCCGTACAGACGCTTCGGCGGGGTGGTTTGTGGTTATTAAAATTAATTTGCTATTTCTAATGCCGCCAGTCAAATGCATGCAAAGCAGAATGGCGACACTTTGGTACACACGGATAGAAACCCCATGGGTGACACCGTGCGTTGGCATTGGGATCACGTTTCAGTGAAGGGGCCACAGACGGTTGCTGCCCGGAAGCAACAACTGACCAAGTGGTAGTGTACGGCCCGTAGTAATGAATGATTAATTTAACTAATATTTGTTTTTTCACCTAACTACTCAACTACTTATACGAAGGTATGCCACCAAATTATCCCTGGGAGGAATATAACAATTGAGATTATAGGGCGTTTTGTTTCGCTGTCTAATGTAAAGGCTAATTTCCTTCGTTTTAATAGCTTGACAATAATCAATACTTAGACCTATGCTCAATCAATCAGTTTGGTGCTGTGTGCTCTGTGTACTTCTTGGCTCTAAATCTCTATTGGCGTGCTTTGTAGGAAAATTGAAGTTAGAACAGACGCCAAATCACATACTCTGCGTCATGTTGATTAATTGAAATTGAAATGTTCTTTTCAACTTCATTTAGCGCTATCCAAGATCGGCCTGGCTGTCTAACCGTATTGGATTGAACGAATTGACAGATGTGGGCAGCATTGGGTGTGACCAGCAGCCTGCTAGAACTTTACCCAGCAAAAAAACAAACAAAACGTTCCCAGAACTCCTTCGGTAGTGCCGATGCGTAATACGGGACTATTTGTTACTATGTTACGTCCGAGGCATCTAGCGGTTCTACCTCGAGCGTCTTGACATCGTGGTTTCGCGGTTAATCGGTCATCCATCTTGTCCGTACCGCACCGTGCAACGGTACCTGTTTCGTAATAATGCGAAACGTCCTCATCCTCCGCTAAGTGATCGCACTTCCCAAAGTGTCAACTCACGGGTGGGAGCAATAAAAAAACAAACCCCCGGTACCTCACCAGGACTTAGTTGCATGATTGATTAAGTGTGGCATCTTTACACAGAGTGTGTCACAAAAGCAACAGAAACCGGGTGAAAAATAAACCGAAAACGTAACCTTCTGCGGTTTGCCACCGATGCCCGGTGGTCATCTTTGATCTCTGATGCGAGTTATACAACTGCCAAACTGACAGTCTCTCGGTTTGTTGGCCGGGAAATGGAATTGGTTGCGATGCGCTTCTTATGATGCTCGGGCTCGGGAAGCTTTTTGGCAGGCAGGGGTCATCGGAGTCGCTGCGGGATAAAAGCGTCAGTGTACGCACCCCGTTGCCCAAACTGTACCACCCCAAAACGCACCGAATAGTGGACACGCAACAGAAGCGTCAGGAGTGCGAGCCACAGTGTTGGCTCCTTTAGCGGGTGAGCTAAGGAAGTTGTGCAGACGCACGCTTTCAAACAAAAGCCTCTTAATGCTGGATTCAATGAGCGTCACAAACAAAATGGTACGACATGAATCATCTTCAATAATAGGTGGCTGGTGCGTTTTTTTTTTAAGATGAACGTTTACGTTGGTTATCGCGTAAGATAGCCAGTTGGTTACTGGTTTAGCAGAGAAAATTGGACGGTTTAAATGGGAAAGTTAGTGAAGTAACTGTTTTACTCATCGACGATCATTTCGCTACGACGAACGTAATTCGACGTAAAATTGTCTCTTACGAAGACGTAACTTTTACACAATTTGCATTGGTATCAAAAAATGAAGAGCTGCTGCATCAAAACGAACGATATTATTAAAAAATAATAAAAAAGGTTGTCCCCAATAAATTTACAATTAAATAAAAACCAACAAAATTATTCCACACGTATTATACTCAAAAGATATGACCTCAGACGCTTGAAAACTGGCTTTTTGTAATTACTTTGAAAGATTGACAACCTCAAATAATGAAAATTTCGAGAGTTTTATTAGCCAAAAAACACATATTTAAGACATTTCCTAAGTATTCCCAAAGCACGAATATTTTGTCAAAAATGTTAGGGACGAGTTTACTCTTTATTTCCCAATAAATTTCTAACAAACCTAAACATTTTAGATTTTAGAATGGATTTTTTTTTTTAAACAATACTCTTGACTGTACAGCTTCAAGCAAAATTCATCTCCACATTACCGATCTTCATCTCACTTTCATCAACCATACAGTCCATAACTTGCACTTTTAACCATTACAGTGACCAATGTTTGCCCTTCAAAGTTCCGCTCACACCCAGTCAGAGAATTCATTCGCTGCACTTTCACTAACCCTTCCGGCTATTTTCGGCCCTAGACACCCCACACCCTAATGCGCTGGACACAGACAAGGGCTCATACGACCCTTAGCTCCATAGCCACCCCCTTTCTCCTTTCCCGGATAAGTGGCAGGTCCTAGGTATGGGTTTTTGTTGCCTAATTACTGACACGAAGATCGAGCGACAAGCCCACAGCGCGTCGAACCGCCGACAATTGGTAATGTTCTGTACGACACTTGCGGGTACAAACAAGGTACATATACTGACCCTTTACATCCCCATCGTTCGAATGACACCGTTGCGCGTCCCATAACGTCACGCGGAAGCTCCAGTAAGATGGAAGAAAGTACCCAAAGCTCGTAGAAATAAACACACACTCACTCAACCCCGAAAGGGGTGAGAAAGTACCGTAAAACTGTAAACACAAACCATTGTTAGGGGTTTTTTTGTTTTTGTTTTTGTTTTTTTTTCGGGATAAACCATCGGTTTGGAGTGATTTTGGAAGCTACAATTTATGTGTTTGTATGTTTAAGACTTTTCCCTTGAACCGTTCCGCTCATTCTGTTGAACACTCTATTTTCCTCAATGGTAAAACAAGATGAAAACATTGTCTTTTCCGCCGACAAACTTCCGTCGTAAATCAGGGAGTTGCACTTTCGAAAGCAATTAGCCTAGCATTGTACGGGCGGTTGGCCGTTTACGAGCGATGTGCAGCATTCCAAAACACCCCAGCACAGGAGACGATGTAGGATCCCCGGATGTTGCATCGCGAGACGGCTCGCAGCAAATATGAATTACTAAAGAATGTATGTCTGTGCGGACATGATCGGCCATAAAAGCATCGAGGTGCCGTTGGATAATGTTGAGAATGAAATCGAAAGTTACATGTATGCAGCGCCACTAATGAAGACGATTCAGGATAACCAACATACAAAGAGTTAACTATAAAGTGCACCCTTTTCATATAAGGGCGTGAATGATCGTTATGGTTGTTCGGGTGATGTATTACAATTTCATAAGACTATCATCATCGTCAGTAGGAGTGGGTGTCTTTTATTTATAAAGCGAAGGAAAGTGCAGGCTAAAGGTTATGCTCCTGCCTGCTGCCTGGGTGGTACATATGGGATCATGTCGTTAATTGTTTTATAGACATTTAAGGGAATAATTGCTACTTTTCATGCGATTATTATGTGTTACCACATGTTTAAAACAAATATTTCATTGAAGCAATTACTCGCCCTAAATACTGCCATCACTCCACATCATCTTACAGACTCTACTGAATCAATATTTGACCCCAGCACAAAAATGCCAATTCCGTTGTTTATGCAAAATTAATTGGCTTGACAGGGTGTTTGCATAAAAGGCACTATACAACAGCATCGTCTTCTCTTCTGTAACCAGCGTAACGGATATAGGCAACTTGTAAATCTCCCGCAAACGGCAGCCACCGACACACACCAGCAGCAACAAGCGGGTGACAAATGTTCGTCAATAAATTATATATCTTGTTAGAAAAGCGCAACAACATGGCCAAGGAATGTGGTAGGCAACGCTGCCTGTTGCGCCATACCATCCAAATTGATTATCTCCGATACGAGCTCGGTGCGGACGTCGACATTTATCTTTATCACCTCCGGTCGCTAGTGCTCGATCGATGTTCTCGCCATCATCTTCAAACTGGCCCCGGTACGCTTAACTATTCGGTCGAAAGAAAAGTTGTTCTACCGGTGCCGTTTGCGCTGGTGCCGTTTTTCACCAGCTAACAAGAAATTAATCCACCTGTTCTTGGTAGGTCGGGGTAAAGGACATCCGGAATGTTGGGAAGAGTGGAGGCAAAATATTGCCTTACGCGATATTACGCGAGCAGGAGGCATCAAATTGAATTTCTTCACCACGCTGCGCTGCAAGTGACCGATTTTTTGCATTTCTTCAAGGACAAAACTGTTTGGAGGCTGGAGTTAATCATTTTTCAGCTACACTGAGCACATACAGTGTGGGCACATCTAGCACATAACTGGTTGCACGAGAAAGTACAAGGACAAACTCCAACTGGAATGTATTTATCACGCCATGATTAGTTTACCGATGGGTTACATTTCTAGCTTCATACCTCATAAAATAGTTCTTCCTACAAATCGACGATAAATAGTGCGAACAAGATAATATGCAGAGCCCGTCCATTGCTGCAGTGTGTACTATTTTACACTGTATGCAAAACCCTGTTAACTAACAAACCGCAGCCGGAAAACACGTTTTCAATTATCCTGCGCACAAATGTCCGCTATCACATAACACATCCAATAATCATTACCGGACCATATTCAACCACTGCACGTGAGATTTAGAAGACAACAGCAGTAGAGAAAAAAAAATCGTTACGTAGCAACTAGCCACTTGTCGCATAATAAACTCGATGTCAATTTATTTCACACCAGGCCAATGCATCGCACTCGAAGCGCCTCCAGCGAATGCGTGCGCCACCATCAAAACGATTACTAACAGCGCCTTTCGCGCGGTGGTAAATCATAGCGGGTGTGCTAGTAAAAACCCGAAGAAAGCGTTCGAAAACATGCACTGCCATTACGCGGCCCGCAGATTGACCTCCACCATTTGAACTGTGTGTCGATCGTGTCTCCACGCTACCAACGGCAAACGTCACATTGGAACTCGGATGAAACACCTGCAGCGGACGGATGGTGGAAGGCGCGAATCTTCGATATCCCGTTGATTGCCAATCAAATGTCGATAATTTGCGACCGGCTGATTCTGACGCCACAAATGAAGCAATCGCCAGCAGTCGCTTAGGAGAAGCGTACGGAAGTGATTGATCAAATCAACCTTCTAAATTATCGCTGTTTGGATGGATTGATCCCCGGGTGTAAATTTGTTGCGTGGTGAATTATTGTTTAACATGCTCATCATTGGCGAATTAAATATTCAACTCATTCGTCTTGCACCCGGCCGGCTGTCACGGCATCGACGGGTTTCCCATTTTCCTACCAGCATCCAAAAACGCTTAGGGGAAAGACAAATTTAATGTGGTGATCGGTTGTAATGTGTTTATTTGTTTTATTTTATTTTTTGTCTGTTTGCGTCTCCTCACTATTCCCAGACCGCACAATGGTCCAGCGGCGGACGATTGGTTAATAATTCAATAATTGTGGATTGAAAAGCGATTGTGTGTATGTCGATAGTTTAATAGCTAAAAATCCAAATTTTGATTTAAACTAACAAATTGTCTTAAAAACTACAACCATTTAGTTTTTTAAATTACGTTACATTGAGGAAACTTTCAATCAAGATGCATGTGATTTTTAAGATGTATTAATTTCAAAGCATAATTCCATTCTTACATTCAGACTTATCACCAAAATTGTTTCGAAATGTCAAAAATTAGATATCGTTGGAATTTTGAGATATCCCAAAATTTGTGACTGTGGCTCTAAATTTGGTAGTAGACAAAATACATTTGTACTGTCTTTATCAATATCATCTGGACATTACCAAAATTTAAAAGAGTGTTATCACATAGTATATCATGACTTAATCCATGTCAAAACTGAATTTCATTGTATTCCAATAATAAAAACACAAATGTATAAGACGTCCGCCCATTAGCCTGAGCTGTGCCACTGTGAGTCGATGCCATTTAACACGTTTGGTAGCATTCGTTTGGAGACCCACTGCGAAGAAGGTCCCGCATGCCCGAGCTTCCTTCTTGCGCGAGAAACAAAAAAAAACCAACCGGCCTTTAAATCGATCCTGCCGTGCCCGAAACAAGACACCCAGTAACAGTAGTGGCAGTGAAGGCAGCTTAACCCGCACAAGAGCTTGCCAATTGTTGCCAATCCGTTCGAGCGCCTCCTCCCAGTTTTTGCGCCTCCGCGCAAAAGGGGCTGTACGGAACCGGCTGCAAGACGTATTATTCAGCATAAACAAAACATCACTTACACAGCCGGTGCGGTAAAATGATCTAATCAAAATAATTGTGTGCAATTCATAATGCATCATCGTGTTGCATGCTGGTTTTGGTGAATTTATCCCGCACGAGAGTTGCGACGGATAAACGGTGGATCCGCTGCAACAACACAGCGCGCCTTCTGCGCATCCTGCAGGAACTGGTGCGGTTTCGGCGAGGGAAACATAATGTTCCGCCATGATCCGCTGGTACCGATGATGGCGGTTTGATTGGCTCATTATGCGATCCGGTTTGGTGGTTTGGAGAAAACGGCTGTTCGTTTGCACTCCCAAAGTGCATGTGAGTGCGCGCACGTACGGTCGGGTCTCTCCCACAGGGCACAGGAAGAACGTCTTCGAGACACACTGGCACGCACCTGTGTTTTCGTGCACGTTTACGGATTGCAGCTCGTCGTTGGTGGCACGGCTGAATTAGCACATAATTCGCCAGCAATAAACGTTATTCATACCATTTGATTCGGAAAAAAACCTAGCTAGTAGCTTGGGAAAATCTGGTTATTGTTTCGATTGGCTTTGTAATGTGAGATCACCAAGGGAGAAACGATTATCAAGCTATTGATTTAAGTTAAACAAATTATTAACAAAACAGGCTCCCACTGCTTCCATGTATACTCTACGTATCTGATAGAAATACAAATGTTTATCATCTTTGAATAGTAATAACAAAAAATTATATAAACTTTAGACTAAATACACGTGGGAATCAACCCCACTGATTTTATGCTTGATTTCTTTTTTCATCAATTAAATCAATTAACTATACATGCTCTGATGACGGCGATCACCCATACGCTATGCTATGCTATGGCTATGCTATTTGCGTAGCGTCACATCCTGTGCGCCGATTATACTGACCAACATGTTTGACACGCTTATCTCAACTAATGTCAAACAAATAACCGATTTGTCGTTCTCGACACCGTCGTCACCGGCGGGCATTCGATTGAACCTCCTAGCCTACAAATGTCACTAAACGATCGGGAGCAACCCAACCCAGCACGCGACAGAGACGATCCTACACTCCCCAATAAGCCTGTTGCGGTCGCAATGCAACAAACCGGGAGTCAACACGCAATAATCTAATCACCAGGCCCTATCCGCACGTATCCGGCTTGCTTTAAATCCAGCGGCAAACCTACACGCTTTTCAACCCGACAATGTTGTGCGGCGATGGGAAAAAAAGTCGATGTCCCCGCAAACGGCAATCGGAGTGCAGTTGGTGCACCCGAACGTTTCGCACCGGGCGGCGTCGTCTAGCGTCTTCGTCTGCACAACATTCGTTCACTGTCAACGGGTGCTAATTTCTTCATTTATATCAACAAGTCCGCCATACATACGCGAATGCTCTTTCACTTCTTGCCGTCCGGGGTACGGGGTGTGGGAAAAAAAAGATGGCATTATTTAAGCAGCGCAATTGGCAAAATAAAACATGCAACCTGAGGCACATAAAAGCCGGCCCGCGTCTTTGGTGTTCGGCACGGCTCCGTACATTAATCATTTTCGTGTCGGAGTCGGCATTTTGTAGCCTTTCGGATGCTATCGATGCGAAACAATGTTGTTCTGTTTGTCGGGATGATGTTACTTTCATCCCATTATGTATTGCTTCCTTTTAAGCAAGGATCGTTCTTGCTGGGGCTTGTCAGCATAATGATAGGTCCTTTAACGGTACGGTTGCATTTGCTGGCAGTTTGATGCTCAAATGTTAATGTGATCGGCGTGGTACCACAAGCTACAAGCTGACAGATGCTAAGCAGATTATCCAAAGCGAAGAAATTATATACCACCATCCTAAACATAGACCACACGCACCACTAAAGCAAACATAGAGGAGTAGATTTCAATATTGGTGCACAAAATTATGCGTCCTGGGTACTAAATTGCATACTCCGCAAAGTATAATCAGCTGACGAAAGTTAAATAAATAATGGGTGTCTGCAAACAAAAATAAACTTCGCAAGGAACTGTGAGCAACGCTTTATGCTGTTTCGTCTTTATTATTTGAAATATATGGTTCCTATTCAAAGTTCAACTTTAATTATTATGCACATTTAATTCAAACAACACAGAAGAACATATTTGGCAATTTTAATAAAATAATGAAAGTACAGAATTTTTGGCCAAATGACGCTGATATCATGAATATATTCTTATTATTGGAAATAAGGAAAATGCTCTTCATTTCGTCAACTATGTTATTGTTTAAAACAAAAAACGCAGTACTACTACAAAGTAATTTTAGACATGCACACTACCCAAAACAACCGGGTGGCCAATTAGCGTCACTCGTGCGAGACAATTAGCGTCATCCCGGAGTCGTTTTAGCCACAAAACGCATCAGTCCTCCGCAAGTGTAATTTTGGAACTCCTTTAAATTGCTCGAACCAATTCCGTCCGATTGCCTGTCCCCTTCGGGAGGACGCGGTGCAAAAAAATAACCATAAGAAAAGAAAACAAGCTAACCCGAGTTTAATTTTTTGTAGCTGATTGACGGTGGGTATAATTTTTGCCTGCACCGATCTCGACCATTTCGAATGTAATTTAAAGGCTACCTTAACGCATACATAATTATCGTTCTCTCCAAAACCGAAGAACTAGGTCCAACGGAGATAGAGAGATCGTAAATAATCGTTTCGTTCTCGGGACGAGGTCACTAAAACACATTATAGTAATGCTGTTGTATTTCGCCAACGAAAACATGATAAGAATCATGACTTCTTCGTGTTTGGATGAAATGGAAAGCTACCAGTTTGGCCACAAAAAAACGCACCTCCAACATGTTTAACCATCGTTTTCCATTTCATTCGCGTGCTTTAGTTAGTATGCTTCAAAACAACGAGCTAACAGATGCAAATGAGCATACAGAAGCGAACGATGAAACGAAAGACTGGAACGGGCGTTAAGCGACGAACAGTTATTTTTTTGTAGCAAAACAAGTTTTGCTTCTCGGTTTGATGGAATTGAAACCAACAGTGAACAGTGGGCACATAAACAAGCACATTAAATCAAACCATCTAAGGCAAAAAGACAATAATTAATCAAACTTAATGATGAAGCTATTGTCTTTCGCTATGATTACATTTTAATTCCACCATCCCAGCCGAAGTGTTGCGTCTTTACCGAGGTATGATTAAATACGATGCGATGATGCTACTGCCCGTGAAATTGCACCAGTCCTACTGGATTGTGTGGCGTACACTTTTCCCATTTGTTTAACGTATAAAGCGCATTAATGCTCGAAGGCACCGGGTCCAGTTAGCTGTGATTCACCTTTGCACCTTTGGTCACTATCGTTACAGCTAAATCTTTCACACATCTACCCAAAGAAATGGCTAACAAAATCATAACACGCTCCTCCGCCTTGTACACACGCACACACGCAGTTTTGTTGTATTTAAATTGTACAACTTATGCCGTTGTGACGCATTTATCAGACCCCGCGTGCCAGATGAATAATGCTTCTTTCCAAGCCGCGTTAGTGCTCGTTGGAAGTTTAATTGTTCGCAACGCTGGTTGAAAGTTTTGACTAATTACTATCTCTCACTGCCCTGACATTTGCGTGATTAATGGTGACCCTATCAATGAGATAATAATGAAGGCTTCTGATGCTGCGATCGGGCGGCACAATCAAGTGATGTATCGCATTATGTTGTAACATCATAGGTAGTGACGTCCTGATAATGTGTCGAAAGAATGCGCTCGAACGACTCGCACACACAATGTGATGAGTGGTTACATCCAAACAAGGAAATTCTATGCTGCAGCTAATGAGGCTAGACAAGACTTTATTGAAGAAACTTGCTTGCCAAAGTGCACTGTACCAAAAAGAATATCATTGGCAAAAGAATAAACATCATTATTTATACATCAACCGTTGGTCTTACAAAACTTTATAAAAAAGCAAAGCTTTCGTGAGCTAAATCACACACCCTTAAGCGTCAACTACGTCTTTCTTGCCTGCCTACACCCACGGGAAAGATAAGACAACATGTGAAAACGCGCATCGATCGGCGCAAAAAAAATACGACACCGTTTTTCCCTTTCCATGCGTGACCAATGTCAGGGGCAAGTGCATGTGCACGTTTATGCAGAATGCGCGGGCTACCACTCGGCATCGGCTGTCCGACCGGTTCCGGCCAAATCAATCTGGGAAGCAATTCATCATCGAATGCATTTAACCTCGTCGCCAATGTGTAATTACCAGCGTTGAAGACTATAAATTAATGCTACTTCCAGTTGCCGTGCAGTGCCCGTCGGGACAGAGCAGAGATTATTATGAAAGATTTCGAAGCACACGAAGAGTTCGTTTCCTTTTTCTACGGAGAATGTGCGTTTTTTCGTTCCATAAAAGGTATTTATTGCAACACGCAAAGTACGGTTCATGTTTATCTTCTTAAAACGCACTGTTGAAACGCCAAAAAATTCAAATATTGACTCCAAAAATCATGTTTTAACATTGAAAATTTGCAAAACTGAAAATGTTTGTAGAGCCAAAGCTCAAAAGTACAAAGCATGTAATGGAAACATAAAACATTATAATCAATTTTATACGATCTTAATGAAGTTCATAAATACCTGCAACCGTTACCCCCAGTTAAAACACAAAATTAATAAAGAAAAAACAGCATTAAATTGATCGTGGTCGGCCGGCAGAAAGACCAGCGCTCGATTAAATTTTGTCAATAAATAAAGCTCGAAAGTAGCGCATCAACCCCGGTGGCGTTCTGGCCGATCGAAACAATGATCATAAATCATACATTTATTGTAATTTAAACGCGTGCGAACTACGCAAGCGCGGGCCAAGCCAACGGGAAAGCGTTATTGACCGATTGCTTGCAATATCGGCTCCAAATAAACGATCGTGACCGGGAAAACTGATGCGACGGACGTCGATGCTGCTGCTGCTGCTGCTGTTAGGGCTATTGCAGCTAGGGGTTATGATTTCGCGACCTGTTTTCGTTTTTTGCCTCTTCTCCTTTTAGCAATTTGCAGCCAGTGTCTTGACCCAATCCGTGGTCCCGATCAACCCCAACCCCAATCAGCTTAACGATGTGTGTGCTACAAGGATCGAACACTTAGGCAGCAATTCCGATGCCCCGAAATCGTTTCTTCTTTCTACCAGCCGGGCAAAGCGCACTCATTTGTGGGAAGACCTAAGACAGTGGTAACCTTTAAGCTTATGCCGCACCAGAATGACCAGGGCAGCACGAACAAGCCACGAATAATTTCGTTAACTTATTGTTGACATAATTTACCTTGTAGACCTGTAATTTTGTTTGCTACAAAGCATCGCGACTCCTCGGAACGGAAGTGACGGTATGATTGTCCGAGAGATATGGTGCAGGAACGAAACGCAAGGAAGGAATGTCCACGGTGGGAACTACGCCCAACTGCGGTCAGTCGCTGGGTTCCGATCGTCTGTTGGCGGATTTCTCGATGTTCGATCCATTCCCCAGTAAGGCCCATAAATTCATTCTGACCCACAAAAATGGGTCTCTCGTACGGTGACGTACGGCGGGCCTTTGGAGGCGAGGTTCGAAATCTGAACCGAACAACACGATTTTATGTGGCCTAATCGAGGAAGCCACTAGAACCCGCCGCAAGTTGGTTCCTCGGGCGAAAATCATCAGCCGAACGAACGGTAACGAATCCGAATGTCTAAAGTGTCTTCAGCTCAGCTTGTTGCTTTTTCGTTGCTGAGTTCCTTCGCTCACTTCTCTGTCTCACACATATTCTCTTACCATTGTTAAAGGGCTTTTCCGCCAACCCGGGCAAGCGCTCGATCGGTGGGTTCAGAATTCGACCGACGATCAAATTGTGGAAAGATTTATCGATCAATAAAAAGCCAATCAGCCGGGGCAAGGGAAACTGCACCAGACAAAACCCTCCGCTGTTGGGAGCATAGTGGTGACCATTGAGCACGTCAGATTTCTCCACCAAGTCGCATTTCAATCTCACAAGAAGAGATGCCCGCACGATTGAACTGCGTCATACCATGCCGAAAGGTGCGCCAGAGCGGGTCAGGAAAGAACAAACGTTTTAATGAGCTGGGCCATCTATTAAAATGACCCAATTCTATGGTTTCTGTGTTTTCTATGATCCTTCGGGCATAGCATTTTGGACAGCATAATCAAAAAGCTGACATCGAACCGGCTAGAACAGAAACGTTCCAGCGAATAAAACACCGCGCGGAAGTGTGAAGTTTAGAATGAAGCCGAAATTGAAGGCGCACGCCATAATCGGAATAAAACAACCTTTCCTCGGTGCGGTCCAAGATCAAATAAAGGTTCCCCAAATCACAGCCGGCAGGAACTAGGCGGTCCGTGCGCGGGAAAGATCCGTTAAAGGTGAGAACGATCATTAATGAAAATTACCCTTCATCGACCACACACACGGTCGGGGACTATACTTATGTGCCCATCCCTGTGGCGCGGACTGTCGAACTTCAAACACCCGTCGCCCAAGCGACCTCGAAGGTGAGACGGACGATTGTGCTTGTTGTTAAAATTATCCACTCTTGTATGACATTTCCCATCACATTCTTCCATCCTGCCAAGAACGGGGATGTACACCGAAACAGCGCTGTTCTTGACATCTCCTTCAGTGCTTCAATTTTCTTCCCTAAGGCGTCACACCTCGAATGATAATCATACCGTGTGTCTATGTTGGTTTTGCTGCCCGCTCACATCTTCCGGACGGATGTAAGTGTGATCCTCGGGCACTATCCGGCAGGTTGTTGTTGCTCATCTAGGCAGGCTAGAATTTGATTTTACCTTTCTTTCTGACTAATGTTTGGTTGTCTTCACTGATCTTACGATAGGGAAGGGATCATCACGGCGAAGCCTGCGCGTGCGGTAAATTATTTCAATGAAATGATTAAATGGTATGGTAACAGTGTAATGTGGTGAGAAGTTCTAAAAATAAATATAAAATTTAGGGTCGAGATGACTACATTGAACAAAAACCATAACAATTATGGGAATGATTTTTAAAAACATTTCAATATAAAAAAGATGATTTTCCAAAAATTAATTTTGAACCAAAAAATGTAATGAAAGCAAGTTGCTTCCATAGAAAAGAGTTTCGAACAAAAAGATTGTGTAGTGCTAAATTTTGATATAAAGAAAACAAATATCTCGTACCCTTCCCTTTCACGTATGGCTATCATTTCTTGTACTTATACTTTTGCTTTTGAACTCAATTCAAACCCATTTTATTGCGCTTAGAGAGAGTGTATTGAATCGTGCATTGAAATCTAAAAGCGTAAAAGATCATCCTTTCCAACTTATTGAACGAATGCCAGGGAAAAAAACGTCTCCAATAATATCCTTTCATTTTTATATCCTTACTATTCGCCGTTTTATTAGGTGTTTCCACCTTCAACAGCTCTCAAATCAACAGTAGCTACCATGCTAATCGAATCAAACACCTGTCCACCGTACCATGACCGGTGGTAATAAATTTCTCCATCACGACACAACACTCACTTCCCGCTTCGGTAAGACCTTTGCCGGTGACACTCTTTACGACATTGCTCAAATCGCACAGTGACAAATAGCTCTCCACACAATCGCACCATGTGCAAAAGAAACTGCGAAGCAGTCGCAGAAAATATGGCATCTTCCAGCAATCGGTTCGGCTTCGGGAACAAATTAACTGACCAAAGGATAGATTTGGTAGATGCACTTCGTGAAAAGCTCCACAGTCTGTCTTTGGTGTGGAGTGTAACGTGCTTTTCCCCTACGTCAAAGGATTACACGATCCCTATCACAACACGTATAAATACCATCGTGTGCCACGGTGCAAATAATAATTATCATTAATTTATCGAAACCCCCTTCTGGCTGTTGGAGCTGCTCATCCCTTCGAACGGCCGAACGATACAACTCCCGCAGTGCGATAGCAAATGGATGCTTATCTAACGCACCTAACCGCTTATCGTACTCACATCATGTGTGACAAAATGCCAGCCAGTCCCGCCGGGAGTTATGTTTGCCTTACTTACCCCGGGTGTCGGAGTGCATCGTACAGCGGGGCGATGAGTTATGGAGCTGGATTGGATGGTTAGCGGATTTTCCCTCCGATAACTGCACGTGTCGACGAGCGGCGTTCGACGATCGTGAAGCTACGCTCAATCGATCAATAAATAAAGACCCTATCAGCTGTTTGCCATACGTTGCCAATGGCAATTTTCTATCCGTGCAGCTACAACTTCCATCTACCGGATCACCATAATTGTGTTGGCTTGTGTGCTAATCCTTCTTACCCGCAGCACTTCGGACTGCAAAACCTTCTCCCGCTATTTGCTGAATTAATATCGTTGGTCAAATGTACACGCACACACACACACACACACACACACACACACACACACACACACACGACTCAAGTGCATCTCGCTCATTGATTTGCGTTTTCAAACCGCTTTCCAGTTCAAATAGAAAAAATAAAATCTGAAACTATCTAAGCGACAGGTGTGAAATGGCTCAATTAAACAACAGTTATGGTAATTATTTTATTCGCTGCACTCGGCACACTGGTCTCCCATTCTGCCAATCGATGTATCGGCGGGATTGCAACGTTTGTGCGCTGCAATCCACCATCAGCCACACGCGATAAGCCGAATGAAAATGACACATAAATCGGCCAGATCCGCTTGCCGCATCCAGCAACGGGACGCATGCGAAGGAAAAACGAGGTCGAACAATTTGCCACGCCAGCATATGCGGTTGATCTGTCACGGTAACGCTTTTACACCGGTGACAAATTGTGTGCAGCAATCGTGCACGTGCAGCGACACTGCGAGTAGGAAGTATTTGGGGCTAAGAAAATAGTTCAGGCAAGTCAGTGGGCTAATGGAGGAGGACACAGACAGGGTCAACAGACAGGTTAGGCCCAATCAACACTTTACGCTTCATTATAGCAAACGTTCATCATGGCAAATCCTACGTAAATTGGTGACATTTTCTAAAGAAAGTGGTGTATGCAAATTATTTTCAACGAACAACGGAGTAAGAAAATCGAAACTTATTTAACTTAAAATCGTAACCGGTTTCTGGGTACTTTATCCCTTACCTTGAACCAATGCAACGAAAAAACGATCCCAAATGCCAACAGAGTTGTTAAATTTTATCGACAAGTTTATCCACACTGGCCAATCCGTCTTCACGCCGCGTCCACGCAAAATGCCACAGCAAGATCAAAGGTCCGACGATGACGTTCCCAGAATTTCCCTCCCGATCAGGGTACATCACGGTGGATCAGCACATTTTGTCAAACGGATCAAGCAACAATGCTGCATTCCTTCAAGCTGAAGCTCCGCCACAAAGAAAACAATGTGCTTGTAGTTTCGAACCCCTCGAAACATGCGCCGCACATAGCGCGGTCGCGCATAAATGATGACACCATTGTTTGCGGGAGGGTAGCAACCGATCGCATCGGTGTATCTGTGCATCGGTGCATTCAGCCCCAAATGGCAGTCAAATAATGTGCAATCGGCCGAACGGATGACCGATTGTTTGAGGCTGCAACATACAATCTGAGGGGGCGGCACGAGCCTTGGAAGGTGTTTTCGGTACAGAAAAGAAACCAAAACCAAACAAGCACAAGCATTTCTACATCAGAAAGATGCAGATCGTTGAACTGCAGCCAAAAAGAGAATTCTGATGCTTTTTTTGGCCAACCTGAGTAAATTACCAGATCTCTGCAGAACAACGCTGTCAACGCACACGAACGAAGGAGAGCTAGCGAGCGAACGAATAATGCTATTATTTGCATAAATGCAGCAAAGACGGCCGAGTCAACAGGCGCATGTTATCAGGCGACAAAAGCCACACGCACACGCTCCTGCCCTATCCGGTTTCCCCCGAGATGATGAATCGTCAGGGGGGGTTTTTTTATGAAAATGTTAGCGATTCGTTGCGCTTATCTTCCAACCATATCTGAACGACCTGTGCAAATATACAACAAACTTCAACCCGCCGCTACGCGTACCCAAAGGTTCATTAATCTTAGCGACGTTCTGGCGTTTAAAAACAGACGCATCGTTCTTATTCTTATGAACTCGCGCCATGTTATCGTTGGCAACATCGCTGAGTAAAGAAAACAAAAACACGAAAAGAAAGTCATCATCTTCAAGACTGAGTTGAGAAATAATACATCAACAGCGACATCCAAAACATGCACGGGACCACAAGAATATGTCCCAAGCAGAGCATGATCGCACTCTCAGCTTGGTAGCATCTTGTTTCGAAGACGATGAACTTTACTTCCGCCGCAGGAAGGTCCGATCCGGGAAAGCGGTTCGGGGCGCATAGGTGTGATAAGGAAACGTTCATTCACAACTAACAAAGCAAACGAACCAGAAACACATGTCGTGTTGTTTTCAGCTATTACAAAACCATTGCATGTAAACAATATTGCAAGACATCTGCTGAGCAGTGGGAAGAATTATTTTCGAGTTTAAACAAATATGCAGCATCATCCAAAATTCCACTTCGACTGGTTTTATAAATCCTGCGATAAAAAATGTACATTTTTATGATATTTTTCCTTTAAAGAAATGCTACTTGATATTCACAGGCAAAAATTCTACAAAACCATAAAATATTGCACCTTTCCAAAACAGGTGGTTCAAGATCATTAAACTTTTAAATTTAATGTTACTTTAAACTTGCGCAAAAAAACAAAACAAAACAAATTCTTGCTCTTTTTCGCACAACCAGTTCGAAAGTAAATAAAAATCAGTGACATTGTTTCCAAAGGAACAAATTTATTGGAAAATGTCACCGATCGGAATGCTTTCCAGCCTTGGTAAAGAAATTCAGCCCAATTCAACACCGGGAATTCACATAAAATTCTTGTTCCACTGGGCCATCTCAGCTAATGAGGACCCATTTCCTTGTCATGCTACTTTACGATACGGTCGATACGAATACACACACACGCATGCGAGTATGCCTAAAGGCGATTTCGCTATCATCGAGCTCCACCTAAGCTGGGTGCGATTTGGAACTACGGCTCGGTCCGGTGCGACCATATCCGATGTCTCTATGAACTAGTTTCGGGCTGTAATGTCCGAGAGTCTCGTGTGGCAGCAGCTGAGATGTGGCCTATTTCTCCACCGCACACCATCGTTCTGTGCCTAGAGTGTGTGAGAGCGTTGGGAATTATGCAAATTGCATAACCCACATACGCTTGGCCGGCTGGAAAAACTAAACCCGCCCCGTGTACAACTTTTATCACCCTGCCCCTGCCTTTCTAAACTGCCGGTGACTTACCTTGCCTCGTTGATAAGCGCATCGCAACTCCCGAACGATATCGGTGGCCGGTCGCAGGAAGTCCGCCTCGAACCGCTCCAAATCGCCGTGGAACGTGCAGACGAGCAAATCGCGCGCCTGTCGGATCAGCATCGGACGCGTGTGGTCCGCATAGTCCGGATACAGTGGCCCCAGGTAATGGTCGATCAAACTCTCGATGCTGCTGCTGCTACCACTGCCGCTACTGCCATGCGCCGATGATAAACAGTCCCCGGTTGGCGCGGTAAACGGCCCCGGTAGCGCATCCGAGTGGAGCTAAAACGAAAAATCGATCACGAAGTCTTTGAGAGGATATGGTACACGCAGCAAAAAAAAAAAGGCAAACGGGTCTGCATTGCTGAAGGGCGATGTGTGACCGGGGAAAGAAATAAATAAACGTAACCACCATCAACTCCATCATTTATCACGGCTCAGGACGAATAGCGCGCGGCGCACTGCACGAAGATGGCCGTTTAAAATTTATGCACGCCGCCGATTCTCAGCCCAGTGCATCCTTTCAGGGTAGCCGAAGGAGAAAGAACAAAAAAAAACCACAGCATCTTCAACGATCAGCGGCCCATTGCCCACCACCGATACATTAAAGTGTCATCGAACTTGAAACCGCAAACAGCACAAATCAGCGCGGGTCGGCTGCTTTTACAAATGAGTCGCTGAGACTTTTCGCCCAACCCGGCTAGGGAAAAACGCAGGCAATTGAACTGAAATCAATTTCATGTCATGTTGAGTGGCGCACGCTAAGGTGCTCCAATCGAGAACGTTTTCTGCAATGGAACGGGATCTGTTTTATTGCTGATATTACTCGACACCACATGTGCGCACGCCTTCGTCGGTGGTCCGGGCGTTGATTCAGTGGTTTCGGCCCCTACCCAGGAGTACCCTGGGTAAGTGTGTGTACTTGTGCGTAATGAAAGAATGTTAGTGCTGACCCTTCACGGTTTGTTTGCATTCCACAATGAGTCACACCCCGTTTTATAGGCGAGTTCTCGGAAAGCATGTGTTGCTGGATGAATGGACGCTTTTTGATCAATGGAGCATTTAATATCCAAAATATTTATTTCTTGAAGGTATAATATTTTCCAGGTTAGCCTTACTTTTGAGTTATGCTTATTGTTAACAAAGTATAATAACATTTTTTTCCTTTTCTAGATACTTTCGAAGATTATTTCTCATAATCACAATAATAAATATAGATAAAACCGGTGGCACTTTTTGGTTAACATAAAGACGTCGGAATAATTTTATGTTCTTCATGCAAATGAGAACGAAGCCAAACCAAAGCATAGGCACACACGAAAATAAGTGCCTGTTAAGATTATCTGCACCAGGTCAACAGATCATCTCGATCCTCAGCAAAAATGTTACAACTTCCTTTCTCTCCGAAACGCTCAAAACTGTCATCGAAATCGGTACAGATAAAGCCACAGTTTATTTTCACCTTCATTCTTATTCTATTCTTTCCGACCCGGGTGCGTTCGTCTGCCCCAACCGGGTTATCGTTACGGGCCGACCAATAATACAGGCTATAAATTAAACCCCTCGGTATCTTTCATTTCGGGCGCTCGAAATCCCGTCACTTCCGTTCCGTCTTTGGTGCACAGACTTAACCCGTGCGACCCGCTTACCTGATGTTGATAACCTTTTTAGCGAACCTTTTGGCACACGCAGGCGTGCGTGAGAAATTGACCACAAAATCTGCGCCTTGCGTGTGTGTGTGTGGTTGGGTTTCGTGAATCGTGGTCAGCACATTTATCGGTTTCTGGTACATTTTTTTTTGGGGAGGAAGGTGTTTACGGGTAGAATACCATTTTTAGAATCATTAGGAACGCAACCCACAAAGGCGGCCTCAGCTGGGAGACCCAGCCCGAAGGGTTGTAGCTGAGGGGCGGCAGTGGGAATGAGTTTCCTTTCCGAGTCCCGTTAGCGAAACCGTACGGTATGCTATGGAAAAATGGGTTCAAAATTAAACGGGTGTCAAAAAGCTTTGCCAAATATGGGCCCGCTCAAGAATCTCACGTTCTTGGCAGCGAGAAAAATCGAACCTTCCAATTATGTGCGGCCCGGTCACACTCCAACGAGAACAACCGCAGCACCAGGGTCAATGGTGATCTTTCGCAACTCGTAACTGTAACGGGTCTACCCACTTGGTCATGATCTTTAGCCGTCACCGAAGATGACAGACCGAAACGACTTTCATCGTCCCAAAACTAGATCGATTGCTGTCAATCATGGCGCCCCGAGTTCTACATCCCGTCCGTTCACCTTGAACTTCTTCAGGGCAAGGGGGTGCGTGGGCGGGTAGGGTCCAAAAACTGGAACCAACCTCAATTGCGCAACGAGCTCGTAAAATGGGGGGGGGGTAGAATTTCTAGCATTCTCACCCGGCGGCTACCAACGCGGCAACCACCAACCTTGAACGATCGCATCGGAAAGTGAAAACCGCTCATTACACCGAGATTAAGCGTGGCATCTCATGGTAGGGGTTTCAGAGGTTTTTTGGAAGACGCGTGCGTTACACTGCACTTGGACCGGTCGTTCGCGTGCATAATCGTGGTATACCGTAATCCGGTCGGCCGAGAACAATTTACGCAGCCGGTTGCTTTATTTCGATTTTTCTATTCTTCGCCCCGTAAATGGTAAACCTTCAAAACCATCAACGGCCGGAGAGGCAATTCAATCCAATGTCTGGAGCGTTTGCTATTCTTTACGTAATAATCTGCCATTACCCGATGACGTGCGCTGACCCTCAACAGATCCGATCGCGAGCCCACTGGACACACGGCACCGAAATCCGGATTCGGAACCACCTTCGGCAGCGTGTCAGCCCCGTTCGACAAGACGTTCCTCCCAGCGAGGTGCAGCAGTACGTGCCATAATAAGGTGCGTCGCGTAACCCATTTTTAGCGAAATCCATCCACCATAGCTGGTGCACACTTTACATGTCGGTGCCAGGTGTCAGGAAACTTGATCAATTTTTAAAAATGAACAACAAAATCCGTAAAAGATAATTTACAAACCAAAACGAAACAAAGGCTAAGAAAATTGGTGCATTTCTTATTTATTACGAGGTTTTATGCACATCCAACCAACAGTACACCCATTATTATTGCGTTGGTTCGGGACCCAAAATTATATCCAGCATTCGATTTCTTTTCCTACGACAAAAACACGAGCGGCACTCTGCTCGGGCAAGGCACATAATGGTAATCTGATTTGGGGTGATTTCTTAACCTTTCACCCCAGAAACATTGCGCTTTCTTTCCCGTGTGTGTGTACGAAACACGATGCGAAATTAACAGAATGTAATTTCGTAATAAAAATCAGCAACCATCGGCAATAAGTTACGAGCACAGCAACTGGGCCCGGTGTTGCGGAATGGCAGTACCGATCGGTACCCCTTTTTTATTGGTTCAATTTTATTGCAGTTTTGCAAACACGTTCGACTAAAAACGGCCCGTCCGTACACTCTTTGCCGTGCCCTTCGCGTATGCAAAAGCCAAGACAGACTCGACATAACGATCGAAGTGTTGATCAGCATTCTGATTATGCGACTTTACCGTTGCTGAGGTCGTATTGTTTTAATTACAGTTGCTGTTCTGCGAAGGGATGGATTAATTTCAGTCTCTGTTGATGTTTATGCTAGTTTTTTTTAAGACACAACTTATGTAAAAGATGCGGCAAAGCATGGATTTCTTGAGAGCCAAGAGGCATTAAATTCGAAAATGAGTGAATAAGTTGAATGTATGCTCAGATTTTGGTAATTTAGGTTTCCTCACATCAAATCATTTATGTGACAATTCATTCAAAAACTAAACGACATAATATAATAAAAATATTATATGAATATCATTATATATATTATATGAATATTATATGAAATTTAATAATTTGTTGAAAAGAAATGCAATTTTACTATTTATAACAAATCATTTAAAATGTATTTACAAATACATACAAGTTTAGAGTAACTGGGATAACCAAGTAGGAATTCAAACTGCTATCATAAACAAACCGGATAAAGCGAATGTCCTTTTCGCGTACTTATGCTCACGCAAAACGACTAAGCAAAACGAAAAATTTTTTTTCGTATTTTTTCGTTTCTTATCGTCATTCCCTAAACAGACTTTCATCGCTAATTTAATGACCCTGTCAAGTAAATGCAACCGTCCGCTTGCAGCAATCAATCTCATCCATATCTTTTTAAGATGAATTACCTTCGCGTAGCTAATCACTTCATTATCTTCTCTTGTTTCTCATCACGTTTAGATGCACAAGATTTCCACGCCGGATAACGCAATCAGCATCAATGATGCGAACGTAGATGCAGATGGAATTAAGCCGGGTGAAATGAATTAATTGAAAAACGAATTAAAACCCGTGCGCCACTAACTGGGCGCGAACGGGCCCATTCTCATAAATCACTCCCTTCGCGGGCCAGCGCATGTACAAGGAAGCATTCGACAGTATAAAAAAAACACGTGTCACCACCCACCGGGTACACCCGTGATGCCAACAGGAAGGAAGCACCACTCACATTGAAACCCAAACCGGACGCACGCTCCGCTGCCGAATATACGCTTATGATTAGTCGAGCGGGCGCTCCAACACGGTAAACGAACGAATCGGAAAGTTGTACATCAATAAAACCACTCCATTTGGCTTAATTGATGTTGGACAGTTTTATAAGTGTGTCAATAAATTTATGTGACAAGAAATTGGAAACCAATCGAGATATCGGGTCGGCCTGCATTCGAACGGGAGAAGGTTCAGGGTGAGATTGAAAGTTGCATGTAAGGTTTTTTTTTGTATTCATGTAGTTTTTCACTTCGGTAGAGTGTAAGAAACCCGTAGCTATTCAGAGTTTTCTAGCCAATTTCACTGTTTCTAGTTCAAGTCTACACGCAGCAGGGGGAAGCGCTGTAGAAATTGTATCAAAAATGAAAATTTATTAGATCACCCGCAGTGTATATTATGATTGGGTGTAGAAATTGTTCACTGGTAAAAGGTTGTGTTGTCGCTCTGTTTAGTGGCTATTTAAACCCCTAAATAATGTTGATTAAATTATTATAACTCTTATAAATTGGTTCATTCAGATGATAAATAAAGAACGACTTCATCGATGGTAATATATAGACTCAGAACCACAAAAAATTGTACGAATATTATCTTTACCTGATGAAAATTTCAAGTTGAACCGTTTCCTGGTCTTCCAGAAATTATAATAACAGTTTTGCAATATATTGTTTTGAGAAAAAATCGTTTGAAATTTCTAAAAGGAGTGCTATTATTGCTTCGTTATTTGTATATTAATTGATTAGACAGGTTCACCAAATATTTCTAAACCCCCTTCCAATTACAACATTATTTTTGTAAATACGTTGATTTCAAATCTCCGTAGTAGATCTGTAGTACCAATACTTGTACTTGTACAATACTTGAGGCTCGCTGACCTGTATTGACTGTAGGTAGCTCACCAATTCAGACATTTATTGAACCTGTTAAAACCCATGTAGACATATATAACATAAACATCTACATCGTTAGCGCAACTGATCGAAAACAAAATGATCAACATACACTAGACATGATCAACACACACACAACAGTAAGAACGTCAAGTAGATCACATTGATTCTTTGCTACATTTCCCAATCTGTTGTTTCACAGGCTGCCTAGTTGCCTCAGAGAAAAAAAAACCCGAAACCATAAACCAAAACCAATCAATTCATCTAAAAATGGTCCTCAAAAATTTCCCAACACTGCCACGCTTTCAGCAGCTCGTTGCACTGATTTATAACCCGTGGCTGGAGAGTGACTGCTCGATTACCGCCAGTCGGCATGTGGGTGGCGAAACCCTTCGAAAAGAACGCCCTCCGGGCCTTCCTGTGTCTCCCGGCCAAGCTGCTCCCGCGGCACCTTGGGGGGGTGGAGAGATCCGAAAGTGAGTGGCACGGGTCACACGGATTTCGGTACGCTCACTCTGTCACCCTGGACCACGCGCGACGCCGGCGCCGGGCATGTGTCGTGAGTGTTGGCCACGGTTCCAGTCCCGTGCCGAACATCCACGAATAACGCAAGGGAGCAATAACAATGCATCTGACAAAACGGCAACAAAACAAAAAAAAAACATCCAACGAACAAACGGTACGGTTTTCCTATTTGTTTATGCCCTAGCTTTATTGGTTTGGCTAGGGCTGAAAGCGAAAAGTGGGTCAGCAAATAGTTCAAAGTTTACTTTCAATTGGTACGAAACGAGCCCCACATAAGGCGAACGTGCATGAGCGCGGGAGGACACCCGGCATGGGACACAGCGTAAGGGCGATTGATTTTGGGCTGATCCCTCGCTGTCTCTCTCTCTTCCTCGTCAACGGTTGAGGCCACTATTGGTTTTGATTTGATTTGGCATCACTCGAATCGCTTAACGATCGGTACGCGCATCATCCCCATCGGTTGCTACATATTTGGGGATGTTTCATGCCACTTCTTCCCACTGACGCACGTCCGGTGACATTCCTGGTGCGGTCGGGGGCGGAACCTCGGACACGGTTCGGATTATTGTGCAGGCCCCCCAAAGACTAGTGCAGGCCGGAAGAGAGCGTACCTAATTTGACATGTTTAGCCTTGAAGTCTCACGCGCAGACATGACCATCGACATCGCCCTGTTGCTCACCAAATTTCCAATGCGTTCAGCGTGCGCATGCGTACTAGAAACTCCGCACTATGAAAACTAGGCCCACAGATTCACAGATTTGGGGAAGATTTCATCAAATTAAATTGCATGATTTGTTTGATGTGCTTTATGAGGGAACGAAAATATCTGCAACCGGTGTTCCGTCGCAATTAGAAGACACTTTCAGCAAGTCGAAACACTCTTCAAACGAGGGAAAATGATAGAAGAGGAAATTGGAAAACTGTCTGTTTCACTTTCTTTTGGAATGCTCTTGAACTAGAAAACCTTCACCTTTACTACAAACATTCTCAAACAGGAAAAGTGAATGTACTTGATCGAAATTTGTGTCAATGTACGCTTTAGATGATCGTTCCTACAGAGACATGCGGAATCTTCTGTAACAAGCCAATGACAAATTGACGTAGAAAGATTGATTGCTTAATGTTTTAAGAAGTAGTCATCAGCAATAACGATATCCCGTTCTCCATATATTTACACTATTCTACTGGTAATATCCTGTGTTTAATATCTGTCAAGTGCTTATGCTGTTCCATTGTTCTCGAAACCTCGGATTTAACAATTTAAAATAAATTACTATTGGCAATTTAAAACTTTTTTCAAATTTGTTATAAGTACGAGATTGATCCCAGAATTAATCGACGAAAGCTTGAACGAAAGTTTAATGACGGGTAGATATTCCAAGGCGAAGGTAGTCGAAGGTCAGCACAAACCGCACCCAGCAACTCAGGCAACTCCCAATGCATTTTTTTTAGGTAATTTTCCTTCAAAATAAATCCTAAAAATTACCTTTAACTTAAGCTGCTGGGTACATATCTCGTTCAAGGAAAATACTACTCGTAAGCTTCGGATTCTTTATAAATGAATGCTTTGACCCAAATACATTTCGTCTTTAACATTTCACCGGTAAAGTTCACTATCAACAAGACATAACAGTGGTATCCCCAAACCGACAATAAAGATTAGAAGCTTTGCCGAACTTTTATTGAGATACGAAGGGGGGAAAAAGCGATAAAAAAAACGTTCTAACTACGTCCTAATTTGATTTTCTTCATTCACGAGAAAACCATTCAACCTCATTCATGTTTCTTTCCTCAAGCCGATAAGCATGTTTGTGCCGTATGCACAACAAGTCCCATCAATTAATCTACACCACACGGAACATAGATGCATCAAATCTTCCCAAAACGGTACGGACGGAAACGGCTGCAATTAATTAACCAATTTAACGTACGCTTAGGTATAGATCATTTACTCGGCGACCAAGATGATACAGTACGTACAACTTGCAGCTTTGGGAAAGAAGAACCGATAGACGATTCTTTGAAGGAATGAGTAAATCCTCCGTATGAGTGACAAACTAAGCAGCCGTCAGTGCCCTCATCTCTGCTGGCCAGGGCTTTCCGTACAGTAACTCATCTTATCAACGATCGTAATGACGCTCCAGTCCCTTCGGCATGGCAAGCTAAAAAACCTGTGGCGCAATCGTCGTAGAACGAAACTGCTCGCCACTTGGGTAGACTTTACCACGAGCATCGTCCCCATCGTCGAAGACTTTGGGCACGGCATTAAGGAGGACCCCTGATTAGGCCGACGCGATAGCTGTTGGGTTGGAAGATCGTCGCTTTGTGATAGGTTGCGTGCCGAAGTTGAGCATGAAAAAAAAAACCGCGCTGGAAGCCTCCAAGTTGATGCCCCGCCATTGGTAAACGGGCGGAAGATCACATCGCAAGAGGTTCGGGTGGTGTTTTATGTGGTTTCCACCTCGAGCCTTACTGCACACCAATATTGCACGTTGCGGATCAGGACGACGGAGACCGTCCAAAAGGCAAGAAATAATAACACAAAAACACTACAGAGCTCTGCATGCGCGAGTGCTTTAGTACCATTAAGTTTTATGTTTATGTGAGGGAAGGTTCTGACCTGTCTATCGCTTACCTAAGACGTAGCCTTCACGCAAGAGTGTGGCGGTGGAGTTCGCGATGCGTTTGATATGAGGCACACGATTACAAGACGGCGGTGTACTATTCATATCGCGCAAAGATACATCCGAAAAGAAGACCAAAAACCTAAAACGAGTGCCAATAAATTTCCCATGCAAGCGCTTCTTTTTCAACCGCACAAATGTGCCACGTGCACGCAGTCGATTAACCTCTCACAGAGTAAAATTTATTACCTTCGTAACATTCACTCGCGGGCTGCTGTAACGGGAGAAGGAACCGCTCTGGCTGTGATTTCATTTCAAACCAAATAAAAAAAAAAAAAACAAGCTGAAACGGTGGCAAGTTACCGACATTAAGCCGACTATTTTCCACTGCAATACGCGCAATCCCTCTTCCAATCACAATGTAAACAAACGATTACAAACAAGACTTTCCCTGCTGCTTGGGGAGGTTTTAGATTCATTCATTAGGCGATGTAACTGCGCCAACCCGAAATGCAACGCTGCTCGGCTGAGATTGATAATTTATGTCCTTTGGCGTGTATTTGCAAACGCATTTTCTCAAGCCCATCTCACCGTGTGTGCGCAACTGCGGCTCAAAACGCGAGCCTAGCCGGGGGAAAAGTCACATTCGCATATTGCGCCCCGAAAGGGGTTGTTAATTGCACAACCGAATGCAGCATCACCCTGACCGGCGTGTGCTGGGCTGCGATTGATACACCGCGCATCCCGTGCAATTACGATCAAAAAGGGATAAAAAGGGGTGGCGACCCCTTGGATGCACTTCGCGACCTCCGGCTAGGGTGACACTGGTCCGCTTATTAACTTACCGCCACTCACACCTCACAGTCGGGCGAGTTATTTAACTTATATTATGAGCAAAAAAAACCTCCAAGGGACAACTACGTTCCGTGGTCACGTGTTACCGGAGCAGGAGAGTGAAAAAAAAACTACTCAGGGTGATGAATTTTTTATTTGATTAGGACAGCAACCGCAACGCCCGGTTTCCGCTTGCGGTTAAGCACGGTGTTTTATTTATTCAGCGATAATAATTTCGCACCACAAGCACCAGGAGAAAGATTTATGCCTTTCTTTTAATTCGTTGTTTTGACAGGAAGCGGGATTTTTTTACGTCATTGTGCATATTGCTGGCAGTGGGAAATTTGCTCATTTTAGGATAATACCCCCACACGTGGTTAAACTTAAGGCAAAACTAAAATCAGATATACGCTAGAAAAAAGGGTTAACGAAACAAGCTTAATTTTTATATCATATGTCTAAGACAACTACCACAATTATTGAATTTCTTTCACATTTAACAGTACGTAGTACTCGAAAAATCGAAAAATGTTGTTTAGAAAATAGTACTTAAAAAGTACTAGAAATTAAAGTGAAGAAATTCTGAAGAAAAGTCTCAGGTCAAGTTTCTTAGGCGATGAGTTTACTCTTTAGACTGGCGTATACTTTGACGATATATTGATTTGAAATGTTTATCGTTTCTTCCTGAGATCTAAAATTTAAAAAAAATTCAATAAAATAATACGAAATTCTCGAGGAATAACATTGTATTTTAATTTGATATAAAAAGAGCTAAATCCTTCAACGAAAAGGTCACATGATGATTGATATTGCTTCATCTTCAACAAAAATCTTTCCAATCGGCCATAGCAACGTAAAAACACACAGCTCAGTCCCAAGCCTAATTAAGACCTAACACAGTTTATTGAATCACCAAAATGCATTCTAATTACATCATCATGCGACTAAAGCCTACCGAAAGGCGGTCAAATTATCATACTGATTACACGTTTGCCTAGCGTTCGCCACCATTACACAAAAAGTGTGAATTTTTTCACTCACCCCAAAAACCCGGCATTTGGGTAAAGGAGCGACCTTCTGTTGACACAATAAAAACAATCCATCACACCGGGGAAGGCATAAGCCAATCGACATAGTCCCAATCAAACCGACATTCACCGGCATAACAAAAAATCAAAACAAACACCGCCTTATCATTAAAAGACAATAAAACAAAATAAACTTGGACGACGGTAAACGGAAGACGCACGGGGATGTGAGCCTGCAGGAATTGCAAATCGTTTCGGGTGTGTGCTGGTGTGCCCTTTTTGGCACCAAATAAAGGGTTTCCTCTGTTCGCCAGAGACACACACGCTTAATGACAGTTGTCTGCAAAAGCTGCATCGAACAGAAACGAACAAAAAGAGAACAACATTCGGGAAATCGCCACACGCCGAAATGAATATTCCGCAAAATAAAATCACCCAACCGGAAGATTACGGCAAGCCGCAACATTTCAAACCTTGCCTCTAGCCACAATGTGTGTATGAGGGAAAGATGTACAAAATGTCGACCAATGTTTACCATGCTCCAATCATCCCCAAGACACCCTTCATTATGGTGCCGTCCGCATGATCGGAAGCACAACAGTCGATCAACAACAACAAAAAATACCCACCACGAGACACCCCGAGCTCCAGATTCGAACCGTTCGATTGCGATTTCGTAATGCAATGTGTGGCGGAAATTTCGCACCAGGGAAATAAAGTGCAATTTCTTGCGCTTTCCCTCCGGCGACTATGGCTCTATATCGGTCGGCTCATGTTGCCCTCACTCAAAATCCCAGCGATCACAAAGCTGATCCCACACTCTTACAGCCTGCACGAGTCAGCCGCACACACATGCGCGCGCTCTGTGTGCTGCTGTAGCATGAAATTTATACAAGAAATCTGAATTTTGTCTTGTCTTCGGTATGACACAACACACCGCAAACAAACTAAACCCGGACCCAATTTCTGCACCGAGCGCGTTGCAGCAGATAGATGGGAAAAAAGTAGCAAGTATTATGCTCTATCCACCAACAGTGTGTATTGCACTACCGCCGCGGTTGGAGTTTCTTTGCCCGAATTTGCCCACCCATCAGTTTGCCCTATTCTCATCCCGCTTATGCAACGCCAAAATCGGCACATTCGTCTGTTAATCCCATCCGATCGGTCGGCACATTTCGCTCGGAATTCCAAACCAGTGGCAAACCGATCAGGCCTCAGGATCTGGTAAGTTCGGTACGGAAAAATTAGTTTCACGTTTACTAATTTAATTTGCATATTTCATGAGATGAACCCGCTGCCAGCTCGTGTTTTGTCGGCTTGCACTTTCTTTCATTTACGTGGTCTAGCAGGGGGTGCTTGTGATGATAAACCAAACATTGCTCCGCCGAAAAATACACAGAACAGCAACACGGCAGGTATCGCAATGTGAGTCGGAGGCTAACGTTTGATTTGGTGAGCAGCAATTACAATGAGATGGACGACAACGGATGCAGCACGTGTCTCACTCCAAGCCTTTTCCTTTTCGAAGATTCCACGAGGTAACGGTTGCTGTTACGCTTTGCCATCAGGAAATGCTGATGAAAGTAATCGAGAAATGGATTCTAAAGATTATGTGAGCATTTTTTTTCCGTTACTTAAAGCTATGTGTTTTTTTTTCCTCGCAACTTATTGTTTCATACACTCTAATAAACATTCAGCAGACCAAGTCGATCTTAGAGATCATCATCAAGAATTTTTGCTAGTAGTTGAGCATACTATTATGAAAACATTCAAAAGTATGTGAAATAAAAAAAATGCTTCTAATTCAAATAAATACAACATATTTGAATTCATCAAAATGTACAAATATCTACGCTACTCTTCATCAATATTACAACCACATCACAATGAACTATTTTATACAATCTTCTTTTGTTTATACTATGCCTCCTGATGAGCTTTTTCAAAATTTTGATCTAGTTATTTTTTGAAACAATGTTTTTGTTTTACTCCATCATCAAAATCAACACTTGCGACCACCATGCGTTTGTCCATGTTCGCATATACACATGGGATATCAACCTGACGCAGACCTTGCCGACATGTCGATAAATTGATTTTGCAACCTCAGCCTTGTGAGCCCGCCGCAAGCAACAACTCCAGCTAAAACTCCCCCCAAATGCAGGAATGCAACAGCTCGTTGCCACTTGTCATCGTGCCGCTCAGCATTTTGAGAGCGAGTGGGTGATAGAGGGGAGGGCTTTAATCCTCCCACGCAAAGTGCGACTATCGAAATAAGCCACCGAAGCCGACATCTTCGTGGGACGGGTGGCCAGCCCGGTGGATTTCAAACCGATCCGATCGATCCTATGCAATCTGGGCAGCAAGAATGCTGCTTTCAAAAAGCTCCCAGTGCCAGTATTTGACTTAAAACAGGGGTGTGTATGTGTGTGCGCAAAAGTGCGCTAGCAAAAAAAAAACACAGAAATGGTGAAGAAAAAACGTTCTCCCGCTGGGACCGGTGACGGCGACAACGGCAATCGACGGTGGCGATCGTTCAGGTCGCGATATCGCGATCATGTGATTTTTCACTTCCCTGCACTCGTCTACGATTTGCCTGCCTGTCGGCATTACCGAGGAAACATTACCGAGGAAAAACACACACAAAAACTGTAGCATCACACACATGCATTTGCCTTGCAATCGGCACCACCACCGGGTATCAGATGTATGTTGCAAAATGTAAAACATCGCCACAACACTCTCGCACATCCATCGCATAAATCGCAAACAGAGCAAACGCGTTCCTTTTTCGTGGAGGGCAGAATTTATCCCCACCGGGAGTTTGTAAAAGAAGGAAAAGCGAGCAGCAGAGTTAGGTATAGCAAAATCAAATATAAAAAAGTTCCCTTGCACGATTAATGATTCCCCCCATCTTAGATGTAGCAGTTGGTAATGTGCAGCATCGTATGGTTATGGCGGTTGACCACCCCCAACACATCAAGCAGGATCGAACTTTGGGGAATTAAAAAAAAAGCTCTCCCTCGTCCATCCTTGAAACTCCCATCGCATCCGCTGCACTTTCTCGATAGGCGCAAAACCGAACGCCGAATCTTGTCCTAAAACGGCACCGAAACACCGTCCGAGCGGGCACGTTTCGCTTTCGTTCGAAAGTTACAACCAGGGCAAAACAGAATTATGGATCTGCCATAATTGACTCAACACTTTCGCTATTAACCATTCGTCACCTTGGCAAAGTAACGTAACGCTTACTGCGTTGAGTGTTTGGGTGTAGTTTTCGGTTTTCCTCCTCGCTTTTTTTTCTCGTCTCAGCTCGGAGCTCTACTTCCCGGACGACGACACACAGCCGGCTCAGCGGCAAGATCAACACGAAAGGATGCTAAAAGTAGCACCCCGGCCGAAAACACTACCGACTTTGGTGGCCATGTTCCACAACACCAGCACTGGAGCAAAACGGAAAGTGCATATAAAACATGATGAAACCAAACCCAAACGTGTTATAGCGTCCATCTGGTCACGTAGAACTCGCACCGACCATCAGCCGCAATTAAATTACAATAAAAATCATCACAAACCATTCGCTGCGACAGAAGTGAAATCGAAAGCAACCTGCTCAAAAAAGGCATTTTCTCAGTGCAATCTACCCCCTCGGGGCGGGAATTGTCTATATCTCGCTCGCCTCGTTCGCTAGATGCACCGGAGATGCAGCACTCATTATAAAATCAGGTTCATCATCATACGCACCCCCCCTGAAGCTGTAGGTCGGGTGGCAAAGAACATCCGTCGCGGTTTTTTCGGACACGGAAAGAAAGCGGCGTGCCATCCCTGGTACACGCACGGTTATGGTACCGCTCAAGCGTAGAAAGAAAAGGACAATCCTTCACACAACTACGCACGCGGACGCACTTTTTGCCACATTTACATGCGGAACTGTATCAATTACACGAAATTTTGTTGCCCTTCAGTTTTTGATTGAGTCTTCCGAATGCATCCCGCGTCACCAAAAAAGGACAACCGGCCCGCTGTAGCACGGTTGACGGTTGACCGTCCGTCCAAGAGTACAGTAAGTAGCGGTTGCGCACAAGTGGAAAACAGTTCCAAATTGGTGCAGTTGCAGTTGCTACCAACATCGTGACCATACGTGGACAATGGGCGGGACAGAAGCCGGCGGCCAGAGTTGTTTTTTTTTTTTTTGCACTACACCGTAACCATTATGGGTCAAGATCAACTGTTCGAACTGTTGCACCGTTTGTTTGCGAACCGTGTATGACAAACGTGTGTGTGTGTATGTTGGCATAGGAATGTACAGTCTCTTCGGGATGTTACAAACCGGCCGGCTCGATCATGCTACTGTCCGACGGTGTCTGTGCTGCGCGTGCACGTACCAAGCCAGTGGACAGCATAATGGTATGCATATGTCATGAGCGTACATGATGGCTTGGACAGAACCGATGGTGTAGGTGCATGGCGTGTATGATATGTTTGATTAGATACCTGTTGCTATTAGAATGTTCGCCGAGCAACCCCTTTATGTCGTAGACATAAATCCTACAGCTATGTCTGGACGTAAAGAATTTCAGTAGGTGTACGGGTCACGTATATCCATGCCGATGTTGTACCGCAAGTTTGAATAAATTTCCTCATTATTCGTAACTTCAAGTCAACGTTAAACAGAAAGGTAGAGGAACTTCGAATAAAAATAACAAAATCTAAGCCGTTTCAAGATGAATTAAAATGTGACGAACTGGAGGTCGAGAATTTTTAACATTGTTAAAGGGGTTTTTTTGGAATTTTCCAGTTAAAGTGATAGTTAAAATCGAATCCTTTTTGGATGTCCTTTTTTAGTCTTTTTTTTTTAATTATAAAAGCTAAATATATAAGATGTGATAAATAATAGTTATACTTCCAACAATACCCAACTATTGAAGAGTACCATAGACAATATTGAGACACAATCATCATAGCGCAAAAAAGATACTGATCGGCAAACGCCGGTGCCAACATTACCCTACCATACAAGGTAAACATAACTTTCGCCCGTTCAACGACCGCCAATCGATGACATCGGTTTGAATGAACGTTTTCATCGCTTTTCCACTATCGACAAATCAAAAAACACCCTCCCGTCCCGCAGGTGTGATATCGCGTCGTCCACAGTCATGCCTGCACGAATTGTAACATTTTTCGCCTGCCCGCAGCACCCTTTTATCGCCCGGAAGAAAAGTGAAACACTAAACACCCAAACACGGGAGACCCCCAATGATGGAAAACCGCGCGCACGGGAAACGTGAAACAGGAAGATCGTCGCGCTTCTAATGGTTTGTTACCTTCACTGTGGCGTTTCCCAAACCTGGCCCACGGGAAGCTGACTGCAGAATAGTGTCCCTTTTGTGTGTCTGTTTTATTTTTCTTGCCTACGTTTTTGCACCAACTTTAAAACGTGTTAAAAGCCGTGCATTGTTCCGCTGGCACACGATTACCCATTGACCCAGTCACGAGTTTTGCACGCGATCCCAGCGTCACCCGGTGCGCGCACCGTCAATGTTGGAGTCCCACCTACTCCGCGAGATTCCACCCAAGATACACCGATACACCCCGGTTCGTTGACATTGGAAACGATTTTTGGAATCGGACCAACCGCCGGCGCCTTTACAGATGCCGGTGTGACCACGCGCGCTGGTGATGGAGGCCGGACCGGTGCCGCGCATAAAATGATTGAGCGAAACCGATAACGGACAACGGGTGTGCGCCGAATCGCAAATACTTTTCGTCCGGATTTTCGATTTCGTTTTGGGTGGGCGTCCGGGGACACGGTTTTACTTTCATCGTGCAGTGCTGTCCCGTTGTCCTGATGTTTCCCACACACACACACAGCTGGACGCACGCTGTTCCGGATTGTACTTTCGCACCAGCATCTTCCCGGGATTTTTTTCCCCCAACCGATCAGCTCAATCATTCTGAAGTGGACATCTCGAGAAGATCTCATTTCCACGGTGCGCACCGCACCAGCTCAAGTGCATTCTGCTGCAGATGTAGCAATAAATCGATGAATCAGGGCCATGTTTGGACAAGCGTGTACGGATACTCTGCCGGGGTTTACATTTCCGCCACGACGATGCGATGTTGGTGGATTGGACAAGTGAGTGACCGTCGATAGACACACACGCGTACATTCGTGAAAGTGCCGTCCAGTGCGACACGCTAATCAGTGACGTGCTTCGAGTGGCACTGTCTGGAAAGCGTCAAAAGATGAGAGATTTTCAAAAAAAAAAAAACTCCGGAAATAGGTCAGTTTTGAAAGGGTCTTCCTCGTCGTCTGTTTACTACGATCGTACTTAAATGCTTGGCAGCATGTTTCATTCAGTGCAACCGATCGTGCGAGTCTTCTTCAATGTATCGGAGAACGGTTCGATTGCAACCACCACCAACCATCAAAGCATCATTCCAGCTCAATTGCTCAAACATGTTCTCAAATGAGAAAATATGACCCATCGCCCAATGTTGCTTTTTTTTCTCCGCCCAGGTCCCAACTTATTTCTCCGCACTCGAGAGAAGTACCTCGAATTGCATAATTATCACAAACACCATGTACCGTCATCTTCATACATCGCCGCACCATCCTGCTGCGATGTTGTTAAATATTTTTATAACACCAAAATCCACTTAACGCCTTTCCAGAACAAACGCCATTTCCCACTTGATTGGCTCTAAATTTTACAACGCCATCCGCGACTCGTGCGGTGCAATCGATTACCTATCTGTCGGGTTTTATTCCCTCTGAAGCAGCACATCATTACGGTTTGCAGTGTTGCAACATGGGAATGGAACATTGGAAACGGAATTTCCTTTAGCTATCTGACATACCACAGTCGTTAGTGACAGTTAAGTACCAGTGGAACGCATGATCTATAGCACCGAGAGACATTCCTCTGGGAGGAGAGTTCCAAACAAAAAAATAGTTCTAAATAACTAGCTGCACCAAAGCCATTGACGCCATTGATGGCTTAACAACGTGTGGATTTCTATTTCACGCCGATCACGACTCTACTTTGTTTTATATTATTGGTACCACATACGGCACCCGTTGGACGGTTCGTACTCTGAGAGGGACGATATAATCCTCACCCCTCGGTAGGTGCACTGAACAGTGCCAAGATCTTTAGGCCAAATTTTCACCCGTTTTGCAGATCTCGTGAAAACTATAATTGCTGCATGCGGTGCCGTACCGAACCGACCGGTACGGATGATCGATAATGTAACGATCGACAAAGACACTGCCGCAGTGCAGTATAATGCACACATACCGCCAGTGCTGTGCTGGGCGAAAAAACACTTACACAAAAAAAAACCCATCAAATGGGACGAGCTCGAGCTGGGTTTGCAATATCACAAAGAAATCAGTAAAACTGTGTCGCCAAAGGGGGCAATGTGTATGATTTACAGACATCAGCATTCGATTTCTACGCTCTATCTTTCTTCCTCACTGTTCCCGGCAGCTCACGCTTCGTTCTCGATTCGAAACCACCACGTTAACACACGCCCGCTACACCCGGCGGCAGTGTTTTGGCAGGAGTTTTACGGGTTTACACTGTCGCCCGTACACTCGGTACCCGGTCCCCTCTAATGCTGGTCTCCTCCTGTTTTTGGCATTTAAGATGCCTCGCAAAATCGATTAATAGGCGGCGAAGGAAAATAATAACAATAATAGTATGTCAATAAGGGGTAAAAACAATCATCGGAAACGGTGAGAAAACCTCGCTCGCTATGCTACCAGCGAGCGACTCAGAAGGGCACGGGACCGGGAACTCCAGAACGGTTCCCCTCGAGGCGAGACAAAATCAAACTGGGAGGAAAAAAAAAACAAACTTTGGTCGACTGCAAAACGGCGCAAGGAGCATGCCATTTTCACTGCAATGCTACCGCATTCGGTGATGCCCGGGTGGCGATTTATGCGATTTGCATGCCCGCTTGCCTACTCACTGTTCTCAAGTCCCTCTGATGAAGCGATACCGCTAGGGTAGGTAAATATTAATATTCATTTGCATTTCGACTTCGGCTGCGGTGGGCAATGGTGATTATTTACGAGTTTTAAATTGATTCTACACGTTTAATGGCGATTATCTGATAAATGATTTGTGTAACTTCTATTTGTCCTAATAAACCTCAAGTATATTGAGGAATATTGTCTAGTGTGGCAAAGTTAAAGGTGTTAAAAACTTGGATTAATAAAACAGACCTGTTGGAAGACCCTGTTTTAGACAAGCTCCTCAATCGCAGCGTTCAATAATCGATCGTGGGAACTATTTTCAAACAATTTCCCAAATATTTCCAAGAAACTCACCAACTGTCCACGTTCGCATCTGTCACATTGCACTCGACTTCCGTCGGTTAGCAGAATCGAAAGGGGTTGTACATAAATATTCTTCCCGTTTAAAATACAAGCAAAAGAACCAAACAGCAGCATCAAAGCTCATCGATCGATAATGTACCTCCCGAGACCAATATCTCGAACGGTGCATCGCGTTCCATTCCGAACGATTAAGGCATGCTCAAAAAAGGGAATTTTATGGACCCCGTCGTGCATACCGCTGCCCGATGGAGCAAACATTTTTTGAGAGATTTCGGTAGCTGCATTCGGGGCACCATTTCTGGGAAAAATTCATACGGGAAGATGGCCCACACAGCGTACAGGGCGCACCCGGTGCTTCCGTGGACATCATTAATTTTGTCCCATTCGGATGCCACACAGATTGTAAGCGCGGTGCTAAGCTCTTAACCCTGTTAGTCGAACGGTATTTTAATGCTTTTCCTCTGCTCATTACTGTTTTGGTGACAATTTAACACAAACAAGATCTGCTGACTACCATTGTAATTTATTGGAGACTTAACTGAACGGTGTTTAGACAACGCACGTGATCAACTACTAAATATTACTGAATAAAATAGGTTTTTTATAGATTGACTGGACTAAAATGTAAATTGCATGCCAATATCACCAACACCAACTATCTTTCGACCATCATAAAGTAGTAGCAGCAAGCAATGCAAGAATAAATCCTAAATAATTGCTGTTGCAATCGAACCCCCTCAAGCGTTTTTTTCATCCACAAACAAAAGGTTCCTGTTTGTTACTCCTGCAATGGCGCAGTTGATCTTTATCAGCCACATTTTGCCATCTAGTCGCGTAGCCCAGTTTGGCCGGTTATGCATTTATGCACGATTCACTTTCACTGCAAAGCGAAAGCTACCGAACATCGCGATCTTCCCTGTGGGCCTTTTATGCTGCTGCAGCATCCTACCGAATCGATCGATAGTGTAAGTAGCAAGGAATAAAGGGGAGAGAAAAATCTCAACCTCGTACTTCGACACCCAATAACCTTAGAATCAAATAAGTCACACGGTGTCTACCATTCGTGGAAAAAAACGGTATCGCAGACAAGGGTGGTACTAGCCCATCAACCAGTAGAAGAGAGGGATGAGAGAGGAGGGGGGGGGGGGCAACTTTAGCATCGGTTAGAAGGAAACGCCCGCTAAACGCCCCGAAAAAATCGCAAAAACCAGATAAACACCTCGTTTCGCTACTCGATGTTGAACGCACTAGAGGACAGTTAAAGGAAGAAGGGCACGTCATCGGGAAGGGAGGGTTCTACGGTTGCGCCAAATGCACGACAAACGGACTCCCCAAAGCTCTCAAAATAGACCCCGGTCTAGGATTGGATGGAAATCGTGTAACCGGGGTCACCATATGCTTGAACCAAACGATGATGCCATCCGTAGGGCCACCTTAGGCCGTCGAGCGCCGGGTTCGTCGCTTACCGTCGCGACGAGTCTTTCGTTCGTGCTACCTCCGGATTTGTTTAATTGTACGTACGAAACATAAACCATGCCATCGTCTGGACAACCGCTGGTCCATATGTACCTCGGCGAGGAAATAAATAGCCACTTTTCAAGCGTGTCAATAACAAGAATAACAAGCAAAACAACCTTTACCAAGAGCCTAATACTAGACTATCGAGACACTTCCGTACTGTTGTTGTTGTTCGAGGAAAATCGTCGTTTTTCTCTGCACAAAGCATGCCTCAATTGAAGAGGCTTTTATTCATAAATAATATAATTAATTACGCCACCACTCCTAGCCTTATACACATCAATGGACCCCAACTATGTGCAATGATATATTGAAACCTCACTTCGATAGATTAGCTCATAAATGGATGGTAGCGAGCGAAGCCTTACTATGAATCAGCAAAATGTCCTCACTGACCAGTGGAACGATTGGCCATACCCACTGGTCATCCCCTAGTCTAACCACGCCGTATTCAAACAGCAACGGTCATAAAATGCGAGCATATCCCATCGCAGACGGTATCGGACACGGCACGGTCCGCTGCGTCCAGCTCTGCGTTGTGCCATCAGCCCGTGGCTAACTATCAGATAATTTTATTGGCCACATATGAATATATTTAAATTCAATTAACAAATCCAACACTCAGACCCGCAGCTGACCCGGGGCGTGAAATCGCCCAAGTGTCAACCGGCTGGCAGGAACATCGGCCCGGGAACGGTTTTGCATGTGGTTGCGGAAAGTGAATTTTAATGGTACTTTGTAGGGTTTAACCGTGGGGACCACCGCCAAAAGGGTAAGCTTGCATGTTTCCACGGCAGCTGACCAGTTGACGTGTGCACACTGCGCACGGCACAGGACGGAAGTTTTGTCGATCTCATCCAAAACGTCCATTGATAACCGCTGTGCACCGATGGTGCGCACTGGCGGCTGATTTATGCATCCACGACAAGATCAATGATGGCGCGTGCTGGGGCGCCCGACGTACGCGTTAAAGTTCGCACGTCTGCACGCGCTACTTTGTTGCGCTTCAACCTTGGGTAGGTGTACATTGTGCATATTTTGCTCCCCATCGTTAATGTTTTTATAAATGGGTTTTTGATTTCAATGTTTCAAAAAATCACAAATTTAATATAACAATTTACAAAACAGCATAAAATAATTGTTATTCAATATGGGCAGAATCGCGTAACAGAAAGAAATAAAACAAACGCCTAAATATAGGCAATAACTTAACATTAACGATCATTTTAAAATAAAAAATCATTTACAAAGGATTTTTAAACCTTACTAATAAAAAAAAATATTAAATTTCTAGCAGTAAAATCGAAATAAAACATTTATCTTCAGGCTTAAATGATACCTAATTATCTCGTTCCATCCACACACTGTAATTTCCGAACAAGTTGTAAACCATTTTCCTTTTGATCCTCAGACATTGCCTTAGACAGGCGGTAACCGGTGAGCGCACAACCATCAACCCGTGAATTAAAGCGCAATGTCACACTACCCTTTTGCCAAATACTATTCAAAACCGAAAGTCACCACAGGCATGAAACGATAGCAGCAGCCCTAATGCACCGTGGAACTTGCACCGTTTGACACCCTGAGCTCACGTATCAGTGTCGTGACATTGAAAGTCAACATTGCGGAAGGAAGCTGAACGGCCGGGATGGAGTCTTCGCATGTTGGCTGTACCAAAACCTGCAACAGAGCTTATTTGCAAGCAGAACGGCCCGTTAGTTGCATCTTTTCAGGACGACCAGCATCCAACACGTTGGGATAAGCTGGCAGGACGCGTACACGGCTGACGCGTTTTCACCGCGTTCGCTTGATGAGTCACGTTTTACATAAGTGATAGGCCGCGCGTATTGATCGGGCAAGTAACTTTCGTAATTAGATGATTTCACCTTCAAAACAGCGACAGCCAAGTGATCGCAAGTGGATGTAACTGCAATGTAACCGAGCGGAAACGGTTCACCCGATCGTTGGTAGTAGGTGGAGGCTACATCTTTTCGGAGCGGGAAACATTCAGAGCATTGAAACCTGCTAGGATCGAACAAGATTAAACAAGGTTGACGTGGAACGGTTTTACATCATTCGGAGGTTTTTTTCCAAATCTGGCAAAGAGATATCACATGCTTGTCATTAACAAACCGTAGTATGGTGAAAGTAAAAGTTATACGATCCAGCCTAGTTGTTGATGCTTTGCCTAGGTCATATTGCAATATATTTGCACCAACGAAATAATTGTTTCTTAATTGGCATTTAATCTTCACAATTTACACCACAAAAAAATATTTTCCGAATTATCGAATATCACTGGAGACGGATATGAATTAAGACTACGTTTGTGGAAACTGAATATCCTTTAAGCTAAACAATTTATGCACAAATGCAACTTAAGCTGCATGAAATTCTTTATGCAGAAATTTTAAAGAGCATCAGTATTAAGCAAGAAATTCGATACGACAAGCATTTTTTCCTTTTGAGTTACTATGATTTAAATTAAATCAAAGTAAATAAAAGTAAATAAATAACTTGCAAACAAAGTAAATAAAAAATAATAATATATTTTTTCTTTAATAATCAATGATAGCCCACTCTTTGAAATTCTACCATAAGTTAACACTCATCGCTAATAAGCTCCATTAATTGCGCCTGAAAAGTATAGGTATTCACATTTAAAAGCTCATCTGGGTGTAACTCTCCAACATTATTCATTGTAAACGCTCCAAAGCGAAAGCAACAAATACACTCACACACATACACCTCCTGTAAACGATCCGCATCTTCTGAACGATGCACAACAAAACTCAATTACGATTTTGTAAAAAAGTCAAAACCGCACTTTATGGTGAAAATAGTAATGAATGCAATTTGCATCATCTGCTTCTTCGTTCGGTGCTCTTCGTTCATTTTACGCAGCAAACGGCCCTTCTGCCCCGAAATTATCCGGTGCTTGTGTTTTTAATCGAATTTATTGGTTGATTTCACTGTTCGCAGTGCCCATCTTTTATTTTTTAATTTATCTCTCTTAATCCCTTTTCTTGCGCGGTTTGTTGTACGTTTCGCTGGACGCACTTGCACTGTTTTGCAAAACCCACTCACCTACTTTCCCTTTGGGGTGTTGATGTACCACCCCTTAATGCCCCAGACCTACTGACGGTGCGCATTGCGCGCGTCTTCGATAAAAGCCAATCGTGGTGGCATAATTTATTTATTTCCATTTTTCATCAACCCGCCACAGAAACGGGATGGATTCGGACAACGGATCCGCGGTACGGCCCCCACGGTGGAGGGAGGGGGGGGGGGGGGGGGGGGGGGGGAAGAAATAAGTCAATGTCAACTGTGTTGCCGATGTGATAAACGTAGCATAATTGCATATGTTGCGTCTATTGATGCATCCATCCATTGAGCGCCACAAACGACTCCAGTGCCTGAACGTGCCAGCCGATATGTTCCATCTGCGCGGTTGGCACGGAACATTATTACACCATCCACACGCTTCCACTCCACAAATCCGCGTGATTGTTTTGTGCGTAATGTATCGACCAACAACGGGGAGTGCGCCTTTTAATGTGAACCTTTTCGTTACGTTCAGCTACACCGGCATGATCCACGCGGTGTGTGCACGTGCACGTATCGAACGATCCCGTCGGTAAACATCGGGTAGTCGTGAAACATTGATTGAATTTTCTCCCATTCACACAACTCCGCCCGTGCGCAAAGAGGTAGCAGCCGCACTGGCCAGGTCGCATAGTCTCTGTTTTCACTTTCATTCGCCAAGTGACACTTTGCCGATCGATCGACGATGCGGTGAAAATTATGCGTTCCCCAAACATTAAAAGCCAAACACAGGCGACCGCACGAATGGGCGCCAATCACTCCCCGATCGGCTAGACCGATCGGCAATGATCGATACGACCAAGGCACATAAAATTCCAGCGTGAACCGTCTCCATCTCTATCATCGCGCGCAGGAAACCTTTTCTGCCAATACCGATGCTAATCTTCTACCAACTCACCCCCCCCGTACCACCTCCTCCTGTGCTCAGATTCAGATTCCCCCGTGCAACCTCTTGTGCTGACGGTAGGCCACCATTCATTCGGGCCCAACCAACCAACCGATCCAATCGTCCATCACTTTCGATCACAGGTCTGTGCACGCAGCACGCAGATTTTCAGGACTTTCGATTTCGATCGATCCGATCCGATCGAAGGGAGCCGTCAACGATGCGCAAAACGCTAAACTAACCACCAGCGTGGTGCGCTGATTGGATTGTCGGCGATCCCTTTCAATTTTTGCTTCCCTTACGGTTTTAAAGGTCCCCGCAGCCTGTACGGAGCAGGTATGGAAAGCGTGCGATGGGATTGGGGGGACCGGGGTTTTTCGAAGCGTGGATGCCCCTCAGAGCTGGGAAACGATTCCCGGTTCCCTTGGATCGTTCACGGTGAAGTAGCTTCCCGAACGATTGGACCGGCGGCGCCATTTCGACTAACAAATCATATATGGTAATAATGATTTGAATTGCGTTTTGTGTGCACCTTCCAGCCATTCCTCGGAGCCCGCGGAATTCTTCTTCGCTGCCTGCCGCCGGATGGTGTGGAGAGTCCATCGAACGCATACATATGGTATGCGCGCATGCTGTGATTTTGCTCGCGCACGCTCTCATACACACTCATCCATGTTGCTTCCACCGTTGTTGGTACTGCTGCTGCTGCTGCTGCGGGGGCAGCATCGGTTAGAAAGTTGCAAACCGCTCCAAAGTAAGGAAGAGCCCAAAGTTGGCCCCCTTCAACATCCCGATGATCCCCGGTGCAATCAAAGCCTCTCCCCCGTAGTTCCCCGTTCCCGGAGGGCAAACAGTGCCAGGGTGCGCAACCGATCGGTACGTCTCACTATGGACAACGGATTGGCAACTGTTCGGTTATCCCGCATCCCGTATCGATAATAAGAACATATCGACTACATTGTACCACAACCGCGCCGGGGCGCACAGTTTTCACACACTTAATCACCCGAGGGGGGCCCATCAGTGCACACATACACACACTCGTTTGCGGAAGATAAATTCGCGAAAGCGCCAACCGGGAACTGGAGAGGGGAGGGAGGCCAGGAGGGGGGGAGAGATACACATCATCTGGGTGCTGGGAAACGCTAGGGCGTCCCATTATTTATCGGACGACTTTCCGTGATGATGTTGTTAACCTCTTCAACCCCGAAAAGCTAGCCCACCGTGTACCGTGAATGACTCGCTGGGCTCTGTTCCACCCAATTCACTAACGAAGTTGTCGAAGCGATCGCAAGTTCCAAACGCTGGCGTGATTAGCAATGGAGTTGCGAGCCCTTATGTATTAGCTCTGACGATACCTGAAGACATGCATGACATGAGAAGATATCCATGTAGCTTATAAACCTACGACTATGCATTACTTACGAGGGATATCCGATCACTTACCTGAGGATCCTCAGGAATTACATCCGCAATTGACGTACTTTCGGTTGAATGTTGGAGCTGATCCGAAATTCCTCCAATTCTTGCTACACTACTGCTCGAAGTATTTGTGACAATAGTCGTTACATTTGCGGTTGGTACCTCGGCACCAACCTCTGAAACCTCGTCCAGCCCTCGCTCCCGGGCCATTCGCGACTCCTCCAACTCTGACTTCAGCCGTGCTGAGGCGAGTGAGGAATATGGCTCACGGTTATCCTCCGGCCGCAACTCCATCAAATGATCATCCAAATACCAGCACGACGCACTATTCGGCTGCGATTCATCACTCTGCGCATGGTACACCACCACATCCTGATGGTCCTCCGGTGAGCTAGCGTTTGGACAGCTGGCCGTAACGCCGCCACCACCCGTATGTCCTACCACACCACTAATCAGCACATCCTTGCATCGTTTCAGGTAACTCTTCATTTTGGAACGACTTTTGCGCACTTCACCACGGTTCAGGGTGGCACTATCTTCTGTGCCGGCTGCCACCAACACTTCATCCAGCCCGGATGATCTTGACCGGGGCTCTCTGGAGCTACCCAGCGACTCCAGGTCGTAGTCAACCTGGGACGAACGAATCGCCAGTGCGGTGGTTGATATGGCGGAAATATTTGCCGATAGGTTTACCGTTTCGTCATGCACTTTCCACGCTTGATCGTCGAAAGATTTTGTGCGACGTGTTGTTGGAGAAATCTGGAATAGGGAAATAAAACAAAATTAAATTAAGTTGCATTACAGAAGGGACATGCAAGATGGTCGAAAGTATTTATTTGCGATTATTTATACATAAATCGTTCCTTTCATATGTGCATACAGCCAGAATCTTTTATTGCATTTAAATAACAACATAACAACAATGTACAATACATGTAGATTTTGTAGACTGTCAGTACGTCGAGTGATTTATGCTAATGAGTCAATTAATACCTTGTCATGATTGTGCACTCAGGTACACACAGACACGCAAGACACCGGAAATAGTACGCACGCAGCAAAACAATCACGACCATGCAACCATTTCGATGTACCATCCCAACGCCAAAAATGGTCAAAAACAAAAATTGGAAACACCACCAAAACTCGTCCCAAACTGACACCCGGAACGTGCCGGTTCATCTCCCCAGGCGCCGTACACACTCGTTCCGGGATGTTTTTTTCTTTTTTTTTCGTTTTGCACCGTCGTTGCCAATTGTGGCACACAATAAAGCTCCAAATCTTTAACCGTTCGGGCGCGGGCTCAACATGAAACGCTTCCGAAACGGACCCGTTGGAATACTCCCGGGAGTGGTCACGGTGCAAAAGTGGCGAAAATTCGAAAATCGAAAGTATCCCCAATCTGCTCCAACCATACCAGGGGTAAATTCTTAAACCCACCAGCACTTTGGAACAGTGCTCCCAAAATGGTCACTCACCGGACCAACTTGTTTAATTGAATGCGAACGCAAGAACTCGCGCCTCCTGATTGCCTGCCGCCAGTGTCCGAACGGGTACTTACGGAAGAGCCCATAACTTTGCCACCGCGTGGACATGAAAGTGACGGAAAAATGGCCCTCCGTAACGAATACCCTTCACCGCACACTAACAAAACACTCGATCGGCTCGAACAAATGCTCGTATATTTCACTCGAGTTTCGATTTGTTCGTGATCAATTTCAAAAGTGAAACTAAAGAATTGAAAATCGTGCCCGCGCTGCGGTGTGTGACAAAATCGGGAGCAATTATCAGTGTCCAAGTCCAAGTCCTTCTAAAAGCCATCACCAACCCCTCGTGCGGCGGGGTGTATGTTTTTGTGTGGCGTGGTTTTGTGTAGTGTGAGGAGAAAACAGCTGTTTTACACCTCATTTTTGCCTGGCGGAAATGGAAACGGTCGGTGTAGCTGGGAAAATAGAAAAAAAGGGAACGATGCCAGCGGAAGTGGTACTCGTAAGCACGAGCTTAAGCGAGAACCCATTCAAACCCGACTCAATGGGTGTATTGATTTAATTTAATTTAATTATTATTCAAACAGTAATAAAATAAACAAATCGTTCATTGCTTTTGCCATCACGATTTGTCGCCATTCGCCGTGCGGGTTTGGTCGCGCCTACCGTGAAGGTCTCGGGCTGGGTCCAATTTAGATGATCTTAGACCGCACGCTACCACCATTCAGCACACGAGCCAGGCGAGTGGCAGAGGCTCGTCGAATGTCCGGGGGTGCGAATGACTGCAGCCAATCCGTGAAGCAGCTCAGTGGAAGTACGGCACGAAGGTGCGTCTTTGGCGTTCTTGGTTCATCGTGCTTATGGCGATGACTACGAGGATGTGGGATGAGTGACACAAGTTCTCGCTAATTGAGGTACCGATCGTGAACAGATCGGCTGTTCCGTTTGGAAGAACTCTTGATGCTTATGTCAATGCCAAAGGATGCTCTAATGATCACCTTCGCTTGCTAAAGAATAGAGCAATATTTCAGTTAAACCGTGTCCAATACTGCACTTCCCAGGCAATTCATTTTGCGATCTTCTACGAAAAATACGAGTAGCTCCTGGAAACGTGACCGTGGGGAAAAGAATTGCTGACATGGTTACGCTTTTCAACAACTTATTGGATGATGGCAACTTTATAATTAACTAAAAAACATTAAAATCTAGAATTCAAACCCCACAACTTTGAACAATAAGTTTGGTTGTGTAAAAAATATCTAAAAAAATCTATAAAAAATATGCAATTTAACAGTAAATTCCTTTATCTTATTAAACGAGCAATAATAAATCTACGTTAGTTCCTTAGGAATGCGGAATAATCCCAACGCAACCGATACAGATTGTCTCAAAACCCATGTCTTAACACCAAGGAGAACTGCTCGGGAGAACGATACAAGCGCATGTAAGTTATGACAAATTCAAAGTGTCACCCAGTCGGGGGCGTCCTGCCGCACTGTTTCACGCTGCAAAGCGAACACAAGAATTATCACCCGGGAGGAAAGCTCATAAAACTGGACATCGCGTACGGGCCGAGCCGATTACGACATGCAACACTCGGTCTGGTGTAAGGAAAGTTGGCAGAAGAAAAAAACAACATGTGCTTAAACAGTGTAACACGCATAACGAACACACACACACACGTGCTGATGTTGCAGTAGCACACTATAGCCATGCTGTACCAGCGGGTAATTTGTGCGGATTTTATTTCATGCAAGTCCCGCGGTCCCTGTTTGCTGCATGGATTTTATCGGAACATAAGAAGGCCACTTTCAGGCCGCACCGTTAAACCCGTACGGCCGGTGTAAAACAGCAACGAATCAGGATGGGTTTCGCTGCGATGGAAAGCCAGATGCGGATAGTCGACGGGTGCTATTCGGAGGAATCATTAGTCAATGCGGAAAACAAATGATGCTTAATCATGGAATGTCCTGTGCCGCATGAATGTGGCAAACGAATAACGATTTCAAGTGTTACAGTTCACTTGGGCAAACATTATGTAATTTCCCGATGTTGCTTATTTGCAAAATTTAGCATCAAACACAACATTGAAGCTGTTGTTTTAAACTTTCAGAACGTATCATGCTGAGTGTCTTCACTAGCTCAGAAAATTAATCAATAAGGCAATCGAACTATTAATGACTTTTTCTTCCCGTGGCCCAGTAGTGGCCACTTCACGGATAGTCACGCCTTCTTCAAACATGCTCCATTCAACGCCATCGAGCACAGAATCGTGACAAAATCAATTTTTCCCTATTGCTAACCTATTTTAAAAGCCCACTGCATTTCGTCTCTTCCAGCGAATGCTCCAACTAGCAAAGACATTCAACTTACGGAACATATCACACCATACGAAAATGCAGGAAACCATAAATTGCTCCCGTAAACCGGTTACATCGAAACGTGGAAGAAAAGGATCCAAAAAATGGTGGCCACTTTAGGGCAGGCAGGTTCCCACTTGTCCAGCAATTAACAGCACAATCTTGTATGACATAAAGTGAAACTAATTAATTACTAATCGCGCTCGATAAATATCACCAGAACGATGACACAACGGCCGCACCGGGCCGGGATACCACCGCAAAACCAGCCGGTGATGATGATGGCGAGTGGATAAAGTAATCCCAACCTTCCTACGCGATTGGTACTCATTGGAGTCGATTGCAATCGATCGGTACTGTGTGTATGTTGTACAGGATCGATGGGAAGATAACTTTGATGTTGGGAGGGGGAGTATGTATGACCCGCGGGTTTATGAAGAAGTAATGGCAAGAACAGAACGGCAACCGAGGAACCGGTTTGACGGAGCGACATAGATAGCGAAAAGTTTCGTATCTTCGCCTTATTAAGATGTTTGCTTCAAGAAGACCCTTATCCTTATGCATTTGGTAAAGTAAGAAAAAATATTTGATGTCATGTTGTCTAACCTGTTGGCGCCAAAAGAAGCATGCAATAATTATAGTAAATTCTTCAAAAATTTTTACAGCTAGTGACAACATTTAAGCTTTTTAAGGATCCTAGACCAAGCCTGCTAGTTCATAATAGCCAATAGCTCATAGCTATTTAAGTACATGGAGTAAGATTTAAGTATCCAATTACAGCTAAAGCTTCAAATTATACACCCGCTTTACCTCCAATAAATGCTACAAATTACCCAATCTGTAACGATTTTGACCATACTTATTGACAATGAATCTGATTAGACAGTACCACATATTCGCACCAAATCCATTGCACGCATCGATACCTTTTGCGGCAGCCCAACGGTCGCGGGTTTTCCTTGAAGTTCCTAATTTGGCGTACCGGTCACTCGGATCAATTGAGTTGAATATTCCAGGTCAGCCGATCGCAACGAGGCTCCCCAAACCATGCAACCATTGCCGAACGTACCCAACATGGACGATCCCGAAAGGAAGTCATTTATTTGAATAGCCGCTCTAATCTCTCACAATAATATGACAGTAATCATAATAAGCCATCGGCGGTGGAGTCAATACTTCGGCGGTGGCATTCCAACCAATCGATGGGGCTAGCGTCCGGAAGATTTGCAGCGGTGGTTTACATCGATCAGAATCGGTGGATCGCATTACAGCCGAAAGGGAGGAAAGTAATTTAATTTCTTTTCGCATACATTTTTCGCATCGCATCTGTTAGGCGAAGCAAAGAGTCGATATTTTAGTCGGTAGGACACTCAACTTAAAAAACAAAAATCTTCACCTCAACCTCACCACCCCGACCACCAGCACCGACGGCAAGAAGAAAACTCATAAAGGGGCAAAGTGTGGCAGACAAAGAGCAAAAAGCCGCAGGTTGCTAACCCCAGTAATGATCCGTTCGCTATGCTTTCCGCGCGCTGATGCTGGTCGCAAAAACCCTTCCCACCCCGAACGGGGCCACTACTAGCATCGATAGTTATCGTAAGCCGACCGGGGGCTTTAGACAGCATCGCGATAAAAAAAGTAGCGTTCCACAATTGCAGCGTTTAGCAACCGTCGGATGGTACAGACGATCGGCAAAGTCGTGAAGCACATTAGACGATCGGAAGTATGCTTCGAACATATGCTCCAGCGACGAAGCGATATAGACACCCAAAGCCCACAACAACAAAAATCGTCCAAAATCGACGAAACGATCGAGAACGGTGTGTGCGAAGGGTGGATGGAATCGAAATTTTACCCCCGAGGGTGCAGCGACGACACTGGTCGCAACTCCCAACAATGTACAGGTCTTTGTACCGTAAATGTTGTTGTGGTTTTTGTTTCACTCCGGGGGTATTGAAGAAAGTGAAAACCAAACTAAATATGTTTGCCATTCATTCATATCCATATTTTGCCATGTTTCAAAAAAAGCAACCATAACCCCCCTATGATCCCGTGCTTCTGGAGATTGGGAACGGGTTGCATAGAGAAGTAGCCCGGGAAAGCATACGCCAACCCGATGATGTCAGACGTACTGGCAAACTGGCACGGTTTCCTTTGGGGCTTCGGGGGTTAAACGGTCGTCCTCCTTCATGCACAACACGCGCAACATAACCGACGATGCCATCATTATCCGGGAGTCTTCCGCTGTTGACCGTGGAGGTTAAAGCACATTTTTCGCTTTTTTACCTCCCATCAGCATTGGCAGTCAGCCCGAACGACCCCAAAAACACCACTGCTACAAACCGCCGGTTGGGTTTTCTTGCCTCTGTTCGGCTAATCTAAACTCCCTGTCTTCTGTTTATGAACGATGGCCAGGGTTAGAGATGTGCGAGGATAAGCGAGATGAGTATCGAAAATTTTAATAGAAACGGCCGAAACCGAAACGAATCGGTGGGTTAATCTCGCGGATGAACTTTATGTTTTTTAATTAATTTTCGCCTCGATAAGAAACAGGCAGGCTTATCGTGCATTAGCGCGCGATGAGGGCTCCTTTGGTCTATGGACACCATTGAACAGCACTTACAGTAACTTTGCACTGTACAAAACTAATTCCATTAGGTTACACATAAGGTTTCTCTTTCATTCTGCCACTGGGAGTATAATTTAGCTGCCCTAAACGCTCATTTACCGCCCCAAAAAGTCCTATTGTATAACAGCGCAAACTAAAATAGCTTATCGAATGCTGTATCTTTTCGGTAATTCTACTCTATCATATTTCCCTTTCGGTCACTATCTTTACGAAAATCGTGCACGAACTGTCCAACGGGCTTGGTTAACCATCAATAGACTTTCCTAACGTGAAAACAGTGAAATGATCCGGATGCCAACGCCGTTCTGCGGCCTGCACAACGAGCATCAACAGTTCCCGAAGCGGTCGAAATTTGCTCACGAAATTTTCATAAACTTTTATATCCTTTCTTAATCGAGTGCGGTTGGGTTTCGTCCGCACGCTGCCATGCAGCGATCCGCCGCGCGAAAGTGTCTCGTGATCACATACACGAGACGATGTGTGTGTTTCGCGCGGTACACGGGCCGTACAAACGACCCTGTACCCCGTGGAACAAATAAGCGAAAAACTCTCATCGCTTTAAAACTGCCAATAACTACTCGAATTAACATATGTTAATGGGCCGTTCCAGCCGTTGTAACAGGGAAGTTTTGGCATGGTTCGCGTGGCTCCCTGTCTTGACGCGATGGTGGATCGCAACGATCAAAACGGATGATGATGATGATGCTTCTGACGATGACTTACGTGTAGTATCATAGACCACCAACGATGATGTGACATTCAAGTGGTGATACCTTTGGATTTCATCATAATCGGACAACTTTGTATAGGTTGTATAGACCTTTGCTATACAAAAAGTTTTCTACTGTAAATTGTATTTATTTTAGTTCCATAGTTAACTCCTCAGTTAACACTCATCATCAGTACATTGCGTACAAATTTAGACAAACATTTTTGTACGAATGTTACAATTGCTCTGTACCTCACTAAATTGAAGTAATATTTTAGTTTTTAAATATACAAATACTGCACTTTGATTTTCCAAAAAATAATAAAATCAGCACTCAATTTTCCACAAATTCATTCCCGAAATGAAAGCCTTGTTTTGGCCCAGTTTGTACGATCATCAAGAGAATTAGCAATGCGGAAATAATTAAATATAAGAATACGGTTCGCACAAAAGGTTCTTTTAATTACACAACCGGAATCAGTCCATTTGCCCAGCTACCATACCAGAAAGTGTTACCAGCAACGCCGTAAATCAAAAGTTCATCCTTTCCCGGTACAGATGCAGCGCGTTAAATTAAACCCCACAATCGCCACTCTACGCCGGCGATGATTTATTTCAAACGCAAACGCACATCCCGCTGGGCGCTCGAGTGCAAACTAAAAGCACCACTAAGCTACCCCAAAACTATGGTCCATATTTAAACTGTCGACACAGTGATATACTGAACGGTTTTCCCGGTGCATTCACCTCGCTCTCGACCAGTGTGTGTGTGTTTTTTTGTTGCACAGGACACCGCACCGGGTCCTTGTTCTAGCCGCATCCACCATGTCATCGGGTCGCTTTTCCTTCTGCCGACCGTGCGACACACGATGCCAGAAATGCAGAAAACGAGCAGAGAAACATAATAGAATTACCTGCCGCGGCACAACACTCGGACCGAGCGTGGCTCGGTGCGTTTTTGCGCGGCCCCCTTCTGGGTCAAGCCGGTGCATGTTGCGGTAGGTTCGGCGTCCGTGGGCCGTTTGGAGAGATTAAAATTTACTCCCCTTGCATCCAGACAGGTTGACTCCGGGGTGCATCGATTTTTCGCCCGGTGTCTAGTGCCGTACAGAGACCCCGGGGCTGGATGTGCAATACCGTGCACCGGTTTCGTTGCATTCCAGTGCAAACGAAGACGACGACGATGACGGTGGTGTGTTCGGGCGATTGCAATCGTCGACAGACAGTTAAATTACTTTTCGGTTCCTCCGAGAACGCCCAACAGCCCACGCCGCGAGGTTGCTGACTTTTGCTGGTTTATGCCTTACAGGTATGAAAATAAACGGGTGGTGACAAACCTTTGGGAGGATTTTTTTTTATGTTGGGGATCTAGTGTGAGCACACCGGATGAGAAGCAACAGACTTTCATTTCCTTCTAGACTAGGAAGGTTTGCTTGAGGGAGCAAATTCAGATCAAGTTTTGCACAGCTTTTGGGGGATGAAAAATACAATTTCATCAACAGAATTACTCTTTCGTCCATTAAAATGCTCACAAGGTTACAGATATTTTCCTCCAGGTTCCAATAGCATGGTTCGTAGCAAATAAATTTTCCTTTAACCTCCTCAGTACGGTTGTCGCAATGGCGTGGTAAATAGAGTGAAATCTCACCAGCGACATGCAATCACCATTATAAACGTATTCCAGGAATTTCAAGGACTCTTTTTCATTCTATTTGCTTATTTCATACACATCATGCAACAATGTATTGGTTGCCCTTTTTTGCATCATCGTATTTTTTTCACCCCTTTGTTTGCACCTTTGAATAGGAAAAAAATGCTAATCACCTCCATTCAATAGACTGCTGATGACTCATCGCACATATTATTAAGAACAAGCGTTATTAAATGATGATCCGTTAGGGTGTACAGCAAAGCCAGATCATACAAAGCAGCTCGTTGCGAAATACAAAACTCTCCCTTTTTCCGCCTATCGCCAAATACATTTTTCAGCGATCCAATCTTGATGATGGGTTTTAATCAAAACCTTTCCATCGCCCGAATGGTGTGCCGAAAAATGGTTGTACCACTCGACACGACACACCAGACCTGGGACCGAAAATAGAACCCTGCTCAGCGGCTTGTTGGCCACCGTCGTTCTCCTACCCATCGCGCAAGGATGAGAGAGCGCTGGAAAACAAACGAGCAGAAGCCATTTTAATTCAATATTCAACAATACACCTTGTATCCCGGGCAGTTTGTATTCATGTCGCGAAGGGCCTAGCTACACCTTCGCGTAGCCGGCGAAGATGTGTCCCGGGGGAGAGTAAGGCGGCAGGAGAAATAAAAAACCAACGCAACGTGAAAAATGGTTCACGTGTGTAGGAACGATTTACCACACTGCTGGAATGGAGACACAGCAACTGCCACCCCGACCCTTGGTTGGAGTACCCAGTAGGTAAGTGGAAAGCTTTAAAAAGTTTCTGGTTTGTTTCGCAGGAACTTTTTGTACGGTAATGGACGATGTTCCAACGGTTGTGCAATCATCCTTCTCATTAGGCTGCGCTAAAACCTGAAGACGTACCTTACTGTCGTTTAATGAAGTTGTTAGGGCTTTAAAGATTTGTTTCACTGATTTTTGTAAATTTGTTCTTTAATTTTTTTTTCTTGATATGTGAGGCTTTTCATGGCTTATTTGCCAAATCGAAAATACTTTCATTTAGAAGATATTGTTATTATTTAAGATAAAAGTTTAAATTTAGTATATTTTTGTGATAAAAATAGACGAAATTCTGCTTACGTTGGTAACAACACACCTTAGGAGAAAACCCACTCCAATATTAACGCCCAGGCGGATGATTTGATTTGGTTCTCTCTCCACGTCACTTTCGTACGAAACAACACCAACACACACCCATACCGAGGTAAGATCTTTGTAACGATAAACACACTCTTTGACAATCTCACAACATTCTTTTAACGATTAATCAACATTTTTATATAGCTAATATCATCGCATCATTGTTTTCCACATGAAACCCAACATAATGCGTCGCATCATAAAACCACCAACACATCTACCTCGAGAAGCTGCTGGAATGTACCGCAAAGGCAAAACAATTTCACACCACCACTGGCACCATTACGGTTGAAGTAAAAAAACCCTCCAAAACGGAAGACGCTTTCGATGGCGGGCAGCAATGTCGTTCGCTTGGTTGGCAATCAAATTCGCGACCCTTTATACCATTCCTTCCCCCCCTCCCACCAGAGGGCATGTAAAGCGTTGTGAGGCAAAACAGTCGAAGGATTTGTAATAAACTAACTTCACCCTAGCTTCATCACAAAGCCGCACTGGGTGTGGAAGTAGACGAACCGCGGGCCTAACCGCTACCGACGTCACGCACAATACGCAATAAATTGAAATTATTACAGCCACCCGCCCACCATGTTACGGCAAGGTGTGTCACGGACTTCTTCACGGAAAAAGGGAACAACGGAGCGCTTTTCGGATATCCTTTCCTCCGCAGATTGAGGCTCATTTGTATATAAACTTCACGATATCTTAATGCTTCGATTAAACGGGAACTTTGTGTACAACGAATCGAACAGCACACACTTTTCACTGCACCATGTAAACAACATCGATTGTTTCTTAATCGTTTTGATGATCTGACGTTATCAAAACTGTTAACAAGAGCCCACGCATGCCAGCAACAAAAAAAAAGCTATTAAGAAAAACACAACGGTAAGAAGGAACCATTCGGCATTCAAGGCACGGTTTGCTTTCCTTTTTTTTTTAATATCCTGTTTTTGCGCTAACGTTTAGAGGTCGATCAGTTTCTCGCTCTCTTTTCGAACACTCTCTCCAATTAGATGACACTTGTTTGACACAACAATTTAAACATTTATAAGCTTCAAAGGCAAATGTGAAGCATATTTTTGTAAACCGAACAACGTTACGATGCAAACAGACTGTTATTTCCCTACTCCGCGCTATGTGCACTGCCCTGCGAAAAAATACCGGTAACAATGATTTGAGTTGGTTCCCATTACGGAGGCTTTCCAACACTCGTACTGTTTTGTCCTTACCGTAGTAAGGGGTTGACAGATGGCGAAGCTTTCAAACCGAGCTTTCGAGTGGCGCGCAGGCGCATACCTCACGCCAACGGAAGTTAAAAGAAGAACACTGCCAATGTTAAAACCATGTCAAGCAGCAAACTTCATGATGGGATGTAAATTTTGCACTTTATTAACTCATTTAATTACACTATCCCACTGGTAAAATATTCCTTAAAGAGAGCTGGTGTTGGATTTAAAGCAACAAAACGTACGTTACATAAACAAATGCAGTTGTAATTCGCAGATCCGGGATTTGTGTCACCGTACACAAGCTTTCGGCGATGGAAATTGAACCGCGGGAAAACCAAACCATTTGAAGGTTAGTGTTACATGTAGGTAAAATCCTTCCCGCACCACCCTAACGACGGTTGTCATTTTCGTGCCGGGGATAATTCGGTTCTATATTTGCTCGATAACACACCCTCTGGTTTTTTTTTTTTGATGCCGTTCCACCGGGGAATAACAACATTAGTGTCCCCTGTTATTGGTGCCAGGATGACGGTTGCGAAAGAAAATTAGCGGCACGTTTTATGGATTGTTTGTTTCAAGTTGGTTACTTGGATCTGTTTTTGCTTGCATAAACAACTGGTCTAGAACAAAAAAAATTGATTTATGAGTTAATATGAGTTATGGAAATTGAAGAGAGTTGGACATGTGAAAATGTTATGGTTATGTTATGTCTCTTCACTATGTGCAATAATAGCTTATTCTTAAATTACTACTATTTTTAAACCGTCGTTTGTTCTATTTCCATCGTTTATTCCATCCATATTCAACTTTCAGCTTCAATATCCCATCAAAGTGATGGGTGCAGAGTGAGCAGAAAACGTCGAAAAGGTCAAGTAATCGGCATGCTATTTAAAATTCACCGCACGCTCCAATCATAATGTAAAAGCGAAATCCAATGTCATCAGCTGACTGTCCGGTCTGTCCGGTGTCTCCGTACATGACCTGGCACATGACATGAATTATTGTTTCCCTTTGACAAAAGCGCCCAACCAACCCTATCCATCCCGGGACCCGGTGGTTCGATATCAACGGTAAGCCTTCCGTTTTTGCTCGCCGTCAACGGAAAGTGCAACCGGTCCCGTCCAAAGACCCAGAAGAAGAAGGTGCCCGCGGACGGTTCTGAGTCCGGTTGCACGCAACGCATTCGGAAGCGCCTTTCGGCAAACTGGCCGCACAACAGACAAACCGCGAGCGGAGACCGTTGGCAGGCGAAGATATCTAATTCTGACAATTGACTGACACGCCACTAGCGACGGCTTACGATTTGACGGAAAAGCAACGTACAGGAGCGAGGCGAACGTTTATGGTACGATTGAAGTGGGATGCGAAGAAAGAAATGGATGTCTTTTGTAAGCGCTGGATGGAATATTATAAAAAAAATAATAGAATATGTAGGTTAATAATAAATATATAATAAATAGTTACCCAAACTTGTACAGAACGAAATTCTACAAGAAAAATCACATATTTTCATACAAAACAAAATCCAAAAATCGTTTTCCCTTTTTGTCTCTTTAAATGCACTCGTCTAGATTTTTCACTTTCAATTCTATTCTCACGATTTCCCAGTCGTGCAAAGAAGAAAATCGAAAACATCCTCTTCGACGACCGTACGAACGGAAACGGGTTCTTTGCGCAAACTTCATTTTCAATGCACATCATAACCTCTTTATGGTTTCCAAATGATAACGAGCCAATACCGAACGGGCCATCCAGGGTGAGATCTGGAGAGATCGTCGATGCATTGAAGTTTCGTGCATTGGCAACAATGGCAATCCATTCATACCGTATGGAGGAAATATTCCATCTCACCGGCTTTGACCACCAGCGTGCAAACTTAGAAAGGGCACTGGAAAAAGGGAAAACTCCCTGCGGGGCATAGAACTTTTACCTCCCCCGAAGGTAAACCGGGGGTTCCAGTAGTTTTTCAGTCGCTTCTTGGATGATCACAACAGTGGCCGAGTGAAACAAAGCACAAACAACGTACGCCACGGCAGGGTGGCATCGGTCGATATGGATCAGGTTGGGTTCGTGTCCACGTTTTTGCAACGAAAGGAAAATTACACACACGGCCAACTAAGGGAAATCGCGTAGATCTCGCTGGTTTGTACTTAACGAAGGAATCGAAGCACCACAAATTGTCTAAATTAAATTTATGACTTACAGTCGAATATCTTAGCATCTTGTAAATGACGTTAGATTATTGATTTGTCTAAATGTTCACCTCACTTCTCTTCACTTCACTGCCGCTATTCGCACCAACTATTTCCTATGTTTGATATGATTCAATCACCGTTTCCCAACGAAACTACTGAGCAGATACAATCCCACTGTTGCACATGTGCACCAACCGATGGGAAAATACCGAACTTTTTAATGAAAGTCTCGCACGAAGAAAGGTAAACACATTGTTCGTCGATAGGAAGGGCGACGGGCGCTCGCACATTTGACTCAGGATAAAAATAATCGCACCCGTCGACACCCAGGTATCGATTGCGCAGTGCCCTTCGTAGGTGCCTTACTCCCCGCTGCCTTTCGCGGCCAAAGGTTTCGCGCATAAATCTAGGTCATCTAATGATGAATGAACGACGCTGAGCGCTTAGCGGTACGTCGGGTCGAACGATCCTTCGCTCACACGGAAAAAAAAGACTGCAACTGCAACCACTGCACACACCGCATTGTCTCTCATCTGGCACACCGGTGAGTTTGGGGGAAATGTGGGGAGCGGTATTTTGCTTCGGTTTGTTTGTTTGCCCGCCCAGTACCGTCTTCCTTTCCCTGGTTGCACCAACAGTCAAACGCCTGGTTGGCAGAAAAAGGTGGCATTCGAACTGTGCGGCAAAAGTGCATTAACGATACGCGGTGAGTTATGGCCAGTTCCGGCGGCCAACACTCCGGGAGCTGCAAAACGCTCCTGGACCCAGTTAGCAAACGGGGTTTCGCGGGGTAGCGTATCAAATCCTCCCTACACCCCACACCCCTTCCCTCTCTGCACTCCCCGGAAAAAAAGACTCCCAATCACAAATGAACATGTGTAAGATAGTGCTCAGGCCGTGGGGTTTCGCCTGCTATCGTCGATTGCTGCCGAATGTCTGCGTTATTAAACTCTCCCCAGCGTGGAACAGTAAAAAAAGCGACAGTAGCGACCGGAAAATTGCACCAGCAAAAAAAAAGAAAAACGACACATCACCCAGCCCAAACTTGCCACCGTTTGCGGGTCGATCTCGCGGGTCGAGCGATAATAAATGATCGGGCGCTCATCGGACGAGGCGCTTGCGATCGTGGCAGCCCAGTGAATTACCGTCGATAAGCGAAAGCCTTCCACTGCACGGGACACCGACGGGCCACGGCAAATGCATCCTGGTGCGCTCGCTGACGGGTTTGTGTGCATGTGGGGCGAAGCATGCATCATGCTTAGCGGCGACGATGGCTCCCTCCCGGTGGAAAGCGATAGTTTGTTCTACATTTTAATGACCCTTTCGATAACAAAAAAAAGCGATGAGGGCTGCGAACGGACGTTTGCTGCATAACCTTCAAACCTACTTTTACGCACACGAATCCATTAGGATCTGTCAATGGTTCGCGCGATCATAAAGTTCGTTTGCAACCGGATCTTTCGCTCGGTGCGGTGCAGCAGTTAACAATCGTACCAGCGGAAGGTAGATCGGTGCAAAATATGTATCAAATAAAGTATGGGATTTCCTTTCTCTTGCTTACAACTACGTGCTGATATATTATTCTACACTCTATGAAGTGGCTTTTCAACGATAAATTCACTGTAGCTTGCGAGCTTTTGAATTAGTGAAATGAGGGAAGAATATCTAATGAACTTGATCTGAGATAAAGTTCCCAGGATTCAAGAGTTATACATCTCCAGATTCTTAAACTTCCCCTTGAAAAATAAGCTTTAAATGAGGGTTTTAATCATTTTAACCTTTTCGATCACATTGTTGAAGTCATCCGTTACACCCTTACCAATTATGGCATCTAATATCACAAAGGAAAAAAGTCACCTTCGCTGTCGGATGTGCGCGGATGTATTGTGCGCAACAAAGCCAACATTAACCATCCATCACTTGACATACAATTCCCGTACAAATAACAATATCCGATCCGCAAAACTCAATTGCGCAGACTAATCATAGTGACCATTCTATAGCGCATCGCGCTTTCACTTTTCACCCCCAAGGAGCTAGAAGCTATTGTCCTGCCGTTGTACAGGAAATGCCTTCTTCCATCGGTCACCTCATCCTCAAGCTACCCATTTCTGCGTCTTGAATTTGCATTTTTGTTGCGGAATTCACATGCTCGCGGTGCAGTTGCACTACTGTGCGCCGGTTTTGTCTCTCCCCACCCTGCGTCCAACAATGAAGAACGGGGCTGCACACCTAACAACGGCAATTCGTTAAGATCTGTCATATTGACAAACGAAGATACACGCACGACCAAGAATGCGCTGCCAGCGCTGGTGCGGATCTGTCAGCGAACGCCAAAGACCCTTTCAGCACCAACGGGGGCCCCCGAAGACAAACGTACAAAGCCACGGTACGAACCGCACACTGGCGCGTAACGGCTTGACATCTCATGTCCGCCTGTCGAAGCTCGTTAGCATGTGTAAATGCCGTGCACCGTTTGCCGTGCGTCGAAGATGTGCCAAACTGCCACGGCACGTCACGTCGGCGCGCGCGCGCTCGCGAATCGACTGCCGTCGGTAAATATGATGTTTGCATTGACTTCACCTCCGGCTTACACCACGTGCTGACTCCCGATTTGACACACTTACCCCCACCGGGGTGCATTCTTTCCCTACGCCATTTCGGAAAGATGGCAAGCAGGCAGATCATCTGGATCTCGTATGTCCAGTACCGATGAACGACTGCCGTTTTGACGAACGGTAAGGAGTTCGGATTGTTTTTTTTCCGGGACACTGGCAAGGGTCCGAAACGAGTGCAAAGCACACACACGCAAGAAGGGAAAAGTGTGCAGCAATAGATGCATAAGTGCATCGGAGCAACCCCTAACCCGAACGCAACAATAACCACCCATAATGTGGCAAAAGGGCAGGATCTCCAAGGAGAAAACCAGGAAACGCCGAAAAGGCTCCTCATCGCGCTCGGTGATGGAAAACGAAAACAAAACAGTTTCCCGCGCTTCGCTCCTTATTTTTCTCGTCGTGATCGTGATCGATCGTTACCACGGGCCGTATGGTGGCAACGTTTGGAAAAAAGTTGCGAAACGTTACGCGATCCATTTTTTTTTTCTGCCGCTCGCTTGTTCTCTTCACTGGGCCACCCCGTTCGAATACGAGCCGATTTTTCGGATTCGAAATGGCATAATTTATTGACTTCGGCATCCACCGTACGCCATACCGCCGGATAATGCACGTGACTAACGTGCGGGCGGGAAGATCAAATTGATTCTCAGCCTCCTGAAGGGTTCCGCCTGGCTGCCGGGTCTGGGCGATGCCAATTATAGGGCCAGCGGCTCGCTCCCCAAATGCCCTTTCGTCAACAATGTTGCATTCAAATGGTGGCGGCGACGTGCCGATAATTGTCAAATCATATCCCAACCCCGGGAGAGACGGCGGTCGCAGCTCATAATGTATGCGCCATTGAGCAGCCATGTTTAGCGCTGGATATTTTTGGGAAATTATAAACCTATACCTATCAACGTTTGACAAAAAATAAACGATGTTTGATAAAAAAAAACTTACCTCCGTCTTTGAGAAATTTGAGAAATAACCTGTGAAGGTTGGCCTATAATGGCTGAATTTGCTCGACTTCTTTTGCCCTAAGACAACGCTCAGGGTGGGTTTTAATGCCTTTTCTATCGTATGAAAGACCGGCGTATTTGTCCCGATATCATTCGGACCATCATTTACCAATTAGCAGAACTAACCGAATATATTTAAATAGAGAATTTTAAAAGAATATTTTTAACGATTGATTCTCACTGGTTTTCCCACAATAATCAATTTCCTAATTCTAGCGTCATCTGTAGAGAAAGGCTTGCCAGTTCATCGCACAAAATTATTGTTACACTTCGTATATTATTCACTTACGTTAAATAAGAATAAAATAGTATGAATAGAGTATGTTTGCCCCACAATACTCTATGCTGGAATCAAAAGCAAATCAAAAGAGAAAGCTCTTTTCCATCGAGCTTAAAGCTTCAAGATGAGCTTCTATAGCTGCCTCTTTCATTTTCCCCCATTTCTCTTTTGCACAATTTTGCAGGGTTAGCGATTGAAATGAAATTTTCCCGAACAGTAAATGAAAAAAAGGTTTAAATTAAAAGTTGTTCAAGTAAAGTGTTCAACTTTACGTAATACTATTTAAGTATATTTATTTACTGTTTTTATTTAGCTTTACATTTTTTAATCTTTCAACAGCATGTAGACCATTTACAATTACAGTTTTACATGGTTAAAGAAATGATAATGATGAAGATGATCATTTTAGCTATATTCAAGCAACGCTCAATTTTTCACATGAACAATAATATTTTTCCATGGTTAAGGTTGACAGTGTTTACCTGATATTCTCCCTCTTCAACATATGTTGATAAGATAATTTAATTTTCTGGGAATTTTAATTGTTTTATTTATAAATTATTTATTTTAATTTGAAAGATGATTTTGAAAAAAAACAACAATAATTTTATTTAAATCAATTGTAAAAACAAGTATGGCACCGTAAGAAGGCAATTTAATAACTTTTTCATCTTTGATGTAATGATTCACAAGTAATAAATGTTGTTTCGGCTCATGAATTCATGAATTCCTTTCGATCATTCCAAAAAATATGTCAAATACAAACTAACAAAACATCGAATCTTCTTTCACTTCTAAACGAAATCATTAGTATTTCCACGAAAGGGAAAACTTCAACGATAGCTTTTTCCTTTTAACGCATCCTTTCACTACACATTCCGATGCCATCGCGTCATAATTTGCCCACAGCATATCGATTTTATTGCATCGTTAAGAAGCTCATCGCCGATTTGTTTGCACCGTTTTTGTGTTTCGTATGTGCGTGATTTACGGACACGCGAACTTCCTGCGCACGCTCCGCGACAGGCGAGAGAACAAAACGCTCCCGAGCGGATGCAGTACCCCAATGTTGGCACCGTAATTAACAGTAACTGTTGCCGTAAATCAGCGTAACGACTCCACCTTTCCCATTCGATTGCAGGAAAGGGTGCGAACTAAGGGAGGGGTTTTTTTTTCCTTTCGGTGCCGATCGGAACTAAGCAAAAGCAACACTAAACAAAAAAAAACCGCCCGCTTTGTACGGTGATGACTGATCGGAACAACGCTTAATTAGGTTCAAGAACGGTGCGGCCACATGTTGGCACATTTGAGGGGTTAGAGGTGCGCATGCGGCAGCTAATGCTCATTGCCCTGTCACCGATTGCCAACGTGTTGCCCTATTGCCCTTGCGCACCGTTTCGCAAAACCCCGATCACTCGGGTGCTCCAATTATATGCCTGTATCGTGCCAGATGATCAACAGCAGCAGTAGCAACCGTATGAGTCACAGTAGGCTTTCGGTCTGGGAATAGTTGTTCCCATGCCCTTCCTTCAGGGAACAGGGTGCAACGCCACCGTGGGGTTGCTGTTTACCGCATTTGTGCAACCAGGAAAGGGACATTCCCTTTTTCGTGGGTCCAAGCAAACCATCATATTCTTTTTTCATATTTGACGGAGTTTGCTGATGGCAAACAAAAAGCGGGTTCCACATTCATCCAAATTCAACCAACGCAATAGTGGAGTCTGGGCAAGATGAGAACAAATTGCATACTGTTGCCTAATAGACCGTTCTAAGAGGAACAGAACAGCAGACATTTGGTGCAGATCGCATGCACAATGAGCATTAGTATAGATGACAGCCAATTCTAAAGATGTTGGAACACCACTTAGAAGCTGTTGGAAGGTGGATTTCCACACCGCATCGAAATGATTCATCGCTTTTCTATATTTTGCTAACAATATAGCTATCAAATCTTCGTAAAATTTATTGCATTTAATATAATCCAATTCGCCATTATGACGCCATTATTCGTCTCCATACAAATGACAAGGTCAGATGCAACGACATAACTCAGATAAAACAAATATACACACCCAAAACTCATTGTTTCTCTGCAGCAAACCACAACAACCGATTTTTTTTTCACGAAACTTACTGGTAAGATTATTAAAGAGGCTACTTATTATCGCTTTATCTCGTCCCGTATAAACAACAAACCAAAGAAAAGCTCATTAAATGTTGTACCATAATATTTGGGAAAAAGTGCACCTTTCTTCACACACCCCCCTCCCCCAAAACACCCTGACGATAGAAGACAAACAATCTACCTTTACAATTGACAATGATATGTACGAAAATCGCCGCCATAAAGCAAAACAACTGTCGAAATGTGGCCCAACGTGTTTGTCGGATTGGGTTAATTGTATCGTAATCTACTAAAAAAAAAAAATGGAGGCCAACTGTGGGGCACGCTGCCAAGGCATTCATCAACACGCGGGGGCACACTAATCCAGCACACAAAGAAAACGACTGCATTGCAGGCAGCGCCACGAGAGGCACATTCTTCTCCCATTCTGATGTTACAACGCACCGAGCGTTACGTCGATTACCGCTCGCAACCATTTTCTTTAAATCCCTTAAACGAAGCGCCGAAACGCTCGTAATTCACGTTGATGGTGTGCATGCAGATGGTGATGAAACGTTTAGCTTACAATTGCTTTATTAACTGCACCTTTTGCCAAATAATGTTATTCGGTACAGTTTGTGCGATGATACGCAAGCTCACTTTCAGCACCATTTTCCAGTAATCTTATTTATCATACACAATTTTAAATCTATTTGACTGCTTCATTGCGCGTTAAAGCTACATTAGCTCACTTACAGCAAAGTGCAGTGTAAGTGAAAATGATTGATTTTGTGAATTTTGGGTTACCGTTTCACAATACTTTCACCGGTAACCGGGCAACCTTCACCGTGCAAAACGGATAATCGTTGTATTCATTCGCCAATTAACACCAAACCCTAGATCACACCTAAACAACATAGTGCGTTGATAAAATTGCCCTAAATTGTGTGCTTGCGAGTAAGAGGGAGGCAATTAAGGCGAACGGCGAACAATATTTATATCATTGCGCGGGTCAGTCGCACCAACCGATCGTCGGATGAAACATTCAAAAGGGCAGTTTTCGCAATAAAACGTTTCGAATATTTTCGCCCAGTACAATCATATAACATACATTTCAGAGCCTCGTTTTGGTGGTGTTGGCGTTGGCAGCGTCAGGAAAGAAGCTGAGAGACAAATGGTGGCTAGCTGAGCTAGCTCCGCTTACGATTATGCCGGCACCATCACCATCGCGACTCCAGTCGATCCCCAACCCCGAACCGTTTATGTTCATTATCGTAATGAATATGTTCGCGATTGATTTATGGGTACCGTTTTTCCCTAAACTTTGCATCTATTTCACGTGTCCGGCGACCATAAACGCAGGCCCGCCGATCGAAGAACGGTTTTCCAGCACGGACGACACACTAAAAGCAGCAAAAAGACATACCAAAACAGGGCTAGGACCCATTAGAAGACTGGCGAATATACCCCCCGACCCCTCCGGGGCGATGGAAGACGGATCATAAATATATGTATATGGTACCGTGCTAAGAACGTAACTATTCTGGATGCCATTAAAACTTCGTACACGACGGTTACGAAATGTGCTCCACTGGGTACGCAAAATGTGCCTGCACGCATCGGGTCCACCGACCCCTTACAGCACACCATCCCGTAAATTATTTCCCCCGGGTGAGCACACCCCAGAGGTTCCAGTTCCTCGTTTTTCGAAGGAGTCACAAAACAACATGGGACTATTGCTACTACTTCGACACCATCTCCCCTTGACCATTGCACCTTCAGACAGTACGGCAGACGCGCAAGCCCTCGTGAACCGCACGGCAAAAGGGAAGTAACCGTGCCGGGCATCCGTTTTGCGAATGAGCTGCCGATGTTGGGGTGCTCTCACCTACATTTCAGCGATCGCTACTCAGCGCACCGGACGCAACCAGAGCAGACGCGAGATATTCAACAATTGCTCCCACCAAAAGCCACTCGCGGAGCGGAGGAAAAACACAACGCAAGCGAAAGGAGGTTCTGCTTTTCTGGCTAACCCACCGCAACACGGCACGAAACAAAACGGTTGATGTGCGAAAATCGATCGATAGCTTCATTATCATAAATCGTGATGCGATCACTGCTCGTTTTGTGCATGATTTCTCCCGTTTATCAAAATATCGGCGGAACTTTCCATTTTTTTTGTTTTCTGCAAACGTTTTGTATTGTTTTTTTTCCATCTGAAGTTGCCACCGTGAGGTTTTGGTGCTTAAGGGGCGTAAGAATGCCGGGCCTGGGAAACCTTTGATGAGGTGGTGGAAATGGTGCTGGGAAAACTAACGAAAACGCTTAAATAGAAAGTATCACGAAGGACAAAATAAATATAATTAATTAAATAATTATTTGTTAAGCCTAAACCGATATTTTCCCAAACTTCACAGCGACCAGCTTTGTTTAATTGAATAATTTTTTTAGTCAATTTCATATCCTTTTTTGATAGTATTTCTAAATATTACAACATTCTGTTAATGTGTTTAAGGAAAATTATCCTTATATTTCTTGATGACGTTTAAAAGATTTGTTATACTCAATTTATTTAACTTAAGCTACTTATTTCGACTCTACAACCTGTCCTAGTACTTGACCGGGCATGCCTAATGGCTCAGTAGCTTTGAGTTTTAACATTCTTAGCACTATGATCAGTCGAACGGTTCCATAGTCACGTGTCACGTCGTTAGATCTTATTCATCAAAGGTTCCCACCATATATGTTCGAATCCCATCCTATATGAGGGGATTCAAAATCGAAACAACAGTGCCGTATGGAAGAGCGATGATAGTCCAAAAGAAATTGGAACTTCCAGACTGGGCGTGTTGTTGATTCTCTACTAGTATTGATAATAATATATTGGCAGTCCACACTTTGCTTTGTGACGTAGAGTAAAAATAGCCAAGGTGTTACAGTTGCACCCGCCCGGAAGTTGAAGGTGTGTACGTCTGGCAATGATAAATGGTCATTCTTCAACGAAGTTTAAAAGAAAATCATGTATTGCCATCAAAAACGTGGTGAAAGGGTTACCAGTCAATGACCAAACCTCACTAAATAGTTGCAATAATTAACCAATTTAACACAAACTTCTTGTAAAAAGGGCCATTTTTGCAACAGACCAAACATTAATTCAATGCTGTACTCTAACCGATTCTTAACCCACATACAACACCGCTCCTTACAAAACAACAATTCAATATTGCTCCACATAAAATAGCAAACACAACCATTATCGGCTTTCATGACGGGTTGCGTGAAAAGGCAAAATAAAAACATGAACATTTTCCTCAACCCCGAGGCGGCAGCGGTTTTGCAAAAAAAAAAGAAAGCACCATGAAATCGGCTTCCTCCCACCTCCTCCCCCTCCATTGCACATAGGTATAGTTCCCTCCCACATCCTCGGTCTAGAAGACACCCCCCCGCCGAAAGGATTGCACCGGACAACTGCGTCCAATTAGGGAGCCTTGCCTCGGACTAGTCGACTGTGGCGGCTTCTTCTTCGGGAGTGGCCAACCCCATTTTACCACCGGCCCGCAAACATCGAACCACACATCTATGCGTTCCGTGTACCGATGCGAGCCCGTTGATGGGATTGATGTGTACTAAAACGAAGTAGCGGCAGCAAAAATACGGCAAACCCCTGCGGCAGGTCTTTTTGCTCCAGCTACACGGTTCAGTGAAATTCAAGACGATCGTTTTCGGGGTGTGGAGCACTTTCCGTTCTATTTGGCCTGGTCGTACCAGTGCGGGGAGGCACAACCATTAGTGCTTCAGTGTCCGGTGTGGGCTTTCGGGTGGGCAGAGCGCCCGTGGTGTGTTCTCTTTATCTCATCGTACGTCCCTCCCCATTAGACAACTATATGTCTTTTTCCGCGCTGCTACGGAAAATAGTTTTCCATTACATTGTACAATTTTGTACTGCACGCGAACCGCGGTAATCTGCATATTGATCGAGTAGCATTGAAAACCAGCTCCCAAGGCCAACGGTGACGAAATGGACGAGTTGTCGACCGGCAGTTGTGGCGAGTCTAATCGAATAATTTACCTTTTATCCCTTTCCCACCTGCACGCAGCCGTTCCTTGTAATGTTACCCTCCCCAATGCAGCATTGCCATACGTCACTTATCGTGCATACACTATTGCATAACAATTGCCTGCCCTACACTACTGCCAGGCGGCGTTGCATGATGGGGCGTTGGAATGATCCACCGGGTGCTCTTGAATTCTTGCCATCAGTAAGGGTGTTCTTTTCCCCTCTGCATTTCTGGGCTATCAGCGTAATGGAAACATGCTATAATATGCTAATTTAATCAAAATCAAGCGATTATACTGACCGATCTTTGCTTTGAGGACGACCTGTTTTGAGGTCACACCTTTATTATTATAAAGGAAACGAATTTCCAAGTGTAAATAGGTGTCAACAGGGGTAATGCAGGTTGGTTTATAAGAAAATTTGATACTTTAAATCGCTTTATATTATAAATATTGTTATTTAATTTCTGATTAGATTTTACTTAAACTTCAATGTGTTTGTTGAAAGTATTTTCAAAATCGATCTTTCTGATTGTATATAAAATCTGTTGCTCTTAATTTGGTTCCCATGTAAAAATATCAATTTTTAATCAAGTGAACCATTCCGTACTATCAGTATCATTAGCTGGGGTTCATTTTACTTTAACTTATTCAATTACCAAAAATTGAACATCAATGATCGGATGGCACACCCTGGGTGGTACTGAAAGTTCACATCCGCACTTTCTAGCTGGCATCATTAGTCCAACATGACACAATGATAAAATTTCTTCCATCACCAAACAGACCAACCGAACGAAATCGAAATCGTAAAAAAGCGCATCCCCTTATATGCTGACGCCCATTAGGACCGTCCGTGACGTGAGTCATTAAGTGGCCTTAAATTGAACGTTACAGTTGATTTCGGTTCCATTTTTGGGGACAGCAAACAAATAGCATACTGGGCGCGTTGATCTCGCATTGGAGTGATCGTTTTGCCGCCCTAACATCGCTCATCTCACGTAAGCGGAAGCATCTTCTCACATCCGCACCAGACACCCGATTGTGCTTCAAAAGGTGGTCCGCGTGTGAGAGAAGAGTATTTTTTCACAATATTTTCTATTCCTAATTTTTGCGCTGTGGTTGATGGGCTTCGTTTTTTTTTTAAATTAACTTTTCATTGCGCTCGATCGGACGGGAAAGTGCACATTTTGTGTCCACCCGTATAGGGGGTGTTGGAATGTTTTGTGGTTTACTTTGGACGCTGGGCCTCCATCGTGATGACTTCCCTTCCAGCTAGAAGTGTACAAAGACTGTACTACACGCACCCGGGAGACCACCAAAAGCGTAAGCTTTTCCATCTAATATTTTCTCCCCCCAAACTTCCCCTCTGTCGCCGACTGCCCACTGTCCCTGCTTTCTTTCGCGGGACATTACCGTACCGCATGCGACCACGGAAATAAACGTCGCCATTGGACTGGACCGCGAACTGCGGGGAATCCTCTCATGCGTTGCTGCATTACCGAGTGCCCACGGCCGTGAAATTGGATATTAGGTTATGGGTTTTCGGAAGCAAACTTCTGCCGTCGTATTAATTGCACACCCTCCTCTGCCTCTTTCCATCAATCGCCTGGTGGAAGAGAAAATATATGCCATAATTGTCGTTTACGTTAGCTATTTAGGACTAGCTGAGGCGCACACAGACGACGTACTGACGAGTGAGAGATAGATACGTTTGCAGATGGCTTTCGAAAATCAGTTGAACTGATCAATTAAGCGTATGGGGAATAACGAAATATGTGGGACAAAGATTTCCGGTATCCGTTTATGGGGATGATTGACGAATGTTCATGTGTCGTTTAGGTCATGGTTGGAAGAAGAGTCTCTGAGTGTAGACATGTTTATAGTCAGACTTTATATTGCACCACTAATTCCACTTGCCCTAGGTCACTCGCTATGGTTCTAGTTTGTCTTGAGAATATAACTCTTAACCTCAATCGTAACTGTCATTTTAAATTGCCAATGATTGCGTGTTTATGGAAACTGTTTGCCTCTTGGAGCTCAACGATGCAATAAAAACGGTATAAATATAGATCTAACAGAGTTAATTAAGAAATTTATACAATATTCAGACGTAGTACGATTGAGAAAACCAAAATTCGGAAAAAAAAACTTTCAAACTCACTTCATCTTCCACCGACGGGTTCCTCTGAATGCCCAGCCGAACCTTTGAGTACTGCTTCAAAAGCACGCGCCAAACAACGTACGCCATCTTGCCGCCGATTCCCCTTTCTTCCTTTTTTTCACTTACAACCAGCTTTTTGAGTAGTGTTGCATCCTTCTTTAAACCTCCTTAACCTCGTTCCCTCTTGACCCACACGATCGCGTTCGAGAATCAATTCAATTTCCAACCGTATCGTAGGGTGTGCTTTTCGTCTCACACGTACCGAGGGCCCTTTGGATTGCGTACTTTACCCATCGAATTACACTAATCGCACCTCTTTCGACACTATCACTCCCATCGATAGAGCTATTTTTCCTTTTTTTTATGGTAGCTACCGAAACTCACTTCGTTTCTCTTTCACCGATAATTTGCCCAATAACGCCACCACGCCACAAACACACCATAATTACACTGGCAAGCCGAGCCGTGATGCTTTTCTTTCCAAACTTTTCGCACTATTTTCTATTCACGTTTGCTGCTGCTGCTTTTGCACCAGCTTTTCCAGCACTTCCAGCACAAAACTTCTTCTTTTTTTTATTAAAAACCATATACAAACACACAGGCACAACAGTTCATCAGTACGGCACACCGGCAATAGCCACTCACACACTCGACAACACGGTTTTTTCTCTCTTCCTCTCTGTTTGCTCACTTGTTTGAATTTCCAAACGGCTTAATGTGGTGCGATCGCCATTTGCTTCGATTTGCTTGACCGCTTGCTGTACCGCCGGATCGGACGCACAGTGCACACTTATCATAACCTATATTTTCACTGCGGGCAATCATAATTACCGGATTGATGGATTAATTTTAACACCCATCCGTCGTCGGTGTTTGTCGTCGTCGCCAGGCAAGTACAGCGAAATCGTATTCCGTTGTGTGTGTGTGTTGAGTGTGGTTTTATGATTTTGTTTTCTTTTGCCGCAATTGTCAATCACGGAGTAGCCACTGTACACAAACAACGTTCACACGCTCACCATTTTCCGATCACGGCCCATCCGGTCTTCAAACGCTGATCTGTTCCAGCTTAATTGAAGCTTCTCCTATGAGTAAGAACATTCCAGTAAAGCACAACGTCACACCATTACCGGCACGATGTCAATTCATTAGTAAGCATGTAACGCACCGCGCACGGTCGCGCACTGTTCGCCGGGTAAATGGATACTAAAAAACGAGCAAAAAAAAAACCCCAAGGGAATGGAAAATAGAAAGAAACTAAAGATCGACTCCCTCTCCCGCTTCCTGCTGTACTGGACAGATTAGCTACGGTCGTGCCGGCCGTTGTCACACCGAAGACTAATAGGCTGGATTAGTAAAATCCCGCAAGTGCGTCCAATATGTCGTGTCGTGCACTGAACACCGCCATGACATCACCGTTGAGCTCGTCAAACCAGAGGTAAAACAAGCACACACACACACACACACGTACACGGATTCCGCGAACCGTGAAAACTCATCCGACACCTCGCGGTACAACGGGTGCCGTGCGACGTCACGGTATTCACCTTCCAGCGACTAATTGATTTTGTGCCCACAGGATCCGCACATCTGTACGACAGTGCCCACACGGTAAAGAGAGAAGCCTTGCACGCTCTAGCGCACGCACACCTTCTTCGAAAACGCCAGCCAACGTTAGGCCACTATTTTTCTGCTTTGTAAGACGAGGACTGCACCGAAGGTAAGAAGCAAACATACACCTCCACATTTAGAAGTTATGCCTTAACGTAGTTTGAATTCTTTGTAGCACTCGCGCATTCGCGATTGACAATTTGCAAAACAAAACAATGCGAAACACGACACTTGAGCGCCGAACGAAATTGGTGTCACGGTTTGGGTGCTCGATGCGTACGCGTGCACAGAAAGAGAATTGATTAATACGTTCTTAGACTGCACCTACTGCCCTACCAACCTGCCACCAACACCATTTCTTCGATCTACCGTATCGATCGGATGCTTTGTTTTTTCTTTTCACGCACGTTTGTGCATCAGTCGTACGATCGATCACCGTAGCCTTTTGAGCCGGTTACCATTTTTGTGTTGTGAGCGCGCGCGCGCATCGCGTAAGAAGCCGTACCACCGTGTGGTCATCCGTGGCGTACATCAAATCGGTAACTGAATCAGCTGCCATGCGGTAGAGAGCGAGCGCGCGCCTCGGCATCGGCACCGAACGCGCAACGGACGGCGCCACCCATTTTCGTTTTGTTTTCGTTTGCTGCCCCCGGACCTGGTCGGATGATTTTTCACAAAACAGCAGCCGAACGGTGGCCCGAACAGGCAGCAACAGTAACCAAAAAGCCAAACTGCCCCACGCAAAGCGTATTAAAGTGCTTGCTTTTGAACTGTGGGGTTGGTTTTCCCTGTTTGGGGAGTTTTTTTTTTGTTTTGATCCACGGACGGATGCGTCGAAACCGGCTGGTCTGGGCAGTGGCTACTGTTTGATTCGACCCGCGTAAACAATGTTGCTTTATGCTTCGGTCGGGGTACCCGGGAATACCGGATGGGTGGGCAAATTGGGAGAATAATCGACATCGACCACAAGCGCATAGTTGATAGACAGGGAGGAAAAAATGATCCCCAACCTGGTTTAAAGGGGACCTGTCTGATTGCAACCATTTCCTCAATGATGCATGCTTTATGTGATTTATGCTGATATGAATCGTGAATTGATTTTGAGTAATACAATTTGAATTTTACATAGAAGTTTTCCGTGTTCGCATTTCCTTTATTATTATTATTATTTTATTTTTTTTGATAAAATGCATAACGCATTAATATTAAAATTTGTTTTTCTATTTCATTATATGATTTGTTTCCCATTACGATATTTGCATTATTCAATGATTTTACATCAATTTTCCGTAAAAAAAAGTATATCGTTACACCTACTTTGTGTATTCATCTTCTGCCCATAACCGTTTTCAATATAAATATTGTACTGTTATTGCCGCATCTGTTTTTATTTTTAACTTAACAGTTTTCATTCTCTCGCGGTTTTCTACTTTCAATAACAAAATGTATCTGGCTGGCATACTACCGAACAAAACCCCACACCGGAAACCATTTAACCGTCGTGCTAAACTTCCCCCGATATGACCCCACGGCGGTCACGGTGAAGGACAGCAATTATGTGAGACAGTCCAGCATTTTGCTAAAATATGCTAATCACGGACGCGGGGTTTGATTATAAAGTTCGTTGCTCCATCCAGTACCGACCGGGGGTAATGATTGTTTACATTCTTACACTGTTCTGTAGCACTGCCCTTTCAACAATTCGTTTGACGCTTTTCCCTTACGATGGAAAATTTAATACTTTCACTAAACTTGCAATAGAAAAATCAGATCTCTTAAAATACCCGTTAGTAGAGCTTCAATGCGTTACGGTTAAACTAAAGTAGCATCACATGCAGCAAACAAATGGCTACTCAAGTGAACCTCCATTCAATGGGTGGGCAAAATGGAAAGCACTTTTTTCTTTCATCGCCCAATGAGCTCTCATTGATCGCGAATTCGATCATTAATTATTGTGCGCTTACGAAAAAAGAGGCCCATTTGCCAAAACACCCTTCAAAAGTAGGGCAACGGGAAATGCATAACGTTCAAACGAAGGAGAAGAAAATGTTGGCCGACGTTCACTTTCAACGAACCGCAAGAAAATCGCCAAAGATGTATGCGATGTTTCAGTCCCATTCTTGCTGTTGTTTGCGAGCTAGAAGATCGTCTTTCACAAAGGTTATTATATAAAAGCAACATCTCAATGTTTATCGATCACATTCCAATGGTTCCGTCTTAATCGCCCCGGTCCACACGGTATTGCAGATTGGGAAGAAAGTTTAAAACCATCAGATCCTCCTTTCAAATCGTTCCCTCGCAGCTTATTAATGTGTTAATCAATTGCCTTATTAATTCATTATTTTCCCTCCCATCGAGCACGTGCGTTTGGGTGGTGGTGTTCAAGAGGGAGTGGAACCGGTACGCTAAACAACCGACAAGACAGTGGACTATCGGCATATTAATAATCAACGCCACTTTTTCCACCAACCACACACACGCACGACCACGAACACATGCATCAGCTGGACACGCACAACGTATGGAAAATGGAAGCGCCAGTCTGCCGCTACCAAGCCGGACAGCGGTTCGGTGGTTCGTACCATCAACTTGGCTTATTTTGCAATTGGATTTGAAAATTCACTTTCTAATGGTGGCGGTGAAAACTTTCCATTTCCTTGCATCGATCCGTCAAAACGAATCGCATCCGTGCGGCTATGTAACGGCTGGTGGCCACCTTTCGTAACGACACCCTCGCGGAACAGGCGCGATAGAACATACGGCGGCGAGCAGGTGTACTTACCCACTGGAGGACGTGTTGCCAAATTTCATCGATCTGCTCGGCGGCCATCCGGCAGTACCCGGTCATCCATTCGATCGCGCTGCTACAATAGAGGTGACAGGTGTGCAGAAGGATCAAGAAGTGATCCATGAAGCCGGCCATCACGATCGCTCAAATGAGGTTTTAAACGTTTTCCTTACTGTACGCTCACAATCACTAGGCAAATTTCCCTGGGAATAGGTTCACCTACAGATATGGTCGCTTCTTTGCTGACATCACTTATATGGCCGTTTGGAAAATGTTAGCTTCGAACGCGGACACAATCGTGCCGTCATCGCAATGTACCAGCGAACAACTGAGAAGGCGTCCGAGCAAATCACCGCCGGCACCAATGACCGCAGGCGCGCACACAGCACCGAAGCATAACTCCATGCCTGCCTCCCTTGCATATCCAGAACCTGCCGTGCTTCCCGACAAATAGAACCGCCACCATGCGTTGGCTTTTGTTTTTCAGGTGTGTCGCCGTTCCGAAATTATCCATTCGCTTCGTCTCACTCTGCGTCGTACACATCCGTCAGGGGGCTGACACCGGAATCGGTCGACTGACTGAAAGAACTCCGACTGCCCGAAAGGTTGTGCTACCGGTATCCATTCCAGCGCCTTGGAAGGTTTTAGTCACAATCGAAGGGTTTTTTTCTTGCAGTTTCTTTCTTTCAACCTTCAATGAAACCAATTGATGGACGATATGCGGTCAACTAAATTCTCCCCCAAGCATTGCTGTATGAAGACACGCCGTGCAAAAAAAGGTTTGCGTCAGAGACGCTTGTTATTCCCTTTACGGTCGAACGAAGAAACCCCACAAGTTTGTGATTTTTGTTTCAATTGTCGCTGGGTTTTTTTTGTTGTTTTGTTTGCAGCAATAGAATGCTAAAGACATTATGCGACTGTGTTACGAACTTGCTTCGTAAATGCGGCCACGGTAGAAAGAAGGCCAAAAGAAAGACAATATATTAAAAGACAATTAAACGTTCCTACAATAGGAACCGGTACGGGGGGGATATTTTGTCAATTGGATGCACTTTACAGTTCAAATCACGTGCTAAACAGAGAGCTTGAAAAGCAACACCCAGCGTCTAGAAGGTGTTTTATTACATTACCTCAAGCTGGATTTGTGTTCAAGGATGTAGGAATAGCGACGTGTTCTGTTGGTTGCTTTCGATGTCATTCAGCGATTGTGAGATTTAAACATTACACGTGTTGTACTAATTTAAATATTACGCGTCAAACGGTTAGCTGTGCAGGTCATAGGTCCAACCATTAGGATGCAAATCGTTTGTGGATTCTGATGCTCTAGAGATCTGGTTTCTAATCTGGTTATACAAATGTAATTTGCGAGAAATCGAACGCAAAATCTAAATCGAAGTTTATTTCAGTTTTAATCTTATCTCCATACTTTCTTTTAAGTTGGACTATTTTTCACGTCACGTGTGTCATTTGAGCATTGCTGACCACTATGGGGCTTTTTTTAAATACTCGTTTAAACATGCCTTACGTAACTAACATTTTAAACATTGTGAAAATTCGTTTAGACGTAGCTCATGCAACAACTTGCGTTATAAATGTAACAATGTTTGTGAAGTCAAAAATTTTATATTTCATCAGCGAAATTCTCGATTGCCTCTCAGTATATCAGTTTGTATTCTTACAATGTTCTAGTACAGACTGGTCTTGCCGTAAGTTAAGCCAAATTGCACTTAAGCAGTACCGTGTCGTCAATGCTATTGGAATCAGTATTTAATGGACAGTCATAGTAATAGAAAAGATCATAGTTCCACTTAGTAAACGCTATGTAGTCCAAATCCAACCTGCTGTGATTATCATTAAACTCCAGGAACGGTCTCTTCTCGCCATCCTTCGTCAGCAGAACGTTACCATTATCGAACACTTCCAAACGGAACATCATGGGGCGTGTTTTGGACAGCACGGCTGGTGTCATTTGGGTCTTTAGCAGTGTGTTGATGTATTCACTGTTGCTGGTACGAGTATGGCGATTTATTTCCGACTTTTGTCCCGACAAGCCGGAAAGACCTGCGGAGGAGAATGTGAAAATTATGTTGAACTACGATTGCGCGGCGTCTAGCACCAACTTACAAATTTCCGACACACTCTCGCCGTAGGGATAACGGAATTTTCCGAAGCGTATGATACCGTCGGTGGGTCCCACCATCCCTACACGAATATACTTTGAGCTGTGCGTACGGCCAATGTGTCTAAAGGTGTCCGTCGCAAAATATTCCAATGTATCGTTGTAGCCAGGCACGTTGTCATACTGTAGGCATCCTTGTACCGCTGGAAACATTAACAAAACTGTGAGCAATAATGTTACACCAACCAAGAAAAGTTCACATACCTTCGAAAGGGTTACGATATTGGATGTTGCTGAAGACTACCGTAGCATCAGTTAGGAGGAAGATAAATACAAACCCTGAGATAGTGTTCATAACGCTTCTATGCAACTCTATGTACGACTGTGAACTGGAGATGAGTTCGGTTTGAACGGTCTTCGAGTGACCAATGATAAGAACCAACATTTTCAAAAGTGGATGAACTCTAAACAAACACAAAACCCGACAAACCGGTTCCGATTTCAATTGAAAATATTCTGAAGTTCCATTCCGGCACAACTACAAGGTCGCACACCTCAACACTCTCAACATACGATTCCCACCTACTGAAATAAACTCTCCACCTTCCTACCGTTCAACTGCACCCTCAGCAACACGTTACCCTTATGCTGCTGCAAAAACTTCTTCGTCTTCGGATCGACCGACAACCGAAGCAGCGTCGAGCTTCCATCATTCGGAACAGGTTTGCTTATCGGTGCGCTCTGCAGCGGATCCTCAAACCGTACGCCCTGAGCACGCATCCAATCCAGATACTTCGCCACATCGGTATACCCCACGTATCCGTAAGAGTTGCAGATCCCGCTCTGGTTGTCGTTCACGGAGGAAAACGAAGTTATCCCGCGCATGAACCAGTAGCCACTCATTCGGAAGAACATGCCACCACCACTATCACCATTGCAGCTGGAGGTACCGTTGCGACTCCCAGCACAGTACACCTTCGTCGTCAGTACCTGGCTGAAGAGGTTCCGATCGCTAGCCAAACAATCCTCCGCACTCGCCACCGGTATGTTTGCCTGACGTAATTCGGCTGAGGTGGAGTTGTTCTCTGTCCAGCCCCATCCAACTACCGTCCCGAAGGCACCCACCAGCTGTCCAATGTCCTGCGGTACCGAACGTATACAGATGGGCTGCACGTAGTCATTGTAGGTGAACTGTGTTTGCATCTTCAGTATAGCTATGTCGTCATCGAATGTACGCGCACTTGCTCCCGCTGGTGAGATGATATCAAACACTCGATTTTCTTGCATGGTATTGCCACCGACATCCAGATCAAACACTCCTGCCCGGGCTACAAGACGACCTGCTGCGATCGGTCGTTGATTTTCCACCACACAGTGATACGCTAGAATCGATAGAACCAACCGAATCAACACATCAAACAGAATGCAAAACCAATCGCATCCGGTGGCGTCATACCCGTAAGAATCGTATCGCGGTTTATGATCGTGCCGCCACATTTGTACGACGTTCTCGTGATGGATTCCCGATGAAACAGTGCTACGTGCCATGGCCAAATGCCCGGCGTGGATGCGGTGCCGCCAAAGATCAGTCCCTGTTTCAACACCTGCACCTGGCCACATCGTTGAGCGGAAGATTGTAACACCAAGACGGCGGATGCAAGCATTATCAAGCAACCGCTACACCAAAGACTGGCCATGATGACAACAAACGCACGACTAACACTAAAGCACTAAAGTGCTGAGATGTATTGAAGATCGCTGATTTTGATTAACTGAAGCTGAAAGAAGGCAAAACCCCAAACGTGTACCGTTTTGTTGTGTGCGTTCGCGTTGTGTGCAGTTTGTCCAGTTCGTCGCCGTTAATCAGCTGTTTCACACGACGAAGCCGGTCCGTCCGTCAGCAGATGAGTCGTAAACAAACACTATCGTAGAAAAATCCGGTTTACCGGTGGTTACAACATCCCACAATCCCAACCCGGCCTGTTTGTCGGCAGTTATTCCCCGGTACGTACACCAACACACGGGTATGAGGATCGTTGTGACGACGTGTGACGGTTGATGGGAAACCCAAAGCAATGTTTAATCCCCCTGGAGTAAACAAAGTGAAATCATCTGTGATAAGATAATTTTACAACTGGAGTTGTAGAAAAAAGTATAAAATTGATTGGATACGTTTATTCGTTTCTCTCATACACCGTTCACGATCACTTGAACAAGTGATCGAGCCTTAACCAATGTGTCATTTAACCTTAACCCTAGGCAAGGCTGCATCGCAAAAGCACCGACTCTTCACCGCCAGCACCATCATCGTTCAGCGGACAGTCGTAGAAGTAAATCAGATTCACGTCCCACTTTACGAACGCCATGTAATCCGGTGGAATCGCATTCTGGCTATCGCTGTACTCGAAAAAGGGTCGTCGTTCACCATCCTTAGTCAGCTGGACTCGTCCATTGTCGAACACTTCCATCCGGAACACCAACGGTCTCGATCGATGCAGCAATCTCGGTGTTGATGCTTCCTTCAGCAGCACATTGTTGAACGTTTGGTCTCGACGGCGCAACTGTCTTCGAGCCACCGACTGAGTATTACCCCAGCCACTGAGCACCAGCTCTACTACGTTTTCATCGAAAGGGAACGGCGATCGTCCAAAGCGAATGTGACCATCGTTTGCGCCGACTATGCCGATTCGGAAGTAGCGAGAGTTACTTGTACGGCCCACATTTCGGAAGGTGTTCGTGGCAAAGTATACCGGCGTGTCGTTATATCCGGGCACTTCGTCAAACTGCAGACATCCTTTGATTGCTGCAATAACAAAATTTAATAGACAAAATGGGAACGAAAGAGGCATACGATTAGAGGTAGCTGAACGCTGTTTAACTTCGCTCAACGTATGAAGCGTGTGTATTCTTATTCCATAATCACCAAGAAATTATGTGATGATTTCCAGTTTTGGTTTTGCCTTACACCATAAGGAATTTTCAAAACTCGCTGAGCTCTAATCACATGACCAGCTTTTTACAACCTTAGCCAGAAGGTCGTATAGGCGTAAGCGTTCTGAGGAACAAAACAATCGAAACAAGTTCTTTACTTACCGTCAAAGGAATTACTATGCGACACATTTCCTCTACTGGGACCCACCGACAGGCCGAGCGTTAGAATTAACAACGTGAACGCGATCATTGCTGTTTGAGCACTACTTCAAGTGATGTGAATCTCAACCGAGATTCCGCGGTTTTTACAAACCTGCTTCTTGTTCAACACTATCACAACCACGAAATATCAAGAAAATCAAATATCTTTTACCTTTGCCAAATTGTGTGGGATAAGTATTGCAATCTTCGTAAATTAATTCAATGTACCTTCTTCTCCTTGTTCATCGTTAAATGCAGAGCTGATGCATGCCTGTTTATTAAATTTGAATGTAAGCTGGATAATGGGAACGACCAGTCTAAATCATGTTCGATTGATTTCGCTATTAATGATACACTTGCATTTTAATAAATTTATCCATTAAAAACTATTCTTTTTTCGCTAAACTGTAATTTCCTTTGTCTTCCATTTAAATGAGGGAATCTTTATTTAGCATTTTATTAGTCCTTATATTGCGATTACGAAACACTAACTATACGGCTGGAACATCTTGTGATTTGCTAGCTATTGCATATCACTGAAGGCAGTTCAGGCATATCAGCGCTCACATCTCCCAGTGGACAATCGTAGAAAAACACCACGTCCTTATTCCATTTGGTGAATGTCATATAATTCACAGGTGTACGTTTGTTGTCTTTGAACGACAGGAAAGGATGATCTTGTCCGTCAATGCTAACTTGCACTGTGCCGTTGTGGAACACCTCTAGCACGAACATGGTGGGCTGGAACTGTGACATAAGTTGTGGCGTTTTTACCTCAAACAGCAGGTTATTGTTGTTTTCATTCGAAATTTTACTATAATGTTGTCGGCCAGCACTTTTTGTATTTCCCCATCCTCCCAATACTGTCAAATAAGCAACGTTATACAAACAAAAATATCTTTAATGAATGATCATGCGTAACTTACTACATGTCCAACATCGTCTTACCAATCTCAATCACATATTTATCGTACGGAAACAACGAGTCCCCATAACGAATGATTCCATCGTTCGGCCCTAAGATGGCGATTTTAAAGTATGTGGAATTTTCCTTATGGCCAACATGGAGTAGATTTGTCGTCGGGAAATATTTAAGAACTGCATCGTAGGCTCCAACTTTGTCGTACTGCTTACAGCCTCTGATCACTTGGAGAAACATCGTTTTTTCAGTGTTTAACATCAGTTTTCTTTCATTTCCATGCTTACCATCGAAGGGATTCTTGTGCAGTGCCGCAACATCAACCACTTTAACCAGCACAACAATCACTACAACTGACCACAGCTTCATGATGATTCTGATGTGTGAACTTCAATGCAACTTTACGAACTATCCTCGAGAGAGGCCTGTGCCATGGTATAAATAGTGATATGGACCACCCTATTTCGCCTCGATGGATCTGCCACGGTAACTCACCGCTGACAAGCACCGGTCAGCGATCGATGAGTTAGTACGATCCATCGAAAGGGCAGCGTACGGGCGTGCGTCAATCGTCCTCACTTCGGATCGAGAAAAGGAGAAGCGAGGGACGATTCAGTGGCGGAATCGAAAGAACGTGAAGCAAATGTAACTTGCTTTTCCTGCAATATAGTTTAAGCGAATGTAACTGAGTTCCCCCCGTGTCTCTTCACTTGTTGTGAAGTGTTTCCTTTTTTAAATCAAAGACAAGTTTGCTTTAGAGTTGTACTTAAACGGTACAATTCGATCACTTCTTTTAAGTGAAAGAATAAACCTTGTTCGTAAAATTATGTTACTGCAGTTCGCGAAAAGTGCCCAGGATAAACTGTCTTTACAGATAGGCAGGTTGAATAATACTTTCAATTAGAAGACAGCGAAGCGAACTGTACAGGCTGAATTAGGAACGTTGAACTCTCCGTAACGCAGGTTGAACAGTGTGTAACGCAGTTTGAACGGCTGGTTACGCGCTTTGTAAGGAATGTAACGTCGGAGCATTTAGTGAACGACCTGCAACGGTAGATTGAGCGAACTATATGAACGAGATAAAGGATGGCAGACATGATTTTTTGATGAGAGATAAAAGAACGAGAGATCTGTACCGTTCGTTCAGTTCGTCACCTCAAACGAAGCAGTTTGCTCTAACTTTATCAACAATAAAGTTGTTTAAGGGAAGAAGTGGATGGTGACGTTCGAACAAAGCTCCTAGCACCCATCAAGGATCGACCGGATCTCACGCAGGAACAGCTATCTGCCGCAGGTCAAAGTTTAACCGGCTTGAAGGTAACAAGTGTAATGTTCGTCACCGGGAAGGACGAGCATAAGAAACACTCTGAGAAACCAGCAAACTAATCATAACCAGCGGCATCCTCACCGTAGTACATTGGCATCGAAGCCACCACCGAGCCCAGGCTGGTGAAAGATTGTTCGTAAGGCTCTCACAATTGTGGGAGATATGGCCATCGCGAGGGTCATTGCCTCTCTTAGGGCCGTAAGAAAAAGTTCATCTGATTTCGCAAGCGTACTTCGGCAGTGCCACGAGTTGCGGTAGTAAACGTTCGTAGCATACAGAAGCGCAAATATGTAAACATCCAAACAGGAAATAAAACAACAAGATTGCACCTCGACACGGGATCAAGCGATATTCGGACAGAATGCGTTTAAGCAGCTGGGCATGCCGCCAGCAACACCAGCAAAAGTGCATGCGAAGACAGCAACCGGTACACGCCTTCAGCTAGATGGTGAATTTGTGGCGAATGTTACAGTCAAAGAGATGCCAAAATCGGCGACAATTTCTTCAATGCATTGTTCTACTGACGCAAGTTAAATTGCTCATTATGCGATAGTAACTTCGCTGTGATAAGGTCACCACAACAACTCATAGTTCGTAAATGTGTTAGTCACTAGTACGTTTCTGAATAAAATGTTAGATACGGAACGCTGCAGTTACGATATCAGTAAAGTAATTTTTCTTCGCTTTAAACAAGGGAGAGGGGCCTTGATAACCATCTGCACAGTTATCACCTCGAAAGTGCATTGTATCTACAGTCGCTTGTATTACAGCTGCTCCTGCAATCAGAATCAATATTGTAAGATAGCGGGGATTTTTATTTCTATATTTTTTTATTTGTTCGAATCATCGGTACGCAATCAGTTGTCTTAATTATTCTGCGGACAATCATAAAAGAAAATCAAATCTTTTTCCCACTTGGTAAAGGCCATGTAGACGGCAGGAATGTGATTACTGTCGTTGAACGACAAGAAAGGTATTGATTGACCATCGAGACGTACTTTCACCCAACCGTCGTTGAACACTTCCAGCACAAACATTACGGGCCGGTACTGGGACATCAGGTTTGGAGTTTGAGCTTCGCCGAGCAGGGTATTGGTGTTCCTGTTTGATCCCGTTCGGCGCTGTCGTCGTCCAGCACTCTTAGTGTTGCCCCATCCTCCAAGCACTGGGATTAGATAAGTCTTTGGAAATGTCCTGTACAGAATATAGCATATATTCCTGCTTACCTATCTCAATCACATCCTTATCGTAGGGAAACAACGTTTTGCCGAACCGTATATGTCCATCGCTAGGGCCAAGAATTGCGATTTTGAATACCTTGGAATGGTTTGTTTTACCGACGTGCAGCATGTCTGCCGTCGGAAAGTATGGTACCGCACCATGATAGTTTACCGCACTGTTGTACTGCCTACAACCTCTGATTTCTAGAGAAATGATAAATTGGTTAGCATTTATTTGCTGACTGAATTCACCCAGCTGCTCATCACTTACGATCAAACGAGTTCGTATTCAACGCATCCACTACGAAAACCGAAAGGATCACAGCACTTACAACAAGTTGAAAAGATTTCATTTTGAGTCCGGTGTGCAGCTTAGGATGTAGCGGAGACAACTGGAACGTTCATCACCTCAGATGCGTTTTATAGGAAATTTTATGAATGGAAAATACGTGGTTCTTTTTTTATTACTGCAAATGTGTTACTTTATCTGCATGTTCCTGAATAGATAACATGTCGTAAATTGTATTTGTGTTGCGATATCACAGGCGTGCAAGCAATTCCTATGTTAAATCGGAATAGATGATAGGAATATTGTGTAGTTACTTGATTATCAGTCGCTGCAATCGCTTCGCGGCCTTGGCCTCCTCTGTCTATGTGAACCACCGAAAAAAAAACTTCTCACAGGACGACTCAGTCCTTTGTCATTCTTGTGACATGACTGGCCCCCCGGAGGCTGGCGAGTCTAATTTGCTGTACGATAGTGGTGAGTTGATCGTGCACAGCTCGTAGAGTTGTTCATTTTAGTGGATCCTCCATGACAAAATCCTTCTGAACATTGAGGGGGTATCGTCAGTTTTGGACCATGTGTACTATTGCATAGATATAGACTAAAACGCTTACCAGTTTGTATATTAGTATAGTCAACATTTGGATGCATGAGCTTCACACGAACGACGTCTTTATTCACTTGAATTTGGTGCTATGAACTACGGGAAACGGAAGGTTCGGAAGGGATTTTGTCTCGGTCCTATTGTGTGGGACTGGCGTCGCAAGCAAATCAGCACACCACCGGGCCACTCTTGAATAGTGACTACAAAACATCGACTTAAGGTTGAAATATCCTTTGAGCTACTAGACAACAGTGCAGTTTAAAAGCAAAGAATTGTACAAAACATTCGCATCCTCGAGAGGACAATCGTAGAAATAAACCATGTCCTTGTCCCACTTGGTGAACGCCACATAATTGGCAGGTATACGTTTACTATCGTTGAACGACAGGAATGGATGATCTTGTCCGTCAATGCTAACTTGGACCGTGCCGTTGTGGAACACCTCTAGCACGAACATGGTGGGCTGGAACAGTGATAATAAGTTCGGCGTTTGGGCCTCGACCAACTGGTTATTGTTGTTTTCATTCGAGGCTTTACGATACTGGTGCCGAGCAACACTTTTTGTATTTCCCCATCCTCCGAGTACTGTCAAATAAGCAATGTTTAACAAATCAAACTCCATGAACGGAATGATCATTCGTAACTTTCTACACGTCCAACATCATCTTACCTATCTCTATCACGTACTTATCGTACGGAAACAAGGAGTCCCCGTACCGAATGTGTCCGTCGTTCGGACCTAAGATGGCGATTTTGAAGTACTTGGAATTTTCTGTATCGCCAACATGGAGCAGACTGGTCGTCGGGAAGTATGTAAGAGCGGCATCGTAGGATCCAACGTTGCCGTATTGCTTACAGCCTCGGATCACTTGGAGAAATATCATCGTTTTTTTTTTCAATGAATTACATAACTTTTCTTCAATTTCGATGCTTACTATCGAATGGATTCCTGTGCAGTGCCGCAACGTCGAACACTTTCACAAACACAACAATCACTACAACTGACCACAGTTTCATGACGATTTTGATGTGTGATCTTCGGTGTAACTTAACAAACTGTTATCAAGAGCGGCCTGTGCCATAGTATAAATAGAAAGATTTGAATTCCACGCTAGGCTAATTATTTTCCACTGATAAGCAATTCATACAGTGACTTTTGTGAGCTGCTCGGAACTGCTTTCGTTGCTCTGATTTGTTACAATTAAAACAAATATACAAGATACAACAACTATTTCCGGACCTCTCCAGCAGATACCTTTGCTCTACTGAACCAATTCAGATAGGTCAGTTGTTTGGATAGTAATTTAGTTGTGATAAGGTACAGGGGAAACATACAGCTCGTTAATGTATTACTCAAGCTCACGTTGCTTAAAATATGTTTGATAATGAGTTCTTATGAACGATCATCAAGATGATTGTTATCAGTTGTTTTATTGTTACCTAAACAGTCAGTATCACTATTATAGTGTGCATATTTTATTGTTTTCGTTTGAAATTATTTTAAAGCATCAGCGCGGTTGGGATTCCCCAAAGGACAATCGTAAAAGAAAATCAAATCTTTATCACCCTTGGCAAACGCCATGTAGTCAACAGGTGTACGGTTGCTGTCGTTAAACGATAAGAAAGGTGTCGATTGACCATAGCGACGTACTTTCACTAGACCATCGGTGAACACCTCCAGCACAAACATTATAGGACCGTACTGCGACATCAGGTACGGAGTTGGAGCTTCGGCGAGCAGAGTGTTAACGTTTTGGTGCGATGCCGTCCGGCGCTGTCGTCGTCCAGCACTCTTAGTGTTGCCCCATCCTCCAAGCACTAGGTTCAGATATATGTTTGAAGGAAAACTTTATACACGTAACGTAATATGTTTCTACTTACCTATCTCAATCCCATCACTATCGTAAGGATATACCGTTTTACCATATCGAATGAGTCCATCGCTAGGGCCAAATATGGCGAATTTGAAAAACTTGGAGTTTTGGTTTGTGTGGCCCACGTGCCGCATGTTTGCCGTGGGAAAGTATTTGATCGCACCGTGATATTTTGCTCCACTGTTGTACTGCTTACACCCCATAATTTCTAGAGAAAATGATCACCATTGACACACGGATTGAATTCACCAATTCATTCATCACTTACGTTCAAACGAATTCTCTATGAACGCATCTACGATGGAAACCGAAAGGATCACAGCAATTACCACAACTTCGAAAGACTTCATTTTGAGTCGTGTGCAGTTTAGGATGCATCGGAAACAACTGGAACGTGCATTATCTCAGATGTGGTTTATATAAAGTTTTGTGAATAGAAAATTTTTTGTACTTTTTTACTGCACAAGTGTTACTTTATCTTCATGTCGCTGAGCAGATAACATGTCGATAATGTAAGTTGTCTTTGTGTTTAGATATCACAGACCAGGATGTATTTAGTAGTTAACATGCTAATATTGATGTTGGTTTATCTGTGTTACAAATATTGAATTGGCCGAGTATAGCCGAGAAATGCTGTCTTTTAACTTTTAGGAGAAGATAATGTCTTCAATCGAATGTGAATTGTACCTTAGATTTAGTTACCAATCTTTAAAATCAGTTCTTGTCGAATAAAAATCTATTACCGTCGATAACTACAACCACGCGTCTCTTCTGAGAAACTCTCAGTACCATCATGAGAGAATGGTACGAAGATAGAAGGCAAGGAGTGTACACCATAGCCAGATCCTTGGTAATCACACCATGAGGTAATCTATCTGGAATCACATCTGGAAAACCACCACCAAACCGTGTGCTCTAGAGCTCTATCGACATTCTGAGAAATACTTGGGCATTTCAAACATTAAACATGTGAAGTCGGTTGGTACAATATTATTCAAACATATTTTAATGCGGATAAGGAGCATAAGTCATAGCCATTCCTCTCCATCGCTAGTGAGCTACGATGAACACGTTTTATGCGCGCCCTCTGGCGGTTGTTAGCACGCACTAATGATCCATTTGCTGATTCTTTGAACACTCGCTCTGCAGTAAAGGCGGGCTGTATTTTATCTTTCCTTTACTTTTATGTAACACACCAAATGTAATTAGAAAACTGTAGTACTGTTCAAAAAGTGGACAGTATTAGACATTGAAAGTATAAGAAAGAATACTTCAGAACGAGGTATTTCGGAAACCTTCGGAGTTTTCATCATGTCTCGGTTTGGACAGCTTGAAATCGATATTGATGATCCACTATTATGCATAAAGCGACTCGATTTACTCAATGAAGTGTAATTTTATTTCATCCGCAACAGCACGTACATTGACATTCTGTTCCGGTGTTCCTGCAGCCAAGACATTGTATGTACACCAAAACGATACGCAAAGCAATCAGTAGGTTGATATAAATTCGTATACAGTCTTTACCCGAGTTACGCGGATTTTATAAATTTGACAGTTTGTGTAGTTGAATCCAATTTCTAGTTTGCTAATGTTAAACAATCTCAAAAACTCTTCAAATTTTATTATCGTACAAATTACGTTTGATAAAGTTTTATTCTAATTTTTCAAATAAACGTGGGAACATCAATGTTGAATGTGCTTCGTAACGTGGAAATAAGAATTCGTTTCCTTAGTACGACATAAACGATGTTTTAAAGCAAATCGAAATAATCGGATTTCTCTGGTACGCATTATCCGCGTATCACGGGTACTGACTGTCGATAGTATGCGTGATTTTATTCTTAACTACGAAACAAAACGTACGTAAAAAGAAAGCATTTAAATACTAATACTACACAATATCGTATTCGCAACGCCAACGCTAATGTACTACCGTAGCTTATGGCAGTACTATCCGAACTTTCTCTACGAGGTATGTAGGTAGAGGTGCATGCTTTCAACCAATACATTCATGGTGAGCTGCGAAGGGTGGGTCTATCGGAACGGTTCCTTACCAGCTAGAGTTAGTATACATGTTGCCACACCCTACAGCCCACCGCCTGCACTGCACACAATATTTTCGAGAAATAGTGGATTTCGCGGAATCTTTTCATCGTGCCGAACGGTTTACGACAGGAAAAGCGATAGTAGATGAGTAGGTAAAAATGCGATATGAAAAATGGGACCGCTGTGGTCGCTGACCAAATAAACAATATAGATCATGCAGGTGTTACTGTTTTTTCCTCGAACTTTGTTTGGATACTCTGCGCGAACTTCACTCACCGTTGTATTTTTCGTCTTGGCGTAACCACCTACTGGTCATGTCTGCCATTTCTGGCTTACTTGATTTATTTTTCCACGTTGCCGGATAGTCCGTCCTTGTTACGGGAGATTGGTCCGGTCCTGGCGTGTGAAGACCTGCGATGCCCTCAATATACCTTCAGACCGCCACTCACCGTTGTTTGGAGCCTGAAGTTCGATGTGTGTGCTACGCGGGGAAGAATTGATTGCTCTTTTAGCGATCTCTTTATCGCGCTCGATCCGATGTCATTTTCCGGCTATAGGAAGTTCGATAGAACCCCAAGAGCTAACTCATCTTACTTTCTCGCCCTGTCAAACTAACAATTTAAACTACCAAAATGAGTACCAAATCCAACGCAAGTTCGCTAGCAGTTCCCATCGGTTGCGTGAATGCGGTAACTCTAGTTCGCAAGGGCAAATACGATACATGGAGAAACACGGTTACCTAATCGCTAAGCTTAACTCTCTTGGCAGAACAAGTTCCACCCCCCGGTTCCTGTTCCTGGCCTTCCTTATCCGTTTCGGTTGCTTCCGAAGATGGTGGCACAACAGTGGAACTGGAGGATTGAGATTCTGTTTCCGTATACAACCTCTTCAGCATACTGGAGCACGTGCGAGGTTTAATGCTACATTGTTTGATCGTTGCGGCCGTACTTGATGCACCCGTCGGTTCTGCTCCAACCGATGGTGCACCAAACCCGAGCTGATTTATGTTAGCCAGCAGTTCCAAATTTTTCGTTTCCGATTCTTCCAACCGACGGCGCAGCTCCTTTATCTCGGCACCGCGACGCACCAGCATCAAGCGCATGCTGCGCATTTCAGCCTTGAACGAAGAAATGGTATGATCGATCCGATTAATGTCGAAACGCATTTTGCGCGTTTTGTTATTAATGCGCGCGATCGTAGTGTTGTTTTCGCAGCTCCCATTGTACGAGCTCTGACAGTACAATCCACCGAGTGTTCCGGAGGAAGCGGATGAGGATGACGATGAAGTCGGGAGCACCTTTTGGGTTTGCTGGGAGATGGGCGTTAGCGTCGGTATTATAAACTTTTCCCCATTCACATCGCATGGCAACATGACTTCGTGCTGTATGAAACTAGCCGCGGGAAACGGTAAACTGTGGTGGCTACCCAGCTTGGGATGATGCTGTACGCCGATTATCTTCTTCAACCGATGCGCAATGTTTTCGTCGAAATGTTCGATCGCCATGGAGGAAATGTCGCGCAGCTCCTGGAGCACCTCGTGCGCTCGAAGGGGCCGCGACGTGTTCTCGATTAGACCCAGGATGTTCAGCACTTCGTCGATCACCTTGCCCGGTATGAAACAGCACAGCTCCTTCTCGATAAACTTCGAGTACGTCATGGACAGCATGGAGATGCGTGTTTCGATGCACGTCAGGATGTCGGAATGCTTCGATAGCGGATGGTTCCGTCGTTCCGATTCACGCCGTGGCAGCTGAGATTTGATCGCTTTCAGATTCATATTGTGTTTTCGGATCATCTTGATAAAGCCTCTGTTCAGCAGCGATTGGCAGATGCGATCGATTTTTCGACAAACCTACAAAGAACACAACGGAAAGCAGTCGTGGATGTGACACATTTGTCCTTGGAAGAGGTGTCGCGTTGGCTCCGGCGAGCGCTTTGTGCGGTGTAACTTACAATGCGCTTTTTCGCTATCTCGTCGTATGTTAAATTCTCCAGCACATGCTCTATCATACAGTCGGGAAGATCCAGAAAACTTATACACGCACTACCTGCTACAGCAGAGTCCTCGGACGTCGAATCCATGGTACAGCGGGTATCTGCGTAATGTTGGCAGCAGTTACCCGAGCGATTTACACCAGCAAGGATTATTTGATTTAGCAGTACAGCTTTTTAATGTCTGCTGCTAGGAAACAACAGTCGGGTTTATTATTTACGTATGAATACCATTTTTGCAAATTAAAAACAAAACAGCTTGACTGTCAACATTGGTGCAACGACTGTTGTAGTGTTTCGCCAAAACGTGTAGAATTCAGCACAGTATGGCGCATTCATAGTCTATTGGACAGATTTATTTTTTTTAATTTGCAACGTATCATTTTCCTTGAGTACTGAGGAAAATCGGGATAATTAATCTAAAACAATGCTAATGGCGTTGAATTATGTGTGATGAATATTTTAGATTCTTTTGAAATATATCTCACATTAAGACACGTGATGTATCACGCAACAACGGCCCAATTCAGTGTTTGAGTACTTTTGCGCGTTGTCGTAGTTAAAGATAATCGACTATACATTACAATTGAACGTACTTCAGGTACGTTGAACACCTTGTGAACTTGAGCTGTGTTAAAATTAAAGAGCTGTGTGAGTTTTATTAATTAAACGTTTCTCTACTCTATCTCTTGGAGACTTCACTTTCTAACTTACCACGAACCAGGTTAAGAGACACAGTCATCAATCAAAATTTGATTACTGCGACAAGCCTATTGACCGGTATTTCTTATCTAGCGTATGATTTAAGTAATCCCCTACAAGTACTCGGTGATGTTGAACAATTCTCGATAAGAGAATGTGATTCCCAAAACGACGGCGCTATACAGGGATGCAACGATTTTCGGTGACGTAAACCAACTCGTTATCATGTTATCAATTTTCCCACAATCTTGCCCATGCCGGAAAGAGCAGGATGTCATGAGCCGTGACCGAAATTCCCATGTCTGCGATATTGCTTGTGGAAGCCGATACGGCTACCAGCAGTTCAATGGTTATCGATTAGGTGTAACGCGCGTCTACTTGCCGGTACCTGATGACATATACAATAACTTACGACCGTTTTGTATCATTCCTTTTATATTTCCTTTCACTTACTTGCACAGATACATTCATAAACACTAGTGTAAAAACACAAATAGAATTTTCACTTAAGCGCAACAAAAGCAATACAAAAACGTCAGATCCTTGTACAGTAGGATAAAGTCGATGAGATTTAACTGGTGTTTGTCCGTAAAATACTTCATAGTAAAACTCCATTCACATACCGGCGAGTTGGGATGGGCTTTCGACGTGTGGATCTTTCGGTACACCTCTGGCGGAGTTCAAGAGCGCGGTAACGGCGAGACGATCTGCTGATCCACCGGTTGAATGCCTAACAGGTTCCCGGTAAAGGGAAGCACCACCTTGCAGTTGAAATACCATTGGACGAGGAATATTACGAAGAGAAACACATCTGAATGGATGGGAAACAGCAGGCGAAATGTTTAATTACGATGACCTCAATGGAGGGGATACTCGGTCCAAGCACACTCACGTATCGTGACGCGTTCCCAACTTTCCACCATGTACAGCTCCGTTATCATCAAATACCGAAACCACCAGTAGTTGATGAAGCTCAATACTCGGTCCAGCAGCTGAATCATGCTGTAGCAATGCTGTGTGTTTGCCGGTGGGTACGATATATGCTCTTACCGGATGCCGATTTATGCTTCTGGCGATATCGATGCACCAGTAATATTGATAAGTTAGATGTTTGTGGAGAAGAAAAATAAACACAAACACACTGCCAATGTGACAGCAGATTTGGACTGTTGTAAGGTTCTTCACAATTGCAAACATATTGTTCCTAATCCGTTTATAACAGAGAGTTCACCTGCCGGCAACGATTTAAAATTCACAGGATGTTCATTTTAGCTTGTGCTTCATGCGATTGAAAGAAATATCTTTTCAGGAGATATTTTGGGACTCGAATATTGCTAAAAATAAAAATTTTAGTTTGTTCAATCTCCAAATTACGTTTTTTTTACAGTTCAACTGCCCGTTTCTATTTGCCATGTAAATTTGACAGCTTATTTGCGGCTGTCAAAATCGAAACCAACATGGTGTCGTTTGAATGCAATCGAAAGAGAATTTGGCACTGTTTCTAGTGGAGGGAAAGTTGGAGCGTCGGCAAGAGCGCAAATTGTTGGACAGCGTGTTGCGGTGTGTTAAGATACAGTACAAAAATGCATCGAAAAACTTCACCATTTCCGTACGATCCGATGATAATTCCCCGAGTAAAACAGGCGAGTTTCCCAATGCTAAAGTGCATCCTGGTTAGCTTTGTTTGCTGACCGGAGGTTATGTTGCGATATGCGCAGAAAAGCCGACTGTGGAATTCTACGTACTGGTGTTGTGTTTCATACTGCGATGAATGATTATTGATTTTTTACTGCGCCTTTTGCTTCACCTACAGTATCTCGAGGAAAATGTGCACCAAACGTATGTGGACACGGGAGTGATGGCCCGGGAGCTACAGCAACGTTACCGCGAATACCATCGTCGCAAAACGAATCCATTCCGGTTGCTGGTGGAAGAGGCGTACCGTACCGTGTTGCACAGCTACGGGCTAGATAGTAATGCCACCTCGGAAGCAGAGGATGAGGCTGGCTCAGATGTGGAACTGATGGATGAGGGAATGGAGCGAAACCAAATGAGCAACACACTCACCAATATGTACATGAACAATCGGAACCGTGCCGCACCCTCACAGGCAGTTCCACCGGATCAGTCTGGAAATGGAGCGGATGGCGTTGCCATTGACATCATAAGCAGCGATGAGGAAAACGGAGGCACAACAAATGCTGCCGAAGCTGCTGCAGGAGGTGAATCTAACTACGTTCAAAGTACATCACAATTAGCAAATAATGTCTACACGGTAACTTTAATGTGTAATTTTTCATTTCATACAATTTTTTTTGTCCCTTTTTTGCTTCGTAGAATTCGTAGCACAAAACAAGCACGTAACGGTGACGAAGCTTACCCGGGTGAACAAAGCACGGGAAGATGATTCTAGCAACGGTAGCGTTGAAAGCGGTGTAAATGCGTCTGAAAAAAGTCAACCCGAGTCCAAGCGTCGCCGATTGGAAATGGCCAATGCGCGCGGACCGATGCAAAACTTCACTAACGGACAGATGAATCGGGCGACGAAACCGAATGATGTGAGCAAGCAACCAAACAAAGCAGATCAAACTAATCAAACTACCGGTACACCAGCTACAGCAGCGTCCGGTCAACGTATGAGAAAGTTCCGCAAAGAAGTGGTATCTCGCATGAGTGACATTACCTTCCAAGATGTCGGTGGAATGGATAAAATATTGAAACATCTCTGCGAGCTTCTGCTGCACGTGAAGCATCCGGAAATATATCGATATATTGGATTACCACCACCGCGAGGGTTCCTTCTGCACGGTCCACCAGGTTCTGGGAAAACGCTTCTGGCTAGAGCTATTGCCGGGGTGAGTAAAAGCGGAGTTTTCCTGCCTATTAGCATATGATTCTGAGCACAGCTTATCTTCCTGTTTTACAATTTTTATTTTATCATTACAACCTTCTAGCAACTAAACGTCTGCCTAATCGAAATACCAGCCACAGAACTCGTTGCCGGTGTGTCCGGTGAATCGGAAGAAAGAATCAGAGATGTATTTGAGCAGGCCGCCTCACTGGCACCGTGCGTACTATTCATCGACGAAATTGATGCCATCTCTTCGAACCGCATCAACGCACAGAAGGACATGGAACGGCGCATTGTTGCACAACTGCTAAGCAGCATGGATGCGCTCGGAACGCAAGATGGCGGCGAAGGAGTAATCGTGATCGGTGCCACCAACCGAGCCGATGCGCTCGATCCGGCACTGCGACGTATCGGACGTTTTGATCAAGAGATATCACTAGGCATTCCGGACCGGACGGCACGAACACAAATTTTGCGTATCATCTGCCGGAAGCTAAAGATCGGCGATACGATTGATTACGGCGAGTTGGCAAAGCTAACGCCTGGTTACGTTGGTGCTGATTTGTTAGCACTTGCTACGCGCGCTGCTAATAATGCCATCAAGCGGTAAGATTGAAAAGAGTTTTGAAAGGAAAGAGAAGATTAATAATAATATTTGCTTCTTCACCCTTTGTAGACTTTTTACCAAACAGGAATGGAAAATGTTGGAGAAGGTAACGGCAGAAAGCACGGACGAGGACGTAGTGGCCATAGACGATGAACCGGATGAGGTAGTAAATTTGGACGATGAAAAAGACGATCCAAAGGAAGCAGAAATCAAACCACAAGAGGACACGGGCAATATGGATGTTCCTAAGGCCGTCGAAAGCACCAGTGAGGAATCGAAGACCGAAACCGAACAGGGTGTTGCTGCTGCTGATTCGACACAAGTTACCGAACCGGCAGTGGATGTTTCACAGCCTGAGGTAGCTCAAGAGAAGGAATCTACCAGTGAGACGAGTGCTGAAAAGATGGATTTGGATGCGGAACAAATACCTACGGCTTCTACCGAAGCCACTGTAAAGGAAGGTGAAAATGTGGAGACCGTTGAACAGGAAGACCGTCAAATGGCAGATGAATCGAACGATAATCAAAGCGCATCAATCGAGGAACCCACCGTGCAACCAGCAGTGGTAGAATCGACTGTGGAAGCGGACAGTGTTATTCCACCGAAAGTCGACTCACAGCAGGAACTCACTCTCGAGCAGATGCTGCAGTTACTGCTTAATCAACAAAATGCTCTGCCGGCGGCGGACCTGGAGGGACTATGTATCGAGCGGGATGATTTTATGGAGTCATTGAAAACCGTTCAACCCTCGGCGAAGCGTGAAGGGTTCATCACCGTACCGGACGTAACGTGGAACGATATCGGTTCGCTGGGTGACATCCGGGAGGAGCTAAAGCTAGCCATACTGGCACCGGTCAAGTTCCCGCAGCGCTTGAAACTGCTTGGCCTAAACGCACCTTCCGGTGTGTTGCTGTGCGGTCCTCCGGGATGTGGTAAAACCTTACTTGCCAAAGCGGTCGCTAATGAGGCTGGAATAAACTTCATATCTGTCAAGGGACCGGAACTGTTGAATATGGTAAGTGGCGTGACTTAGTTAACGTAAGAAATTGTTCGAATTGTTTTTTATTTGTGTTTCTATTACAGTACGTCGGTGAATCGGAACGTGCCGTACGGCAATGTTTCCAGCGTGCACGAAATTCCGCACCATGCGTCATATTCTTTGACGAATTCGACTCGCTCTGCCCAAAACGATCAGATACGGCCGAAAGTAGTGCGGGTTCGCGCGTCGTCAACCAGCTGCTAACGGAGATGGACGGCATTGAGGAGCGGAAGGGTGTGTTTTTGATGGCGGCCACCAACCGACCCGATATCGTTGATCCGGCCGTGCTGCGTCCGGGCCGTTTGGATAAGATACTGTACGTGGGACTGCCGGCGCAGGACGATCGGGTAGATATATTGCGCGCGTTAACAAAGAACCGCACCCAACCACCGTTGGCCGATGATGTGGAGTTTGAGAAGGTGGCCGAGCTAACCGAAGGATTTACTGGTGCGGATTTGGCCGGACTTGTGCGGCAGGCTTCGCTACAGACGCTAAAGGACTCTATAATGGCTAGCGGTGATGAGGAGCGTGTCGGTGAGAGTGGCCAGCAACAGATTGACGAAGAGCTGAACAATATGGTGGTTCGTTTTGAACATTTCACTCAGGCGATACGAAACACAAAACCATCGGTGAACGCAGAGGTACGTTTGGAATTGGTAACGGTGCTTTGAGGACATTTGTTTGATGATGTTCCTATTGTTTCTTTCTTTCTTTCAGGACAAAAAACACTACGAGAAGTTACGCCTCAAGTATGGGGTTAATGTGATGGTTTAAAGAGACGAAAGGCCAAATGAAGTTATCTTGTTGCGAGCGTATAGATTTACACACAGGGAAGGCCAAATTCATTTTTTTTGCAGTTGGTATTAAAGAGAAAAGTGTTATTTTTTGTTTATTTCAATTTCGTGCGAACGATAATTTGTTTTCATCACGCGTAACTCCTGTACTGAAACTTCAAGTTAAATAACCGATTGTCGAGGATTCTTGTGCACTGCTCTTTACACATTATAATCGTATGAATTATAATAAAACAAGTAATCGTACTTTACCCGATCTGTTGCACTCTCGTACTTTTGGATGAACAGCACCATCTCAGCGCAGATGCAACGTACCGCTACCCTTCATCACGGACCGGAAGCTGGCAGCGAGACAGTTCACCATCGCGCCGATCCCGATCCAGCTTTCTTCGCAAATTCGCTGTATGTTTGCTTCCGGCGGGTGGAAACCTTTCGACGCGACCTCCATAACGATTGCCACCGGTACCTTCTCGATGTCGTGCGCATAGTCGATGCTGGATCCGCCAACCGGTCGATTCAGTACGGTCGAGGCACTGCCACAGCGGTACCGTACACCGGTCGCTTTCTTCATCGCCTCTACGCCAGCCTCCGCGATCGTATGCTGCATCTGCCAGTTCCGTGGTAGTGTTCTGCGAACAAGCAACCGATCATTTTGCTACGCTAAACGCCGCCTTCGTTCGGATCCCATCCCCAAAACTAACCTCGTGTAGGCACGCGGGTAAAGAATTGCTTTAGCGTAAGAGTGTAGCGATAGGTAGAACTTGCACGTGGGCCGTAGTTTGCGGAAAAGATCACGCACGTTCTTCGTTTCCTGCTCGGAAAATGGCCGCTCGCCACGGTACAGCAACGAACAGAACCTGGTACTACCGATGGTCCAGGCAACGTTAAAGTTTCGATTGCAATCAACACCGACACAGCTCCGGTGGTTCCTTGGCCCGAGCGGTCTGCGCGTTTTGCGCCACATTTTATTCTGCAAATGTGTTACCCCACACGTGGAACGTAGAATCCGACGGTTCATGTAAAACATACCAGGGATTGCATACTTACATGCTCACGGCTGTACTCGTAACCGTCCGGGTTTAACAAGGGTAGTATAATCCACTCGAAGCTCCGGAAACTTTTGGCGCTAATTTCGTCCTTCTCCAGCAGCTGCTGCACAATGAACAGAGCGACCGAGACGGTGACCCATTCACGGGCATGTATTCCGGCATCTATCAGTATGCACCAACGGTTCGACAACGGGCGCTTCTGCCGGATGTCCGTACAGATGCGCACGGTTAGTATTTCCCGTCCCTCGTACGATTCGGCACGGGAAAAGATTTCAATTTTGCTAGAATACCGTTGCACCAGATGTTCCAGGTATTGCTTAATGTCCTGGTGACTTTGGTAGGCTGTGAAAAGCTTCGTCGAATCGACAGACATCTTGAACCATGCTCGAGATCTGTTTAGAAGACTTCTTCTGGGCAGGTTTTCCTAGTAGGCGGTGTTGTGCCCTTGAATAGTATTTCGAGATAATAGGTGTACAGTGTTGAGTTGAGGTCTTCAATGATCATTACACTTGAAACCGAGGACGAGATTGCGTATTTACTTAAACTTCTTACACTTTTTGTACTCAATTTAACTGGTTCACAACACTGCGTCCACAACACAAGCTCTCCAACGTCCTTAACGCACAGAAAACAAACAACCACTAACCTACGGAAAGCCTTACGAATGTGGCGCTCCGTTTCCAAATTTGAGCACGACGAACGAAACACCCTTTCTCACCTCCCCCATTTACTACGCCCACGTCTTCCCCCCTAAAAACACCGACGAAGGGTTGCCTGCAGAAGTAGTAACAGAGCACGGCGTGAGACCCACAAAACAAAAAGTAGCACGCGCCTGGGCTGCAGCAGTGTTGCGAGCATTGTCAAACAGATAAAGTAAGTAAATAGCACGAAACGGGGTGAACCCTTCCGTTCCGGCGGAGTTCCTATGGCCTGCACTACGGTCGTTAGTGACTAGTTATCAATGAAAATGGAAATGAATACGAAAAGGGGAATAGCACGGGGGAAACCAAGCATGTAACAGCTCGTTTCGTCGGGAAGCACGACATTCCACCACCTCTGGTAGGCAGCCGGTTCGATCGATGTAATGTGTCTTGCTTTCTTCTAACCCCGTTCACCCGGTTTGTTGCTGTCAGGGTATTACGATACGGTAACGCGGGTCGGTCTAGTCGCGTTCTTGGTGCGTTTTTCTGGAGGTACCACTACTATTGCAGCACAAAAAAAGGAAAGAATCGAAGTGAAAGCAGTGAGATCCATTGACGAGTTGGGGCTTTTGCAATTGAGGAAGTAATCAAAGACTCTTGGCAGCGCGCTCAATCGATTGAATCGATTAACTCCGGGGCAGTAACAGGCAAATAGTGGATAAAGTTTTTGTTAACCATAATGTTCCACTTTGGGAAAGTTTTTCAGTGAACGAGGTTGTCAGTCATTAAGATTAGCCTTCCCACCCGAGCGTGGCACATAAATGTGGGTTGACATTGATTTAACAACCATGTTGCGTCTGTTTCTTTGCAAACTTGGGCGAAGAAAATGGAGCATGTCGCTGGGTTTACTTCCTAAATCATGCTAGATTGGGGGAGGCCACTAGTTTACTGACTAATCATTTTATTGTACCGCGAACAGAGACATACAGAAAAAATCGGAACTCTAGCTCGTTTTGAAGCAGATAAATAATAAAGCTACAACCACTACATCGCTAACATTCTACGACTCCCTTTCCAGCTGTTGCTGTACCGTCTGAGACTCGTCCTGGGGGTTTAGTGATAGTTTTTCGCCACCTCCAGTGCCATTGCCCGGACGCCAACGAACGTTTCCTTCACGATCTCCTCGATTCGCGACGGTGGTGGGTTGAAGCCAGCCGAACCACCGCCCGGTAGCTCCATCGTGATCGATATCGGTACGTCCGCGACTGCGAACGCGTAATCATCGCTTCCACCAGCGGCCGCGTACAGCACATTGGTGGAGCTACCGACCGTATAGACCGTGCCGGTGGCATCTTCAATAGCGCGCGCACCTACCTGTGCGACTTTGTCGATTTTTTCCCAACCAACCGGCAGTTCCGACGTCCAGCCCCAAGGGTACAGCAGATATTCGCCGTACGTGTGCAGCGAAAGGTAGAACTTGCAGCGACCCTTCAGCCGCAGCAGCTCATCCCGGATGGCGCGTGTTTCCGGCTCGGAGAACGACCGTTCGCCGTGGTACGTTTCGGCACAGGGTGCATTGGAGGCGCCGACCTCAGCCCAGTGGAAGTCGTAGTTACGGTTACCGTCGATGCCGTAACAGTTGGGTCCAGCCGGTCGGCGTGTTTTGCGCCAAAGGCGCTCCCGTCCGTGACTGTACTCGTACCCATCCGGATTGGCAATCGGCACGATGGTCCACGTTAGCCCCGTCAGTAGATCCTTGTTAAGGTCGGCATTCTCCACGAGCTCGCTGATCAGATACATGGCCATGGCTGGGGCGGCCCATTCGCGTGCATGGATGCCGGCATCGACGAATATCACCGGCTGAGAGTTGTTGCGAGCTGCCCGGGCATTGTAGCTGCCTGGTGAGCGTATGGTAACGGCAGGAATCGAACGACCTTCGTGGGATTTCCCAATCTCGGCCACAGTCATCCGGTCGGAATATTTGCTCGCAAGGTTGTTGATGTAGTCGACCATTTCTTTGTAACGAAGGTATTTAGTCAGAGGCAGTCGCTTCGACGGGGACGTTCGTTTCGTGCTGTACAGATGCTCATCTTGCACGCTGCATGAGATAACACTGGAGATAAGACTCGAGTTTGTATGAAGCAGTTAAACGCACCTACCTTCCGAAATCGGGAATAATTTCACGGTGGCGTAACTGCTGAGTGTCGAGCAGTAACTTGAACGATTGCTGCTGAGACGGCGGTACCAGAACTCGAGCCTCCGAACCCACCAACCGGTCTAGCTTCCAGAAGTCGAGACCGTCGACGGATTGTTGAAGATCACGCAGAAGATCCACCTGCTGCTGGTTGTTCTGTTCCACGGAGTAGAGCTTGTACCTGTGGATGTTATGGTCAAAGTTTTGTTAGCGAGCGGTGCACCGATTTGCGGTTTTTGCGGAGAAGGTGTTGCCCCTTGCTTATCATATGATCTGTTCCATTCCAAGCGTGGAAACCAGCCCACACCCTTATCAAGTGACGTTAATCGCAAGAGGTAAACGACACTTCCAGCCACAACAAAGTGGCGCCAAACTCTTCCAATCGATTCTGTACTTGTGATCGATTCATCTTTTCGGTGTAAAATATTCATCAACTCACCCACGGTACGAATGGCTTGGAGCGGTTCCATTCACTGCGCTACATCCAATAAGGGTTAGGAAAACTGTCACCAACACTGGCCCCAACCGAACTCCTGTTTGAGACCTCATTTTCGAACGTGAAAGAAACAACCCGCAAACGAATACACCAACCGGGATTGACCGTCAATCGCACACTGGTCGTACCAGCGGTTCGGGACATTCGTTTTATAATGAAGGGCTAATCGATCGGGCCACTTTAAAATGGCCCACCGGTGGTCTTCCCGCGGCGGAGCACTGTTTGCCGATGGTATTTGCGATAAGCGATTGGCAATTCGGTTTCCTTCTGGCACTCTAACGGTGGCAATACTACCTGGCCGCGGCTAGGTTGAGAGATTATGCGGGGCATCAGTCGAACCTGCTGAGTGGCCGTACGTACGTGCACGCGTCGATCCCCGAAGGGTGGGCGGGAAAACTTGACGCTGTAAAAAAGGGGTACTGAGTTCGTCAAAGCAGTATGCGGTCGGGCGTGTGTTTGTTTCAAGTACTCACCAATGATTTATGAAGGCTAGGTCGTTTATTGTTGGGTTTTAGTGCATTTAGTTTGCCTTTCCATGCCTTCAGCACCTGTTGAAGCAGACGGCATTAAGAGCCACAAAGCCACAGTATGTACGGTGATGATCATTTGAATAATATGTGAGACTTACTCACTTCAAGCGGTAGTACATTGCCTTCTGGGAAATACCTTCTGATGAGTTTGTTGAGTCGCTCTTCCACAAACTCAATTCTGGATTTGAGTATTTTAGAAGAACTGCAAACCTTAACCTAGTGAGACGATAGTCAACAGGCAGAGAGGAGGAAAAAGAGTATTTTTAGCTTTGGAAATATCTTTGACGCAAGATCCCGTCTGCATACACACTTCACATTTTTTTTCCCCAACGGTTTGTTGAAGTAGGATGGATTAGCTTTTTATGGTTTGATTTTGTTTTTGTTTACCGTGACGCTGGTTAAGCATGCCGAGCATGTGTACATATTAAGAGCCATTCAACGCGTGATAACGGCAGGTAGGTGGGATTTTTACTTTCCATTCCGATCTTTGCTGTGAATCAAACCACTGAAGAGGATGTGATCGGGCGATTGTTATCTCTGCTTGGCATTGTCCGTACCGGTATTAACTGATTAAAGCAGCGGGCGATTTTGGAAGTATGTCTGTCTGAATGCTGATAAGGTGCTGGAAATAAAGCACAATTACATTTGTGAAGTGACATTCAATAAGGATCGTGATCTCCACCATGATGTCTGCGGGTGATGCACATAAAACGGCTTTATGACGCAGGTGAGGCGTTATTTCAGTAGCAGATTACAGAGTAACACCAATAATTTTTCATTTAATATCAATTTCAGTGTTGTGCCGGAGGTGCTTCTTCGATGTGACGAAGATTTCTCGGTTGATACCTGATACTGATTTATGTGGCTGGAGGCGCCTAGTACTTGATCGATGTTAGCAACACCTTGATGTGTACAAGCTGTATACCCCAAAATAATGTAGAATTGTTTGAGAAGCTTTAGGAATAATACCTCCCAAGATTAAGCCTTTACTCAGGATTTGTCATTAGAACTTCCCACCATTTGAATCTCCTATCAATATACAGCAGAATGGTAAAAAGAAATGAGATCTCCATTATATTGACCCTACACCCTCTATGCTCTATGTGACAAGAGTCAGAAGACGTACCTATTCTTGAATCAATAGAACCTGTACAGTGAAATAAAATCATGTTAATGAAAGTAAATCTCAAATGGCTGCTTATCTGTCTCTATATACGACCTTACTTAGCATAACCATATAACATAGACACTATTTTAAGTAGCATTTAGTTGTGCAAGAAGCAGAATTCAAGTTGGTTGTCCAATTTATTGATCTTATCAGTAATATCTCTTTGAAGGGCTAAACTGATATGGAGCCGTTTTGATAACACTAAAGGGTTTGGCACTCACTTCTTGCTTATCACGGCCGTACTACCCATACGACGGTCCTCCGTACAAGTATCTTCCCCTGACATAAGCCGGAATGTTCCTCCTTAATTTGATTTTTGCTATACCATGAGACATATTATCTGTCCATGTAGATCAACGAAGCGGAGAACACATTGTTCGCCATGGGCTATGCCAATTGATTGGTTCGTTACAAAGCTGCAATTAATTACGCCCTGATGCCCATTGCGTATCTTTCGTGTATGGAGCTATCCTACAAATCAAACTTTTTGCTCGTTCGGTTCTATTTCTTGGAAATAAAACGATTCATACAGGATTTTATTACACTTTCCATCAGATAGTGCTTTCGAACACAGATTCTCTCCCCTTCCAGCTCGGTTCATCACATATGTAATTGTTATCGATGACAAGCGCCACCTTATCGGGCGCACCATCTACAGCTGCAACTGTATATCAAGATGCTTGGAAGCAGTGTTGATAAGATAGAAAGATAAAGTACTTTAGAAATTGGTGCAAGTCCGTTACGCTATGAACTAATAAAAAAAATTCAGACGAGATAGTGGTAGTAATAATTAGCGTTAAGGTTAATGAGGCACAATACAACAAAACACACGGCCTATGCTCATAATTCTTCAGGACCTCGCAAGTACAACGTTAACCATATCGCGATACATTAATCAGACATATCTATTTCTGGAGTCTGTTGAAGCCAGGAAAACAAATTAAATAAATTAGCGTCTTCGTGTCCTGTTCCGCTCCAAAAATAGCAGGAAAGATCACATCCTGCCAATTCCGATAAGATGTTGTTTTCGATAACAAAGATTTTCGGAACGTTGGAAAGACTATTATCACCGGTAATATTGAGGAAACCAAATAATATGGAGGAAACCATTAAGCACCCGTTGGTTCGGAGAGTTTGCCAGTAATCAGTTCCAGTACTTGGATTAAAACTTGATTGATTTGGAACCGACGTGGAAACTTATCGATTCGTAAGGCGTTGAGTGAATAAAATGTTGTAGAAACCTCGTAGACATGTACGGGTCCGAACAGACCCTACATTTGACGGACCTGAGCTAAACGAAACATTTTTTATCTAATCGGGCAAGATCCAATCTGGACGCAATATCGGCATGACAAAGATTTCTTGCGCCTATCTTTGAGCCGCCATTAGGTGGTTGGGATTTTTGGTTATTCTTTGCACGTCATAGTTGTTGGTTAAGCACGGAGATTAGTCGATCGATAACCGAAGGTATAAATTTGGCAGCTCCTGGTCGTTTACCTTCATCTCTGTTCTGTCCGTGAAGGTTGAGACCCGGTTGTGCGGAATGAAGTGCTACTGTGCTGTTGTTGTGTTGCTGGCTCTGGCATTGTTCGGCCAGAGCAGCTTTGCCGAGCAGGTGTCGTACCGCGAGTGAGTTTGGGTGGCTGTTGCTAAAAAAAAAGAACTCATGTGCCATGATTAAATTTCCTTTTGGCATACCCGACCTTACAGCTACAAAGTCTACAGCATCAATGTGGACAGTGTGGAGAAGCATACTATTCTTAAGCAGTGGCAAGACATCCGGGGTGTCGATTTCTGGGATCGTGCCGGGTACCGTGTGATGGTGCATCCGAGCCTGCAGGAAGCCTTCGAGCGATTCCTCAGCGTGAACCGGTTCAGCTACGAGCGAATTATTGAGGATGTGGAAGCGTAAGTTCTGGAGGAAACCTTCCGCGAATGGTTCTTCAGGATAAGCATTGCGTTTTGTATCACTCAACAGTACGATCGAGGCGGAGCGCAAATACGATCAGGAGTACCGCCGGCGCAAGGCTGCCTCCGGACGTGCTACGGTCGATTTTGAGCACTTCTGGACGAACGCTGAAATTAACGCGTACTTGGACGAGCTCGCCCAGACGTACCCGAATCTGGTCAGCGTAGAAACGATCGGAAACACTCACCTGGGACGTCCGATCAAATCCATTACGATCTCGACCAACAATGGAGTCGCTGGTTCGAAGCCGGTTGTGTTTATCGATGGTGGTATCCACGCACGGTACGTTAGGCTGCTGGATCGGCTTTAGACGAAGGTGTTAAGAAACGATTTCCATTTTCTTTTTCACTGCAGCGAGTGGGCCGCTATAATGTCCGTGGTTTATTTGATTCACGAGCTGGTTGAGCACTCGAGCAGCTACGCCGACATGCTGAACAAGGACTGGGTTATCGTGCCCGTCGCCAATCCGGATGGGTACGAGTTCTCGCACACGGACAACCGTATGTGGCGCAAGAACCGCTTCCCGGCCACGATCCTCTGTACCGGTATTGATCTGAACCGCAACTGGGACTACGAGTGGGTGTTCAGCAGCAATGTAAGCATGTGGTGGCGATGTTCTCCAAACCAAATGGCTAATTGTTCCCATTGTCCACCCAGGCATGCTCTGACTCGTACGCTGGCGAATCGGCCTTCTCGGAGTTGGAGACGCAAGCGCTGAACCGCGTTATGCAGCGATATGGTTCCAACATTGCCCTGTATCTGGCGGTCCACACCTACGGTGACATGATCCTGTACCCGTACGGCTATGCGTGGCCCTTCATCCCGGTAACGAACCAGGCCGCCCACATCGCACTCGGTGAGCAGGCGCGTGATGCGGTCACCGCCGTCGGTGGTCCACGGTACGTCGTTGGTAACAGTGCCGAAATTCTGTACACGGCCAACGGTTGCAGTGACGATTATGCTGCCGGTGTCATCGGTGCCGGGTTCGCATACACGCTCGAGCTGACCGGCGGTGGCAGCCAAGGGTTCGATCTACCCGCTTCGCAAATTTCGGCCGTCGCCACCCAAACCTTCCAGATCTTCCGTACCATGGTGAACAATGTCTAGACGGTACGACGGTTGATGTTATAGCACGATTAAAAGTTCTGTAGTGCAACAAACGTAACGGGAAGCGTTCTTATTTCTCCGAAAAAAACCACACAACAATCACCAACCGTAATATGGGGCAGCTCATTAGCGTTATGGTAATGGTACGGCTATTTATCTACATTAAATGTTTTATCTACAATCTGGCGCACGCCCGCAGCCCAACTTCCTGATACTATCGACGTTCGCAATTAGTGAAATGTGATCATTGGTACGAAGATGTTTAGCACGATTGGTTTTTTTTAGTTGTTTTGCGAAATCGCATCGTTTGCATCTGCAACAGGGCCGTTATCTGGTCAATTTATATGCCTGCGGGCGGACTGCAACGGTCGTCAGTCGTCTCCGGAACATTGCCAGCATGAAGCTACTCACGTTGGTGGTGCTGCTGTTCTCCGCCATCATCGTCTGCCGGGCGGAGTATCAAAAATTCGACAAGTACGTATCGATGTGAGCGGTTTTACAGCTGTATGTATTTCATTTCTATTAGTTTTGTTTCTAACTGTGTGAAGCTATAAACTATACACACTGTACGTGGAAGATGACGAGCAGGCAGAAGAGCTGCACAACTGGTACGCCAATGGAAACCTAGACTTCTGGAGCTACGGTACGCTCAACGATAGCGTCACGGTTATGGTCAGCCCAGAGCTGCAGGCATACTTCGAGACAATGCTGGACGACGTTCAGCTCGAGTCGGAACTGGTGGAAGAGAACGTACAATCGTTGCTGGAGCACGAGCAGGAGCAGCGCAATCTGCACATCCTGAGCAAACGCCGACGTCCCCAGAAGGTACCGCAGAAGCCAACCAACACCGACGCCACCGATGAGGATGCTATCGATTTCGAGCATTTCTGGACGCTGGACGAGATCTATCGTTATATGGATCGGTTGGAGAAGACCTTCCCGAATCTGGTGCGCGTAATGACGATCGGTCAAACGTACGAGAACCGTTCGATCCTGGCGATGAGTATCTCGAGGGATGGGCGTATCAATCAAACGCGCCCCGTGGTGTTGGTGGACGCGGGTATACATGCCCGCGAATGGGCCTCGCATATGTCGGCACTGTACCTGATCCATCAGCTGGTTGAGAATGCGGACAAGAACGAGGATCTGCTGTACTATACGGACTGGATCGTTGTACCTGTGGTGAACCCGGATGGATACGTGTACTCGTACGAGACGGTAAGATGAAGTAGACTTTAAGCTTGAAGTTGTAGTGGAGTTCAACGACTCATAGAGATATCTCTATTTGTTGGGTTCCGTACAAATAGTCGCAGGAATATATTTATTTTTGAAGAATTAAGCTGCTTAAGACTGCTAATTGTCCTACTCCCGTTTAATTTTATCCATAAGAACCGACTGTGGCGCAAGAATCGGTATGCGGACAACATACTCTGCGCTGGCACGGATATTAACCGCAACTTCCCATTCCGCTGGAGCTACACATCGCATGTAAGTATACCCGCAAAACGCCCCAAGAGCGTCTCAGTTCTCGCTAACTTACACCGTCGTAAATGGTTCCACACTCCGGCTCACAGTCCTGCACGGATGGGTTTGCCGGCAAAACGCCCGGTTCGGAGAGCGAAACCCAGGCCCTGATGCTGCTGATGTCTCAGTTCGCGCGCAGCATCAAGATGTATCTGTCCGTGCACAGCTGTGGCGATTACATCCTGTACCCGTACGGTTACGCCTACAAGCCGGCAACGAATGCGGAAGATCTTTACGCGCTGGGATTGCGGGCGGCCGAAGCGGTGCAGAAGGTCGGCGGACCGGAGTACCTTGTCGGGCAGGCATCCGGATTGCTGTACTTGGCCACCGGTAGCGATGACTTTATCTACGGTGCGTACGGTGTTGAGTACGCGTACACACTGGAGCTGTCCTGTGGTAACCGTGGCTATGGATTCATCATCGAACCGGACCAGATCCAAACGATTGCAGCGGAAACGTTCGAGATGTTCAAGGTGTTTGGCATGCACGCCGGCAACCAGAAGATTACCAAGCACCCCTAAGCGCAACGCAACAGTTTGCCTCCACAGTTACAAAAAAAAACCCAGCCGGCCATACATTCCGCACACGTAATCGCTATCGAATTTGAATATCGCAATAAATAAACCCAGAGAGATGCTCGTATACAGGCGATGCTCGTGCAAAAAAAAAAACCAAGTGAATGAAGAAAAGCAAGGCTGTTTCCGATAACGCTCCGATCTAGATAAATGTGACCAATTTGCTAAAGAGCGTCCATGTGACCAGCGCCAACTGGGATGGTCAATATTGATCCTACACTGGCCGGTAGCAGGAAAGAAATGATTTCGTGCGGGTATGGGAGCTTCTGACCGTTGATATATTGCACTGAGTGCCGGCTCGTCTGGAACTTCACAACACAGAAAGAACGGCGACGGCGAAAGATAATGATTGTCCGGAGATAAGCTAACGAATATAGGGCGAAAAACCCCCCGTTCGGTACGAATCGAAACGACCCGATTGGTGATCCGCACCGCGCCCGATATGTCGGACGGACCGATCCAGTCAGTAGACGATTGGCAGTGGTTGAGAACAGAATGAAGCCGCTCGCTGTGGTGACCGGTTGTTTGTTGGCCTTGGCATTCGCCAAAGCCGGTTCCTATCATGAGTGAGTGTGATTTGGAGATGATTTTCGGTTTTTCAACGTCCGAGAGCAACATCGTTTGTGGTTCGTTTTGCAGGTTCGAGGTGTACAATGTACGGCCGGAAACGCACGCACAGCTGACGGTGCTGCTGCAGTGGCGAAACGCCGAGATGGATGTGGACTTTTGGGACACGCCAAAGGTGGGTCGTAATGCGCGCGTTATGGTCACCAGGCAAGACCACAAACGGGTGGAAGAGTTCCTGGAACGGCACGACATCGAGTACGATCTGGTGGCGGAGGATGTGCAGGAGTAAGTTACGCGAGCTGAGTTGCATGGCGGTGTCACTGGAGCCACCACTCTTTGCAGGTTGTTGAATCGTGAACAGCGTCGCAATGTGGAGCACTACCGGCGCTTGAAGCGTGACTCGAACTCCCGTGCTACGGTAAACTTTGAGCATTTCTGGACGCTGGACGAGATCTACGACTATCTGGACGAGCTGGCGGTTGCATACGATGGGCTGGTGCGCGTATCGGAGATCGGAAGGACTTACGAAGATCGTCCCATCAAGGCCATCACTATCTCGACGCGGGGTGCTATCGATCAAACACGTCCCATTGTGTTTATGGATGGAGGTATTCATGCCAGGTACGACTCCGTTGGTGTAATAGATAAGGGCAGTCCTGCTCAACAACTAACCCTACCTCTAACTGCGCTTACAGAGAATGGGCCGGTGTTATGTCGGTAATGTACATGATCCACGAGTATGTGGAACATTCGGAAGAGTACGCAAATCAGCTATCAAACGCGGACTATGTCATCGTGCCGGTGGCCAACCCGGACGGGTACGTGTATACGCACGAGCAGAACAGACTGTGGCGCAAGAACCGCTCGCAAGCGAATGTGCTCTGCTACGGTGTGGATCTGAACCGCAACTTCCCGTTCATGTGGGATCGCACCACGACCGAATGTACCAACAATTTCGCCGGCCACACGGCGTCGTCCGAAAACGAAACCAAAGCCATTATCGCACTGATGGACCAGTACAAGGCGGCGATCCGAATGTACCTGGCCGTCCACACGTACGGTGAGATGATTCTGTGGCCGTGGGGCTACGACTTTCTGCATGCACCGAACGCGGCCGAACTGCAGCGTTTGGGCGAGCAGGCGCGCGATGCACTGGTGGCGGCAGGTGGCCCAGAGTACGAGGTCGGCAATTCGGCGGACATTCTCTACACGGCAACCGGTGCTACGGACGATTACGCGTACAATCTGGGCGTACCGTTCGCGTACACGATCGAGCTCACTGGAGGTGGTTCGCAGGGATTCGATCTGCCCGCGACCGATCTAGCACGCGTCACCTCGCAAACGTTCGAGCTGCTGAAGGTGTTCGGACAGCATGCCGGCACACTGTCGGTGACGACGTAAGCCGTATCAGCGTACTCGTTCGGGGTCGCTAATCAGCGGCCGATTAAATTACTGATCCATTATCGATTGTAACAGTCACTGATTGCAATGAGTAACACAATAAAGCAGCACGCTATCACGCATTATGACATTGCAGCACTTGGGAGCGTTGATAGAGCAGCGATTCTTAGAGAATATCGTTTAGAAATCAATCATTAGTTTACAAACAAACAGGAGCTTGTACAATGTAGCTCGGCAAACATGCCTCTTTACGAGGCAACATTGGAAAACAGAGCGAACGTTTTGAGCATAGCCATAAGAGAAATTCAATTAGCCGACTTTACACTGATTTTAATAAGTTGATAAAGCAAAAGTCCTAAAAGCAGTAAGTACATCGTTAAATTGTTCATAAATCTAAAAAAAAATCCGTTCATCTACCTTCTATTAGCGGGATGTTTGAACCAACAAATCAAACAAACAGTTAAACCACCGCAACCTCGCACTCACTTGCGACTCCTTCGTTTCGTGCCTTCGCTCATCGATATGCTGCCTTATCAGTGCAATCGGAGCGATTGTTTGGTTTGTAAAATTATAAATAACGAGCCACGGTTAAGTAAGGAGCAAAGACGGTATTTAAACGGACCGTCACCACATAACACGCCGCGACGTCGCTTGGTCCGAGTACAAATTTGGTTGGTTAGCCCCGTTTTTGTGGGCACATGCTAATGACGTTTTAATAGGCACGGATTGTAAAATTTGCACCCTGCTTGTTTACACTTAATTTTGTGCAATTTTTATGCGCCCCTTGCCTTAAGCGGCCGATCGGAAACGATAGGCCAAGTACTAGCGGCTGGACCACGTTTCTGCACTAACTTATCGTGGCGCTTATGTTCGGTTTTTTTTTTTTTTTTGGAAACGTAAACATAAACCATGGCCGGAGCGTAGGGGGTGTATAATTTAGCATCCAGCTTGCCTCTTATGCTTCAACGTGGACCAACATGCGAGACGGTAGGCTTAAGCGCACAGCATAAATGAACCAAATCCGGTCCAGTTCAGTCTCTATTGTTATGCATTTAAATGGGGGAAATTATTAGGCAATTGCATACCTTCAGGCGCGGTACGTCGGTACGTTCGGGCGACACGCGGGCGCTATCTTTTCGGCGCACAAGAAGCAAACCCCCCTGGTAAATGCAATCAGCAGTTCGTGGCGCTTTTAGCGCACATAAATCATAAGCATTATCGAAGGCTGGTTGGAAAATTGTGTCCTTCGGTGTGCGGTGTTGCTGTTGCTGCGTTTCTCTCGTTTCGCCCCGTGTCACATAAACAATTCGGTCGTTAGCGAAATGCGAACCAAAACTCTTTCAGAAACGCAAGAAAAAAAGGAAATTGTGTGGTTTGGATTGGAGAGGAAACGGAACATGGACTTGAGAGTGGTTGCTTCCATCCAATGTTGGTTTCTTTCTGTTCCCATAAACTTTACCTCATGAAGGAGGAGGAAAATGTCCCTTTCCATCCCTTTAGTGGTTTTCCTTTTTTTTGTTGCTCTCACTATTAGAGCTCTCCGTTATCCGCACCGACCGGATGGGGCATACAATGCAAATATAAATTTTTATTATCACGTAATTGTTTTCTATCATGCCGCTGCCGCCATATTTCACCTCCCGGCCGGAGCACGCCTCATTTTCCAACACAGCGTTTTGCATTGTGTGATGGGAAATAAAGTTCAAGATTTTACCAGCCCTGGCAAGGGGTGGCAGAAAACTTTTTTACCCCGTAATGCAAACCTTTCAAACCGACCAGCTTCCATAGTTGGTCTCTCTGTTTCCAGTGCCATTTTAGTTCTTTAGCCACTCATTGTGTCGGGTGGGCTGTTGTGTGTGTGTGTGTATGTGCGGTGGTCGTGGAGCACGGTTTTGGATGGTGTCGACCGTCTTGTCATTTGCCATTTCGTGAGGGAAAAGTCGAACGGTGACAGCGGAATAAATAAAAGCGAAATGGCAAATGAGTGTAGTGCACAAAAAAAGGAGCGGCAAATGCAAACAAAAACCAGCATAAAATGGTAGAGCAAGTTGGAAAAGTCTATCCCCAATACCGACATGGCGACGTCCGGCGGCTCTATTCGTTGTGCGAGGGGTGGAAGCAGCAATGTAGGCTTAAAAAGTTGCTCTTCAACGGGAGCAGAGACGTACCAACACAGCTGCCGGTACTTCGAGTGGAACTCCGCACTGAACCATGGTGAGGGATGAAGTAAATCAAGCAATCTGTTCACCGGAAGCGCACAAAGTAATAGACTCGATAATGTCCGATATTGAATTTCACGATAAATTTTAATCAATTATTCAACCGCACCAGTAAACCGCACCACCGATTTTTCTCCCACGGTCGTTGGTATGATAGGTGGGGTTTGATGGGGTGGTGCTATTTTTTTTTACTATTTTTCCCATCCAACTCCAACCCAGAGGACTGCTGCGTGAAGGGAAAAGTTTGTCCCCCCGCCCCAACCCAAGCTTCCTGACCCCAGCTGGACAGTTTGCATCTCTGATACTGTCATTAATATTTATGAGACAATCGAAAGTTAGGCGTTTGGTTGGTTTGGTTTGAGCTTTGTTTTATGTATTTGTCCCACCTTGTACCGGGTGAGGGGAGTGGGTTTTTTACGATGGTACTCTGGTTTTACTTTTAAGATCATGCTTTGGTAGCGCGAGAACGTACGAGATATATCGAGTTTATCGGTGTTTGCACATGCACAATCGGGCCTGTTGTGGTTGTGGAAATTGAATGTCAACCACGGAGGAAATAAATGTAAATCTGTTTTTTTACTGGTTTGTTGTGTGTGTATGCTAGTTTCGACTAGTTTATTTTATTTTTGGTTCACCAGAGATGCAATTCCAAGATTCCAATAATGAAACGACAATATGTTCTTATGTGCTTCATTGTATTAGTTTCCTCTATTTTCCATTTCGTTTAGCTGCTAAATGTAAAATGTGTTTGCATTCAACATATACAGTTTTTCTTAGCAGTTTTTTTTGAGGCCCCCAACATGACGAAGCCCTAGGCGGCCGCATATGCGGCCCATCGTTAGATCCGCCACTGGTCGGTACAAACCCCCCTGACAACGAATCCTCATCAAAATGCATTTGCCTCCTTCATTCTCGGTTCGTTTTAAGTTGAGTAGCTGTAACAACACAAACAGCTCATACATCACATAGAAAACCCATTTGGCTGATAAAGAGATGAATGTGGCGTTCGGCAGTTAGCACGGCATCTGGGAAAAGGGAATGAAACCGTGTGAAGCGTGTGACAGGACTTTTGGTTCCTCTTTGAACATACGCGATGAAAGCTACTCATCCGTTGGAAGTTTTCATCGAAGGTTTTGTTTTTCATCCGGTCGAAGGGAGAGCAACACATTTGTTTTAAATCAAGGTGTTGCCGACGTATCTTCTCGACTTAACAGTACATTATGGATGAGTTTAATGGGGCTTTTTAGTACCTTACCAATTGAAGTAATTTCCCACCAATGTGCAGTGTAGAGTGAAGTGAATAATAGAAGAAGAAGGTTAATAATTTACATTGTACAATAAACATTCTTCACTTCGTCAAGGATATTGAAGGACAATTCAGCTGTCGATAAGTAATTGATCTTTTCGTCTCTCGTTTAGTAAACCTTAAAGATTAAAGAAAGCGAATTATTGGATGTCAAGAGATACTCGGATTTTTAGACAATTCCTCAAAACTTCGAATAAATTACGAAATTCAAAAGATAAGGGTTTGTTACTTTTAGGTGCTACAAAAATGTAGGCTGAGATGCTGAAGAATGTAATAATGAAACAATAGAGATGCTAAACATAAATACGTTTATACCATCATACCATCATACAATCACATTAATCACGTACTCAAGTTCCAGATCATCTCGTAAACTTCAACTGTCTTTCCACCGATTCACTTGTTATTCGCTACGTATTCCGCCATCGTGAGGAACCCGTGCGTGGTCTCGTTAAGTATCTCGCCCATTTGCGCTTCGGGCACATCATAACCATAGCTGCCACCGGCACCCGTCTCGAGCGTAAACACCAAATCGGGCTGAACCGTGCCGGCCACAAAGTCGATGCTACTACCCGAGGCAGCCGGTTGCAACAGTCCGGCCCCACCAGTGGTAAAGATACGTCCATTCTGACTCATCAACGCTAGGGCCACACTGTTGCCGAGTGTCCGTAGCTCGGCCACATTGCTCGGATGGGTCATGGCACTGTGCGAGAACGGGTACAGCACCATCTGATCGGCCGACTGGATGCTGAGGTACAGGACCAGGTTGGCACTGTTACTTTCGATGAGATCCCGCATGGCGGCCGTTTCCGGTGCTGAAAAGGCGGCCGTTCCGACAAAGCTATCCGAACAAGCCTGCGGGAACAAAACTATCTTAGCAAAGACGAGACCGTAGACGAGAATGATTGGTGCAGAACTTACATCAGCGCTTCCTCCAACGGTATTCCAGAGGTAGCCAAAGTTACGGGTTAGATCAATCCCGAAACATCCGTTTCCATTGACGCTGCGCGACTTCAGCCAGTGGCGGTTGGTGGTGCGTGAGAACTCATAACCGTCCGGGTTGAGCAGCGGTACAACCAGGAAGTTGACGTTATCGAGAATGTTCTCAAACTCGTAGTAATGCTCGACGATCTCGTGCAGAATGTAGTTAGCGGACATCGGAGAGATCCATTCGCGAGCGCGTATTCCGGCTTCGACGATGACTACCGGACGATTGGCGACGTTATCCTTGCTGACGCGGATCGCACGAATTGGGCGTCCTTCGGTGCTGGTACCCACATTAACTGCGGTCGCTAGCGTTGGGAACTCGCTGGTGAGCTCGTCGATGTATTCGTTCATCTAAATCATTGAAGAAAATTCAGATAGTTTTTGAAGAAGGTGATCAGGGTAGGAATCTGGTCGGCGTATCTTACCTCCTGGGCAGTCCAGTAGTGGTTAAAGTCAAGTGTTGCTCCTGCCACAAGGGCCACAAGCAAGGGTAGTACCAGCAGACTGCGCATCTTAGACAAAGCTGTACGAGGTGCCGAATGTAAGCCCGAATTCGTATGGTTGTTCAGTACCGCTCCCGTTTCGCTTATATATCGTGCCCGTTACATATCGCTCTACATTGTCGCAAGATAGCAAAACGCCGGGTGATATGGAACACTCGTGCACGCTCAGTAACTTCAGCAGGATCATGTTTGCACCACGTAACCAGTCTATATCAGTCGTGGACAATCAGCATATCGTGTACGGTTGTAACGCCGTCCTAATTGTCGCCGCCCATTTAATGACGATTGTTTCAAATCGACGGGTTGTACCGCTAATCACCGTCCGTTATCGTGGTCCGCCGTTATACAGCGTTTACAACAATGTTGACGCTGGCGATAGCATACAGGGGCAACGGATTACGGTGGCCCGTTACAATTAGTGGTTGCGCTTAAACGGTCTGTTTGTTTCGGACGAGGAGCAGTAATTAACGAATCTTTCTCTAGAAACGGCAATAAAGTTATCGAATGCTTAAGATTAAACGTCAGCTACTGTGATAGTATCTTATCAGGAACGGGTTGTGTGCAATAGATTTCAGGGCGACTCGATTGGTAAGTAACCATGTGGTTCATGGTATGATACATAATTCGACTCGTTCAGTCTCCCTTATCATGGCCCGCTCAAAGTTATGCACGTTGTGCTGACATGGCCGGATCACCAATCCGTTTCGAGAAATCTCTTTACAAGGCTGCTCTCCTTCATAGCTAGCTGCATACAATTTCAGGCAGGTCTAGCTCCGCTTGATCCACCCAACGAGTAGAACGCGCCGCTCGATAACGGGCATCTTCCTGCTAGTGCATGAGTCCGACAGCTCCTCCGGCAGTACCAGCAGAACTCCTGTACTACCTTGTTAACGTCACCGTCATCTGAGACTGTCCTCCCCAGGCGGGCCCAATCGCGATCCTAACCTCTGTCAATGAGGTATTTTATCTGCGTTGCCTTGATCATCAATCCTAAGAATAGGATTCACGCTTCACGGAATAGATTTCTTACTATAACTAATTGCATTAAGAAATAGTTTATTTAAACATGAAGCATTTAGAGAAGATAAGTCCTTCGGTAGACCTCTTTTGTCCTTGAAGAAGGTCAAAAATGACTACGAAATGAACCCAATTTGCTGTTCTCATCACGTGCCCTGTTCACCAAAAGCTGGTGTGTCTAATTATCAGTAGTGAAATCTCTGTAATGGGGAGAAGAGAACGGCTATTTAGTAAAACCTCTCGAATCTCTTTTTATGGGCAAGGTATCCTGATGATCATAATCTGTCAATTACGGACATCAAGGACAGAACTCAGGACTTCAAGACTTCAGGACTTTGACCAGCCTAGTTCGTACAGTAGCGTCAACGTTATTCTTGATGTCGATATGACAATAGCAACGAGCATTGACATTTAGACGACTTCCGATAAGTTATGCTTCAACATCGATTTTATTAAACGCCTGAATGTATGTACATTGTTTGCATTGCGCAAGAAAGCTTCATTATCAGTGTTAGTCATAAGAAACCCTTATTCGTGGTCTGTACAAATCAAGATAAAGGTATGTTTGGCATGAGGCATTCTTTGTTGTATGCAATAGACTAAAAGAAATTAGTAAAAGTAACTAGAACAAAAGCATTATGATATTCATTCCACGGAAATGTGTGCATACCATTTCAACCTCGTAGAATTGCAACCCTAAAGCAGTGCGGTAAATCAAAATTAGAAACAATTACCAGCACTTTGTTACAATCATCGCCGAGCCAGTGAACATTTCGAAGATAACAATTTACGTTTGGATTGATTACTGGAGCTGTTGCCGAACTGCGAAACAAAAGCACCATACAAAGCGTTTGAAATGGGTAACTAAACACGTTAAGGCAGTACCCGTACCATCTGATGACATTGGTATGCGAAACGAACTACTCCACATGGCTGACGCTGGAAAACCTTGCCGATCAGACATAACTCATCGACACATTGTTCGGTAATTATTCGTTATTGTTTGCCATGATTTATGGACGTAATTAATTAGAACTTTCCATTTCATTGTCCTTCGAGGAGCACCAGAACGGGGTGTAGTATGTTGCTGTTGCTTTTGCGTAACGAGTGACAACCATCAGCTGACCGCAGGCTAATAGATTTCAAGCCACATTGTTCAGTAAGCGTTACATTTCGTGCAATGGATTGAGTATGGTGCTGGTGATGGAATTGTCAGATGCTAAAGTGGAACCATCCGGAACACTTACACTGAATGACTTTCGCTTAAGGTTAAACAATCATGGCTGAGTCTAATCTGAAACATAGTAAATATGCTGGGTCTGGATTTTTCTATCCATTATAAATAAGAGAGTCCATCCTCCATCCATCTTTGCATAGTTGGAGCATGCCAATATGGTAGATAGTGGTGAGATTTTCGGTAAACCATAGTCCAAACAACCTGTAAACCAGATCAGGACGCTCCAGTGGTCACGAAGTGAGAGATAAAATTTAATCCTTTATAAATCTTTTCCGCCAGCAGCATTCTTACATGCTGCTCCCACACACAACGTACCGACCCAGCCAGGAGGTGGGAGTTTGTTTGTTTGCTTATGGCTCCCATACGATGCATAACTTATGCATTCTCTCCACAACTCTTGGGAGGCGTTTTGAGGGTGGTTTAAACTGCTAACCGGTTGAAGTGTTGAAGCTCTGGGGCTTACAGGTACAGCTGCTTACAGGAATATTTGCACAAGATATTTACGGAGCATCAGAAGATAACAAATAACGTCGAGCTAAGCTCCATTAAAAGGATTTTTTTTGTGAAATGCATAAAAATACTCAAGAACGTTCTATTTAACTTTATAAAGTTATAGTTTACATAGTACATATTTTTTAACTTATAATATTACATTAAAAGAGCTGCATTCATCATCCCATGGCCGATTAAGGGAAAATCGAAACCAAAGGGCGGATAATGTGCGTTTACCGTGCTGATATTGATCGTAACCAGCAACGAAGGTATAATCTCTGCTAACATGGTAAGGTTAAGGTACCAACGTGCTCCCCATAGCATCCCCATATCCTTATGTGATAATTCGATTGGATATGAAAATGAAGTTTGACTCAATTTTTACGATTCTCTGCTTATTGTTCACCTTCCATTCCCATGCACAGTCCTCCATTTCTCTCCTCGAATCTTACAAATGCACAGAAAAAATAAACCACACACACAACTATGCGTAGCATACGGCAGACGGTCTCAAAAAAAAGCGACACTTTCGCTGGGTAACGGTTATGCATAACGAACGTATTTTGTTTCAATATTCATGCAATACGAGAGTGGCAGTTATGCTGATTTCCATGCCTTGTGCCAGTGCTACCATTTTCCGATCTCCCTCGGGGGTGCTTTCTTGCGGAGGTAGCGTTACAACTCTGTAACTCAATACACACCGTACGATTGCCTGTATCGGTAGAAAAAAACAGGCATAGGACAAAGATAACGATAACAAAAAAAAAAAGGGAACGAAAGTTGTTCCATTGCGGGTAGGCACGTTTTGGGTCAATTTTCCTTTTTGATTTCCTTCATCGGAATGCACGCTTCGTTCGTGTAGTTCGGGTGTGAAAATGATAGTAAATCAGCCAATAAGCACAAAAATGGTGCTACCCTTCGCGGCAAGAAAGGACACGCGCTTATCAGTAAAATCGATAGAGATGGAGCAGAAAACCATCTGGGCCGGGAACAACGGCGCTGGCTGTTGGGAAAATGTGGAAGGCAATGTAAATGAATATTTGCAAATGGTTTACGATGTGCAACTCGAGCCTCATTAGATTTGGCCTTGGTAATGGAGTCACATTTGTGTATCATTCGATCGCTGTCACACGGAATGAGTTGACTGTGGGTTTGTTGACTCATTCTTCTATCGATTTAGTTTTTAATAAACAGATTCAAACCATGAAATATGTAAAATAAAATATATTTAAAACCTATCTAATTATTGACATTACACAATGCACGAATTAACAATTAGTAGTTTGAAGCAAACTACATTGTATTTATATTACACATTATCAGTACATATTAATGGATTATTATTAGTGTGTGGCTAGAGAAACCCTTACGTTTAGTTCAATTATATCAAGGTAAAAGGGGTTATTTGAAACACTTTAAACGATATATTCTTCAAGGCGCCTTTAATACTAAAAGTACAAATGGATTCAGCTGCAAATTAACGTCTGTTTCACCCATTTTTTGTTTTCATTTTCGGGCCAACAGTCGTGTAAATTTTACCAACCACTGTGCAAAGAACAAATGTTCACAAGATCAAGTAATGCCTGACGTAAGTTTACAAAAATTTGCATTTAGCATGGCGAACATTTCTAACATTTCCTTTTCTAGCCTTTCCAGTCAGCACTCGGGGAAACAAATCGATTGCAGATAAATCTGATGCTAAGTGTAAAATATTACCATCATTTCCTACCGTAAGTTACATCCAAAAGTTACACCCATTCCGTCGATCGATTTGTTGCGCCGTTCGCGTTGTGCGCTTTGTTCGGTTTGTTCGTCGCTAATGAACGATGCTTTCTTCCCTTCTTGATATAAAAAAGTTGGATGAATGGGAATTTTCCTTTTCCGCCTATACGTAGCCCTTGGAATCAAGCGAAATTTAAAGACGAAAACAATCACTGCCAAGTTTAGGGTTAGTTGCAGTTCGTGTTGCAAATAAATCAGACCTCGACGCTCGACCTGCTTCCGCCGGAAAATCTTCTACGGTTCAATTATTCTCCCCGAAACAGGGCGAAGAGGGAAAAAGTAAAAAAAGAAATCAATTTATTTTCAAATGAGCAAATGAAATTGATCGTTTAGAATTTTTTTTCTGCGCCGCTACTAGATGGCTTTGTCCCGGACTGGACCCTCGGTGGAAAACAATTAACCGGAAGTGGGTGGATGATGTTCGCTTGATATGCGTCCTTGAATTGAAACGATAAATCACAACACACATCATTTAGCAGTAAATCTGGCGGGTGCGAGTAAAATGGAAATCTGCGAGTAAGAATGGTTTTCCAAAATGGTGGTAAGTAATGTGTGGAACAGTCAACGACATTGGTGGATTGGAATATTTCGGGTCCGTTACATGAGGAAAAGACGAAATGTTTGATTACAGGATAATAAAACGGCGGTAAGTCCACCGTGGAGTACTTAAGTAAGCGTAAAAGTGGTGGAAATAATAAAGACAGGGTTAAGAAGATTTAAATAAAAGAACGATGAAATCCTGAATGCAATAAAGGCAGAAACGATTCAAAACATGTACAAATGCAGATCCGTTTAATGTGTTGATCAGTTAATGTAGAGCAGTGATGGGCAATTTTACTGAATTGGATACAATATTATCTAAAAATTGTAAATGCTTCTTCTTAAATATTTCGACAATACGATAATACGACAAATAAGTCGTGAAATTTTTAGCTTCATTTTGTTTGGTCTATATGAAACTCCATTATATTAAAATGCCTGCACCAGTTGTAATTTCTAATGTAACTCAAATAGGAACTGTATGTTTTAAGTTAACTAACCCTTGTATAGATAGTAAATATTTTTTCCTTTAAATTTTAAATAACATCTATTGTTCTATTCAAACATTCTCTGTTGACAATCACTGTGTACTTTTTTTTCTTTTGTCTCTTTCGTTCCCACCCCGGGACCATACCACCTAGCGAAGGTGCAACGATATTCGGAACGTGTTGAGGCATGGAAATGAAAAAATATTACCAACTTTTCCCATTGCCACAGCCCGTGCTGGGATGTGCATGATGGGTATTGCCATCCTGATCATCATCACCATCATTGCCCGAGTCGTGCGTTACGGATGAACCCGTCGGGAAACTTTCATTCCCATGATTTTACCACGGAGTCACAGATTTCTGTTGCACTGCCCGTGCTTGAAGGTAGGGAGTTCGCAACGGGATCGCTGCTGGTGACAACCGTGACTGTTTGGGGTTGACGACTGTTGGAGGCCAGACTCTCCATTCTGCACTGTTTTTCCACTCCAATCGGAGTACAATAACAACGGTGCGGCACAGATGAAAACAAAACACCGTCACCAGGGAGACTTTAATTCTGCTTAATCCTTTTCCCAGTGGCGGTGGCGTATTCGTGCCCACGTTGCCATAGCGATGGCGTCGAGTTGTGGTCGCGGTTAGTATTTTTCAATTGTCTCTCTGTGCCGGTTGTGAAACTGGATGTGTGGGTGTACGGTATGATGCAGTGGTGCATCGAAGTTTGTCACCGATATGCAACGCGAAACGCATCTGGCCGCAAGGTGTGGAAGAGTGTTGGTTACGAGAGCCACATCTCATGAAGCATTTTTGCTTTTTTTATTAACGCTCCTGGTGGTCGTCTGTTTCACCTGCCGTAGTACTCGTGTTCGTCTTTCGTAAGGCAGTAAAAACCTATCTCTAGTTTTATTAGACAGGTTCCTAAATAAGCTTTTGAATTCTTGGAGGCACACAATATTGGATGTTATTGATTTGTTACAAAAAAGTATATATCTGATTCAATGGTCTGTTTTGATGCTACTGTTCCATTTGTTTTACAAAGTCATTAAACCATTGTAACGTACATAAAATTAACTCATCTATTATACCCTTCTTATGGGAACTCAAACTTAAAAAAGTCACACAATTATAAAGTATATAAAGCGCTTTCATAAGCTAATTTTCCTTTCGTTAAACCAACGAAATTATTGAAAATTGCTGTAGAAAGTCGAACCATCTCCTTGTATTCAGTACCGTCGACTTGCAAGCCAAGCTCACAGTGAATATGAAGAAAGCATTCCGATAATCACAATGTTTGGTTTTGAGGGTAAGTTAATTTTCCTGAAAGCACCGTTACTGATGCAGATAAGGCAATGGTCGTGAAAATCGGTCCCCCCGACCCCCTCCGTTTGATGTCGTCGACCATCTGGACCACGTTTCCACTTTGTCGTGGATGGTTGTAAAGTTTAACGATTATGCGTACTGATGGTGGTGTTTTTGTTTCCTCCTTTTTCCATTCTCCAGTACATCCAACATTTTAAGAAAAGGAGCAAACAGACTGTTCGCTACAATTTTCTTTAAAGTCATTTTGTTTTTGGTTCGTTGTATTCCTTTACTGGACGTGTAAGAAGGCTCGGTAAAGAATTAAGCATAAAATTAGATTAAAATTAAAGCACGCGGATAATGAAGATGGACCTAGCAAGAGGGGGCTGTTTGTAAGGAAACGATACTTGCCTTTAAGAGGAACGTTTGCCTAATGGGCTTTCGAAGGAACAAGCGTCTGCGAATAATTGTCGCGATAAACGCTGTTAATTGAATTAGTCTTCATCAGCAACGCGCCTTTTCCTGAGCAATGCTGATGTCCGGTAGCGATAATGCAAGTTTTATGCGATACCTAGCATCAAAGTAGCCTCTAGAGGTTTGAGGAAGAGCATTAAAACATTGATTCCATTTTCAACCTGCAATTAAACCCTTTTTTACATAAAACTTTTGCATCGTACTTATACATAGGTATGTTTTCCACCTTAAAAACACAAATTTAAGTCGCTTAAAGCGTTTTTCTCACTCGTGTATGTAATCCACTTTCTTTTAAAAGTCTATTGGGCTAGTCGTGTTGCCAACTGCTTCGTTCGCTTAGGATACCATTTAGGGTGATTGTTGTACGGGCTGTTCCAGTGATTCGAGTTGTAGGGGCACCGAACATCCGAACACCTACACAGTAATGCAGACAAACTTCCAAAGCTTTCTTTCTTCGTACCGGAGTGTTGACGTCGTTTACAGTGCAGGAAGATGTCCTCTGTAGTTTTTTGGATCGAATGGACTGCGGGCATACTGAAGTGGAGTTTTGTTTTATCATCTCATGTCGAATGAATCCCTGCAGCGTGTATGTCCCGGTGTGAGGTCCGTTTGATTGGGGATTGTTTTGTGGGTTTCTGGTTTCTTGCACCGCAGTTTGTAGGAGGTACATAGAAAACATTTTAAATGTAACTGCACTCCGGCCAGAGGACGCCGGAAACCTGCAGAAACAGCAAGGAAATCCCCGGGGCGTGTAAAATCGGAAAATAGCTATTCCGGTCGACTGTTAACGGTTCAGGTGTGAGACACAATGATTCCAATAACGTACGGCATTCGTAGCTAGTGGTGGAAGCGTCCCAACCAGTGAAGGTATTTGTACCATTTACTAAGCAGTAAAATATCTCTCTTTCACATTGAAGCGAACATACCTACAGCAAGAGTACAATCATCAAGTTCGTTTGCAGTGCTGTCGAAGGAACGATCGCCAATGGCGTTCACCGGTTCCGGGAAACCCGGGAGGGTTTTCGATTCATTGCCTGGCCAAAGATGAAAAGACAGGTAAACGACTGGAAAAGTGGTACCGGCAGAGAGGCCAACTTTCTCCGATGACGTTCGGTTCGGATTAAAGAAGCTTACTTTGTATGAATTTTACCCGAGAGATTTTCCCGGCCGTGGTGCAGTTCTGGCAGAGGAGGTTCAAATTTATTATCGATCCCGATGTATTTGAGGCGAGATTCTGCCCGAAGGTGAACCTGTACGCACAGTGTATAGAATGAGTAACTTAGTTCGGACTGTTTAGAGTTTAACCCAACCACAAATTACAGGAAGTTAAAAATAAGAATATATCACTCAATGTTCATTAAACTGATGTCAAGTTACTTATCTTTGTGAGGCTCTATGTACTCTTACAGTCATTCGTTGGCTATTGGAGGAGCATTACATTAATTTAAAGTACTAGTAAAATGTTATATATTTTTGGCTGTACACATTGTTCTGGAATTTATTTAAGTCTAGCCAACATGTGTTGGGTAGCCGTCACTCATGTATAAAATTGCTAAGATTTTTTAAATTTAATACTAACATAAACCTTCTAATCTAATGTCCTACCACATCTACCATTAGTACCCACCATTCAGATGCGTCGAACGCATAACGTATGCGTTTGATTGCCCTGTGGTTGCGAATGATTGCAAACTAATACCTTACATCATCGAGCCCGGACAACCTTCATCCGATCCGGAGATATTGACGACGACGACGACGCACCGGATGCGTGTTGTTGGATAAATTTTACGACTGTCAACCATTTAAGGTGCCAGGATCCGGAGATGCGTGAAGGTGGTTAAATTGTGTTCGTGCTTTCACATAGATGAAATACCGATGGAATGAAGCGAAGGCTGGAACATTCCGTTCCCAACCAACTAACCAACCGGGCTGGACCCCGATTGATTTCAAACGCCACTTTATGCACCTGCTATGGGAGGGTGTAGAAGCTTACGAGTCGCTACCCGGCCAGTGTTGATAAACCTGCCAACTTATCGACACCAACGATGAGGACGATGATGAGCAGTTTAATTAAAAGGCGAGCTAGAGAACGTGCACTCTGTTTTGTCGCATCGTTGACTTGCGGGAGTTGCTGGAATGGGGTTGAACTATCATCGGGCAAGCCAGCAGGTGGCCGTGATGCAGATGTTTTCGACCATTCCGGTACATTGGCTTTAATTCTTGACGCCTTTCCCGGGAGCCTTTCCCTGGAAGGTGGTACGGAAGCACTTACAAATTAGATTCCGTGTACCGTCCAGCGCGCCATGGTAGCTAACCCGGCATCGGCAGGCTCAGGAAGTCAGCACGAGCTCTCACCTGGAGGTGTTGCAGGTGTTCCGTTCGCTTCATCACGCTAGCTCACACATTTTGTAAATCTCGAGAGAATAATCATCAAATTACTGGGTACGTGTTTAAACATCCGGGTGAACTGTTGGTCAGTTGCAGTTGCCTGAGTTTGCTAACGACCGATACGGATGTTTGATATATGGGTTTTGGGAAATTGGCATCGATCAAATAGTTATTTTGGGAGATTTGGTTTCTCATTTGCTTAAGTTTCCATGCGCCAACATGAAGAAGGGCCTCTACAAAAACATGACCAAGCTTAAGGGGGAAAGGGACTGCCAGACATTCGTTGTCCCTGGACGGCATTTTTCCAGTCATTTCCTTTTAATTTTCCGTACGAGACGGCTCCCGTGTGTGTCGCTGTGTTTTGGCGTACGGTTGTGCAGGAAATGGAATGGCTAGATCTTTACTTTTATTCCTGTTCTCGTTTTTTTTTCTCACTCGAACACAGTGTTGCCAATGTTTGACTCGCTGTTGTCCACTCACAACTGCACGAGCGCAATCGCATGTGAAGTGAAACTGCGAGCCAAATTGGTGGCGACCAAAATCCTGTCGGATTTGGCCCGTACTGGGACGTACACCCCACTCGGTGACATTTGGTGTTTAATTAAAAAGTTATTTGGAAACGAAATTGGACGGAAATGGCAACCGGAGACCAATGCTTCGTCAGCAAACGGAGTGGCCATCGTCGCCTGGTCGCCTTGTGCGATGAGCATTATGATGCGCTTGCGAGCCTGGGAAAGGAATCTGGTGGTGGACCAAATGCGGTATGGTATGAATAGGAAATTTCAGGAAAATTGCACTCCATTCCACTCATTTTGAAGGGAACTCGGCAAGAAAAAAAACACTCACAAACCCTTGCCCACACATGCATTTCTAACGCCCAGGCTATTCGCACGCTTGGTTGATGCATTTCTTCGTGCACTGTGAACTGGTTGTTTCGACTCCCGACTGGTGATTATTGTCCACGGTGTCGGAAATATGTGCTACGAACAGAATCAGTACCGGTCGTGCCAAAATGGGTAATTTATGTAATGATCATCACTGCAAATTTGTTGAGATTTGATTGAGTTGTAAAATGTGAGCTGGAGCTTTGTGTGCTGACCGCTAGGGTGCGCTGGTGTTTATTTTGGTCGTTGATATTTGTTTGGAAGTTAATAGATCGTGCTCTTGTGCGTAGGTATGATGAAGGTGCATAGGGATCGCATAAAAAAGCACAATTTAATGACACCATTTCACTGGAATTTATGGAGCTTAGTTTTTGAAAGCGTGAACATTAAAATATCACATGACCAGTGTAAAGGAAGCTAAATTCAGCAATGTGTTCTTGGAAGTGGAAGGTGCATTTTATAATTATGTTACGTCATTCAACCGTTAATTATGTTGGGTGTTATGTACAATTTTGTGCATTTGAAAAGATATTCAAAAATTGTGGTACCAAAAACGGATTAAGTAACTTCTTGGTAATGATGTGTGATCGTGAGTGTAACAGATATAATACTCGTACTAGGAATACAAATCATGCGATTGCAAATTGTAGTATTGTTTGACTTTTTTGAAAATAGTTGAAATTTTAAGTTATAGACTAATTAATGTTAGAATAAGACACTATAAAACACATCCAGGCAGCTCTATGAATGCTGATGTATCGAAAAACCTAGAGAACACCATATCACTTCAATAAATCAGTTACATGCAGAAATTGTTGACCATGTGTGTCTTTTCATTAGCAGTTTTTTTCTCTTGGTCTTGTTCGCTATGGGGCATAAAAACGACCTCCATAAACATTGCTCACGTTACAGCCCAAATGTTTACCCGGACGACAGCCCATCCTGTCAGAATTGCAAGGGTGGGACAGAAATCGACATCTTAGCTCGGTCACACTAAGTGAGCGTGCACAATTGCCGAGCGCAAGGTAATTTAGTACGAACCACCACCAAACCGTGAACCATCTTGGTGAAGCTTACATGTTTTGCCCATGCCCGTAGTTGCATTGACAGCGCACGCACTTGAATAATTAACTTTACCAGATACAGCGTGGCCTGCACTCAACCTGCCGAAGGCACAGGATGTTCCTAATGGTTCGTCCGCTCTGTCTTCGTGGAAAGTCAAATGCCTTGACGGTTGCTGTTTTTTCCGATTCGATGGAGAAGCATTCGTGCAGAGCTGAAAAAAGTTTTATCACCGTGGCGTGTTCTTGTCAGTGGTCATTGCGGTCATTGTGGGGCAGGACATAATATACGGCCAGGAACGGGTTTGCGTGCGTGGTAATTATCCGGGAGTCGGAAAAGCAAAGTGATCATGTCACCGGATGATGTTTGAAGCTAATGGGGGAAGATAGTTCACAAATTGCTAGTCTTTAATTGTGTTCTGGGGAACAAGACTGGGAGAATGTGGGAATTAATGACGCAATCTCAAATGTACTCTACTACAGAATGGTTTAACTTAAATTTACATTCTTTTGATAACTGGCCAAACGACAATTGATAGTGAAAGAGACAATTTTATTTAATTAATGTTTAAATTTTTACTTAAATCAATAAATTAAGGCAATCAACATTTTTCTGCGATCGAAATGAAATTGTACCGTTTATCTTTTCCACTCGAGTGCTTCACAATGCAAAACGCTTGCTGTATAAACACCATGAAGGCGGTGTTTTCCAAACAGTTAATCAAAACGACCATGAAATAAAGTCACAACATAATAATCCTTCCCTCCGGGATTGATATCCGGCGTTGCAGTGAGTGTCACGCCTGCGAGAAATCACATTTTATTTTCGTTTAATATTTTTATTGTATTTCAATTGATTGCCATCCGTCGGTCCCCTAACGCGGGGAGGCTTTTTTAATGATTGCGCAGATATGTTTTATACACCCTTATTGGACCGTCGCGATACACAAAAATCAAACTATCGCCATTCTCATCTCCCATGAACGAGGTGGTCAAATGGCAAATGGGACATACCTCATCGTATAATGTTGTTGAAATTTTGTTACTTTTTCACCGATAAAACCCCCTTGCTATGTACAATATTTTTCATTTGTTTACACCGCTAGCGGGCGGCATTCCCACATGGATGCAATTATTTCGTTAAGCGGTTTTGTCGTTGACGGTGATTGAATTCTAGGAATGAAAAATAAACCAAACCCCCCATTGAATTCGGGTTGAATGGTGGCGCTAACAAAGTTTGAATGGAAATTCAAATTAACCGACGCAACACGAAGGCATTATGTTTTTAATCAAACGCTTCATTGGAATTTTGTCGCGTTTGTTTGCTCAACCACCAACAAGAGATCTGCGTGTGTGTGGTTTTTTATCGGTTGAGTATGCTTATAATGATGTTAAATATAAAATGAGGTTTTGAAACAAGCGACATCATCATTTTAATTAAAGGAGTTTTTTTCAACGAATGTTTTACAAGTTTGTTTGTGTCAGGGTGTTGCAGCTGTCAGCTTGTAGAATATGTAGCCATAAAGTAAATTTCAATGAGAAGTGGGTCAAAAAGAGATTTTTTTATAATTACAAATCAGACAGTCTGGGTGGAGAAAATACATGTACTGTATGGGCATTTTCTCGGAAATAAATGACAAATAGAGAAATTGTTTTGAATGATCGTTCAACATTGATGAAAAAAGGACATTCTGGTAGGAAACGTCATCAGAAAAAAACAGAATGATCAATATTTTTATTTTATGGTTTGGTTATTTCTTATGGTTTTTGTAGACTTTTTTTGTTGCGAAATTAAAGTCGTTTGACTAGAATAATCAATAATCAAGTCGACTGAATGATCGTTAATTGAAAATTTATGAAATGACGTTCAATACCATTAGTTGTAGAAATTAACAGAAAATCGTATAATTAATTAATTTTAATACATAATTTTCGCTAAATATCTCTGAATCTATGTATTTTCCTTCCAATTAAGAATCAATTAAGCGGAAGAATTAAGCTTGTGGAGTGATTTAAATGAAGTTAAATATTTTCTTACAAATTCCATTGTCGCTTGCTTGCAAATATCCGAAAAAAACATCAATTCAATACACGCGTTGAACTCTTTTCCTGCTTCGTACTCTCGTAAGTAACCTCCGCCGAAAGTGATGATGGCACGAAAGCGTTCGCTAACTCCTCCTAACCTAATGGCAACAAGAAACTCTCCATTTCATCAACATCGACAGCGATACGTGCGTGTCGGATTGGTACGTCCCCGAGGAGAAAGTGTCGCTTACAAAATACTTCCCTGTCGTCGTTACACCTCCTGGGGATTCGTGTCGTTTCGTGTGTTGTGAATCCGGTTGCGTGACGGCGCATCAAGAGGCGGGATGTTCGTGCTCGTGGAGCCTTCGTGATCGCATTCCACCGCCCGTTCCGAATGGTGTACGTACGCTTGGAGAAAAGTAGATTTTACGAGAGTGACGCACTTCAGAACGTACTTGTCTTAAGGTGAAGAATCTCAACGACAGTAAGGAGAGCGTAGGCTAGTTTTATTGTTATCTCGATTATCACTTGCTCTTTTGGGTAGCAACAATAAAAACCTAAGGAGAGGCAGAAGTAATCACACACATGTTTGTTTCTTTGTTGGCTTTGGAACAAAAAGCTAAACCACAACGATTTACTTCCTAGCCATTAAATAGTACTGCCAGTGGCAAGGAAACTATGCTGGCAGCAAATTGTTTGCCAATAAAGTGGCCCAAACAAACAAATAAAATGGTAACGCATGTTGCCTCTGTGCGATGCAACTGCACATCCGACCGCTGCAAGTCAATTCCGGCAGCAATAAAAGGTGACATTCGTGTTTTATCTGCTGCAGGCGAGTTATTTCTGTTAAATCCTGCAGCACCATCACCGACCGATGAGATTAATCTTTTGTCAGCCACTCGGTGGTTCGGTGGTTGCGCATGTAGCGACCGAAGTGTGTGTGTCTGTGCGTTTATATCGGATTGGTTGGTGGCTGTGTTTTTTTGTTTTTGTACGCTCATTTCATACTTATTCCAAAGGATCATCACAATTGTTACCGCCACCGATCCGGTCGGCTTCATAAATATTCATTTGATTACGAGCAATTGCGAGGATACGGACGTGGGTGTACCGTGAACATTGTCTTTATTACGGATGGTCGTGTTTTATTCCGAGGATTATGATTCATTGTTGACTTTGCTTTTATCCAGCCCGCGAAGTTGTTGATTTGCTTTTGTGCCCATATTTCATGCATTTACTTTTCGTTACAGATATTTTTTTTTTACCAGCAACACAATGACCCGTGTTGGCATTAATATTCCAAGCGTTTCATTTTCTTTGGTTAGTGTTTACGTTATAGAGAAAAATGTGCACCACTTGCTTGTGACAACGGGATACAAAATAAATTGACGAGTTTTGTACATTTGTTGGTTCACGAGGAGTATGGTGAGCCGGGAGAACGGAATTCGTAAAAAAATGTAATTGAAAGGGACAAAACTATGTGTTTTAAATTTATGATAGCTAGGGAAAAGTAAAAAAATACTGAAACTTTTGGTCCATTAGAAAGAAATAAATTATGTTACAGGATTATGGTTATGAAATTGAATGGAGTTTTAAATTTTTCCTGAGTTATCATTGAAAAATAATTCTCTCTCTTTCACTTCTTAGCGTAACGCAGCCTTCTAGACCTGCCATTTCTGGCTTACTACACTTCATGTTACTACGTAGCCGGAGTGTCAGTCTTTGCTGCGAGGCAATGGTCCGAACGAGATTTTGGACTGGTCCTGTCGTATGAAGACTGGAACCGCTACCAGTACACCTCTGACCGCTCCGAAAGTAAATTTTTTTTCATAATTTTTCTTCCATTCTATCGTTGTTCCCACAAATGGTAGGGTTTTGCTTTGACTAGTCGGTTTAATCATTGGAACGTCGGGACGGAAAATGTTCAAACCATTGACAGGACATGCTGTGGGTTGGTAGGTTTAACCGGGAACCGCAAAACCAAATTTAATATAAGTATGCAATATAAATTTTCCTCCACAAAGCTATCGGTAACACGGTTTCATTGAAGAAATTTATCGCACCAAGAAGGGAGTAGAGCAAGGAGTAGAGGCCAAATAAAGGAGAAACTTCTGAACAAGGCAACAGTCGTCATTCATGAGGCGAAAGGCAGGCCACGGTACAAAGAATGTACAGCCAACTCGAATGCGAAGCGAAGCCGGTACGTGAGCGGACCGGAATGGAATCGAAATGGAACCGGTCTGCCAGCGAATGTGAGTTTCGGACGGGAGTTATGCGGTTGAAAAATGAGCCACTCTTCGCCAGCAGCTGCAGCAGGGGCTGCGATGTGAAATGATGAGGAAGATTAAAAGTGTGGCCAGAGAAAAGCCTCAAGCCCCGCTGAACCGTGGCGCGGCAGTGGATGGAATGGGCGCTGGAGGCTGCTCAGCAACTAATAAAACTGATGACAGCTGTGCTAGAGTGTGGCCATGCTTCTGCCATAACCAGTATGCCTAGGGCGGGGAAAACGGCTTCCGTATGTTGGAGCTGAAGGAGTAAAAACGTATGAAAAGTGATTGGACGTTGCATGTGAAATGGAATGAGCGTGAAAATTGTACAAGAAGAATGGTAAGGGATAAAAATATATCTGTGAAAAAAAACAACCAGCCAAACAAACGCTAAAACTATGTCGTCGGTCCGAACTTGCGTCACCGCGTCTGGTTTCAAATGGGACGGAAAAGTTTCACCTCGGCCTCCGAGAATGTTGACAATGTGAGAAACTAATTTGTGGATTTTTGCTGCCGTTGACAATTCTAGGCCACGGTAGGACGGGTTGCGGACAGATTGCAGCGATGCCTTCTTATTGCCAACTGGTGGCGCTTTATAAACCAACGCCTGCTTTGTTTGGAAAAAAGTGTAAAGACAGTTTCTTCCATTTCTCTCAATTTTGACTACACTTTTAACTGGTTGTACAGTATTTATGTCCTTTCATAAAAAAATATCTAAGCTTTAACAGTTCAATTGCAGTGTATTGAAATTGTCAAGGTATTCACATTCTTAAAGAAACTGCCAATTGTAAACATAATTTGAGATTTATTTTGAATATTCATTCTTGAATAAGATATTCTCAAATTACTAAACCGCAATAAAATATTCAAAATCAAATAGCAATAATGGATTGATACAAACAATTATTTACATGTCTGAAATATGTATAATACCTTAGGATAATCGGATATCAGGGACGTTTCTTTAAAATAATCTGTATACAGACGATAGTTCCGATCACTTACTTTTGTTATGTTTTACAAAAAAAAAAAACATAAAACACCCATCACAACTGATATTCAACGAAAGTATGTATAAAACGGGCAGAAAATCGGTTGGATAATACATGTGAGCTAAAGCTACGGATGGCCACCGGTTTTCCGAAGGATTTCCTGCACGCGCAATGCAGGAAGCTGTTAAGCGTAACCACCGCAACAGGTTGTTGGTGGTGTCGAAGAAGATTTCCTGCTTGTGCCGTGCTGAGTTACGGAAGCTGCCCAGATTTCCCTCATGCTAAGCCAAAGCGCACACTAACCCACGATTGCTGTGTCGTTGCCGGTGAATTACCTCCGCTTCACAGTTACCACTTTATTGTGGGAGTGTTCCGTTTCCGGTGTTAGTTTTTTTTTGCACTTCTCGTTTCTTCCGTGTTGCTTTCCACCTCACCAACACCACTTTTCCGAAAATCCACTTCATTGAGTGAAACGATGCGCGGCGATCCTGAACGAGAAGTTTTGAGTTAATGCTGGTATAAAAAAGGGGCCTGGTATCCGATCCTTCACCGGAAGTGTCACCACGCTGCGCCGGTTGGTAAGTAAGAGTGCGGCGAGTGATGCCCGTTTCCTGGTTGCTGGTCGTTTACTTACTTACTTGCTGGCTCGTCTTAGCGGTTGGAAAGGTGCCGAGGTGGAAATGCGAGAATCAAAAGCACCATCATCATCATCATGCTCTGACCGTAATCGGTCTACAGCGCATTTCAGCAGTCTTCAGGACACTGCCATATCTCCGCTTTGTGGTGTCCTGAAGGATGCTTCAAGGGCTTCTCGCATGGGATCCCACAGCGAAGACTGGCGCGGTAAAATAAATAAATGGAGAGCAAATGTTTGCGGAAGGAATTTATCCGTCCGAAAGGCGGAGCGAAGGTGACCATGAATCTGGGCAAGCGAGCGAACGGGACACACGAAGCTTGGTGGGTGGTGTGCCAATGAAAATTGATGGTTAATCGGTTCAAGAGGAGTTAAGTGGTTTGAATGAGCTGCTATTTGGCTTTGGCAAAGTCGGGGCAAAGTTAAGCGAAACAGCGGTGCGACCGCTGATGGGACCATTAGTGTATCATTTTCGGTGTACCAGTGGATTAAGATGTCCTTCAGTATCACGTACAGCACAGTACGTACGTGCAGCTGATGGGACAGTAAATGACAACCAGAGCTCTTTTTCAAACAGCATCCAGACGTGGTGAGTGGGACATATTTACACAATGTTAAGGATTGACGTTACAATGAAGCTGGGCCAATTGCTTAGGACTAATGTTAAGTAAGGTCAATGCTGTCAAGGACATGATTTATTTTATGTTATGTGCAAGATGGTAAGTCTTGAGTGGGTTTTATTACTAACAATCGTTTAGAAAAAAGTACATGAAATTACTTCTAGCTGTAACTTTGGTCTAATAATAAAATTTAATCTAATTATGTCCTTCATCTTTATTTAAAAAAAATGCATTTATTCCATATGAAAGGATGTTGCAAAGAATGAAACCATCACACATTTTACTTTCTTCAACCCTCAGTAAAACTCTTTGGAATTGGATGTATGGAGTTGCATTCACGCAGTCTTTCAGTATCAACTGTGTACGCAAATTCCACACCCAAACATCTCACACAATCCGAACCTGCTTTACCTGCAAGAGTAAACACCAAAAAAAAAAACTCTACAAAAGCCAGTAGAAAACGGTACCGTCACAATAAGCGGGCAATTTTCTCGGTCCGCTCATCTAAAAAGGTAAAGAAAGCCGTTTTCCCGACGCATTGCTTTGCGAGAAAAGAAACAGGCAATGCCACCTTCTTTAACCGTAGCAAAATGGGGTTTTCCAGAAAATTGCCCCCCAAAAAGCTAACAAACGACAGCCGGAAGTCGTGCTACGCTGCACCACCGTATGCCGAATGCCACATATTCCACGCCAGCCACAATGACATACGAAACGAACGCTGCCGTTTTGTTGTCAAACTGGCATCGCGCTCATATTGTGACTTTTTCAGCGCCGTACAAAATAAACAAACCTTCAAATGTTTGTGAAGAGAAATGAACAACAACTGCAACGAAAAAAAAAAGGGAAACATTTTGTCCAACTCAGACTTCTAATTCCACACCGTTGCAGTGGATTAACTCAGCGGTGTGGTTGGGCCTTAGTAGAGGTGTACTTATTGTGGTAGCAGTTAAACAGTCGTCTCACATACGTACACACAAAAAAAAAAGAACGCTCATGTCCTAGGGGCAAACGGATTTCTTTAAACTTGCGAGGTTCATTTTTCACCCAACAGCCGTGGCCGTTGCCTTTTTCCTGCACCGGGACGCGCATTGTGCGGGATCCGATTTATGATTCTTGACGTTATGTTTGTGCCCGGGTCGCAAGGACACGCTAGTCGGAGCATATTTTTATGATGTTTGCATCGTCTCGACAAACCGACCCACTTGTGCCAGGTAAGCGAGCTGGTAGCAGTGCAGAGATGTGATTATTTTTCCTTGCATTGTAGCACTTGGACCCGACTCGGGGCAGGATTAGACGCGAGAGAGCAGGTCGTGAGCGTTTGTTAGTGGTTCACGGTAAGTTTGACTGTTGTTGTTGCAGACATTCTCAATGACCTCGGTTACGGCCGCATGCAGACACTGTGTGTTGTGGGTGTTGCGCATGTATTTAATAATAAAGTACAGCGTAAGCATCGGGTGAAAATCAAGTGGCGGTGCATTTATGCGCCTGTGACCACGCATGAAACCGAAACCGAGACGGTTGAAACACTGTTATGGTTCGTGTATAGTGGTGCTACATACTTATTTCTTGCTGCACAGTTGTTGCTGCTGAAGTTTAGATTTTTTCTTTGTATTTGTTTGTCTCTATCTTTGCAGAACTAGTTTCTCTGTACGGAAAGTCTTATGTGGTTAGTAGGATTGACCACTGACTGTGTTGTGTGACTTTTCACTGTGGATTCACAGTAAACATACAGGACTCATAAATACGGATTATTCCACTAAAGTAAACGCCTTGAGCAGAACATTCAGTAAACCAACAGAATCATCTTTTTAATTTGAAAATTTCAATTTCAAGAGAAAACCATAACACTTTAGTTTCAAGTTCTTGATATAATATTCGTTAGATAAATGGTTTCCATGCAATTGAAAAATTATCTGAAATATTCTCCTGTGGCTTTTATCAAATATTACAAATGTTGTTGTCATTTGAGTTAATTTTATCCTTATGATTTTATAAATCGTTAAACTATGTCAATATCGCTCTAAACTGATTTATTAAAACATAAACTTAAAAAAAAATCATTCCAACTTGACTTTTGTGATCGTTTCTCCAAATCACTCATGTGTCTCGTCATAGCGTAACGGAGTACCACCGACGGAGTTATTTGATGTCGCCATATAGGTAGTAGTGGTAGTCCTCATTTCCATCATTTTTTAATGACCGCGTGAAGATAAATTAGATTATCGTCATCGAAAGATGTCACACAATCATCGTTCACTTGATGGCGTAATTAAATTTGCTGTGCCAAAATTCCAAACCCTGATTGATGGACAGCTTCAATAATAAACCATTTCAATTAATAATTCAACACATCCAGAAAAACCGGGGTGATTTTTATTTCTACGTTCAGAGTAGGTTACATGTTAATGGGGGAAAATTAATATTTCACCTTATGGATGTTTAATTAATGTCAGTAACGTTTGCGAGTAAATTAAATTATTTCAAGGAAATTCGTTTTGAAATGTGTGCGTGTAGGAGCGAATTATTAAGCCCTCATGAAATAGTTTCATGGAACTGTTTAAAATATTATCATCCCCACAACCTAAACAATTTAAAAGATTATGTAAATCACACTCAAATATGTCAAAAATATCGCAGCGCATTCTAGAAATTGGTGCGATATTTTGTGGATAATCGCTTCCCAATTGCATATTAGACCGTTCCCATCATGCGTACGGGTGTTATTGATTTTGCAACCATTTTGCTTCATTCGTACCGCACGTAATATGTTGCCAAATGGGTTGCAAAATATGCAACCGTAATGAAAATGTATGTTTAGTGCGCATGAAAGCACGGTCACGCTTGTGCTGAGTAGACCCAAGAGTGTTCCAGAACGGTAATACGATTCCTCGGGGTTGAGTTTTCTTTCCACTTCCCACACAAGCAAAACCGTAAATGAAATGATACGCACACGGATATGTAGCCGGGACAAGGTTGGGTTTGCTCCAGCAGAAGGCTGTAGCCTACCTCATGTCCTACGCACCGGTGCTTCCGGTAAGGTTGTTGACGTTCGAAATTGGCAAATGGTGCGTTCGCATCATCGCATGTACGCGTCAGCTCCACGTGCACCAAGGTATCCACGGTGCGCAACACCCACGCCACTGCAAGCTGCGGTGATAAATAAAATGCCTCTGATTAGCTGTGGCTTGTTTTGCGTAAACAGGATCAAGCTGTTGACCGTCGAGGCGAGCCAGACGCTCCGGTCAATAGCGTATTGCCACCCGAAACTCGCACACTCTAAGCGCACCACGATGTGTGGTATGATGGCCACCATTGTAAAGCGAGTCTATATACAGCGAACCAGACACGAACCTTCCACTGTGTGTCTACTCGTCTCTGTAAGGTTTATGCACTTCGCCATTCGTGTGCGTACCACGGGGCAGACAGCTCCGTCACATTAGTGCATATTTTATGGTAGGTGTTAATGCGGATGAATGCCTTCCATGCACGTCCTTGGGACCGTTGGGTAGTGGGCAGTCTGTGGGACAGCTTCCCGGTGGTTCGAGGATAAACAGATGGTATAGGAGCTTTAAAATAACTGGCTAGAAAAAGAGGACTAGCATTAAATACCAATTTAGGTGAGAAAAATACACAATGATTTTAATCCATTACTTTAAAGAGCTTTAAAGGGCAGATGTGAAATTAAGAGAAAACATATATGAAGTTTAAATAAAATAGATGGAATTAATAAACCGGTATTATATTTGATAAACTACACCCATTTGACATGTATTATTGATCATCGCTCGATATAAAAATCATTTCAATGGTTATCAGTTTAGCTAAGATTGCTAAGTAAGATATGCTTGTTGATTGATGGATCCATTTTAATTAGATCGTAAATAAGTATATCAAATGAAAAATGTGATAACTCTTCATCTAAAGAGTACATTAAAAATTTATCATCACTGGACAGTGTGGATTTATTACCAAATGCTGTATGACTCTCTCTTCCGCAGATTTCTCTAGTTTTTTTTTCATCCCCACTCATTTTCTCACCACCGGAACGAACCGCATTAGCCGAAGTGAAGAGTGATAAAGTTATGTCGTCAACACATCAGCATACGCTTTTTTACCACATTTCCATCCATCATCCAGTTGTGTCACTCGTGCTACACCACTCTGTTCAATCCGTCCCTCAATGTTGCCCTGGCAATAGTTTCATCTTATTAGCTAAATGGTTTTCATGCGTGTTTGGCGCACGAGTTAGCCAGAAAAGATAAGAGTTTTGGGATGTGGTGCTGTTGGTGTGAAACACTATTGGAACAAAAAGAAAATACAAATCGAGCACCAAAACTGATGGAAGCCATCGTCAAACACGGGTAAGGGACGAAGGTTTTTGGTGTTTTGGATGAAGACGTGAAGGATCGCTGGCTACTGCGTCACACAGTTCAGGTACAGCTGAAAACCCATCGTACGATGGTTCTTTTCCAATGTGTTTGCAGGTAAGCTAATACCATCTGGTAAGAGTGATAAGGAGATTTTTTTTCTATTTTGGAAATAGTCTGTCTTTCAGTTATGACTTCTGATGCGAAGTTTCACTCTACTGAATAGAAATCAAAAAGGAAGCGGAAAAAAAATTTCTCATGTTTTGGCTATGTAATAATTTTAATTTTTTTAGTAAAGCTCAAAAAATACTCATAAAAAATGTTATAAATTATTTTACTTCAAGAAAACACAAATATGCTTATAAACAAAAATAATTGGAAATGGAGGCGCATGGTACTTCTGAATTGTTTTACAAATGTCATACTTCGTTTACACACGGGAGTACAAAACTCGTTGCAAAGAACATTGAATACCTTCAAAACAGCGTTGTTTTACATTCTATTATCCTTAAAAGCAAACACAAAAAATGCAATTCCCCCATCAGTAGCATCATCAGCTCATGCAATAAAGTGCTCCAATTGAACGTATAATACGAAAAGTTTGACCTCATCTTATTACTCTTCCATTTGCTGATTTGCTGCCAGGCGTTGTGAAATCTGAGAATTGTTACGAAAAAAAGGTGCGAAAAGTGGGAATGAACTAAAAAAATCTCACTGTAAAAGGGAATATAGAAAGAAAAAGCTCTACTGTCACAGAAAACGATTTTTCCATTGGCACTCTTGGTTTACCACTTTACGAGAATGGTGACTGTGTAAGTATCTCTGTGTTGGTGCATTATTTTAACATCATTTTCCTACCACGTTGTTCTTAAAACTTTGTTTTACATTGGGTTTTTGCTGTGCTTGTTTTGCTTCAGCATTTCCTTTTCGATTTTGTTTCCTCCGTTTCGTAGTGAGATTGAAAATGAAAATTCAAAAGTTTTGTGGAACATTTTATCTTTCACCTTTTCCGGTGATGCCCCACACTTAAACGCTGACCCGCCCGTTTGCACCCTGCGTGGGTGAGTGGTAAAAGTTCCTGCCATTTGCACTCCCAAGAATTACCAGCTCGGAAAGACAACATACGCCACGGTGAAAGCCTCGAATAGCTCGTGTGAACAAGTGAAAGTTTTTTTTAGTGCAAGTGGTTTGAAGGTGGGGATTCTTGATTCGTGATCTTTCGCTTCTTCCGATTGCCCTGGACGAATGGATGGAGGCTCTCGGTGTGTGTTTTTGAATCAATTTCTTTCGAATTTTTCTCCCTTCTTATCATTCATTTACCGACGGAAAAAAAGATTTGAGGGAAGCACGAAAGAATGCGATGAAACTTTCTTTCCTCCAGTTCCTTATGTGGCGTAAGATGCATGAAGAAGTCGAGAAGTGAGCTGACGTAAGCAAATTGAGATTGTAAACAGCGGGCGAAAGTGACTTCTTATCAGGCCGGGGTCGGAAGTTGCAAATGTGACCCACGAAGTCGAACATCGAATGAGCGAGCTTCTTCAACATCATCATCATCATTATGTAACAGTGGAAAATTTTGATTGAGTTCGAAAAGGCAAAACAATTATATTAAAGTTTTCCACCCGCGTGGGAAGATTGAAAAACAATTTCGATTGGGAACCTCTCCGCGTTAATGCTGTTCGTCAAACATTTTCCATCGGTTTTGTTATTCTTTTTATTCTCCTTCCCTTCTTTTGTTTCTTCACGTGTTCTCATAATTGCTTGATTTACTTGAAGTCTTACTTTTGCATTAGTACTTTGAAGAATGGTTGCACTTGCATGAGGTGAGATCAAATTCATTATTGATTTTGAAAGTTGAGTTTTTCTTTCGTCCCTATGTTGGTGTTGCTATTCTTATTTCAATCCAGTTTTTTAAGAATAAATCTTTAACATTTTTCTTTATCGCTCAAAGCAAAGTTATTACATGAAAACTTAATCTATTAAAAATATGGAAAAAATAAATGCACAAGGTTTTAATAAAATGGTGATACATATGTAAAATAATATAAAGAGTAGAACTTAATTGAAGACACCACTTCAAGAAAGCGAAAGTCCAACTTCGGAAGCAGCCGCTCGAAACGCAAGATGAATAACTTATGATGGCACCAGTTCCAGGTTAAGTATGATAATTTGTTCATTTAAGCGGACGAATAATTCGCTCCCAAAGTACGATAATGAGCGACAGACTGGTAGAATGAGCAATGTGCAACCCGCCGCAAAAGCAGTTCCAGCATAACAATTAGTATTTGTCGGCAGTATACGACTGTCTGTTTGGTTCATCAAAATGCAAAATGTAGTCCATTTCCCTTCGACAGTTGTTCCATCCATTTTGTACGATTGTGTACTTTTGTGACAGGGCTTCGTGTCTTAGGCAAAGTACCTTTTGGGCAACAAAAAAGGAAACCCCTTCCCGTGCACGGAATGGTAGTGAAAGTTTTCGGGACACTGTATTGTCATCGCGTAATGGCGATTCATTTTCTGGTGTTATTTTTTCTTCCATCCGGTTACGGACATTCTTTTCGGGTTGTGCAACATTACCTACAAAAGAATATCATGGTAGAACAGTCGAAATATGAGGTTGCTCGAGCGAGAATGTTAACCGCTCAGAGGCCTTTTCTTCGAAGTCAATTAATATTGAAGTGAAATGGTAAGTTTTTATACTGCTCCTGGGACTGATTGGAATGGTTTCATAAGTTTCCAAGAAAAAAAAAACAAGTGGAAACATAACCTAAAATGTAACCAAACAGCATAAGCACGATTCTTGTCCTATTTTGAAATCAACCCGATGTAGATGTTTTGTGTACGTCTATTTATGTTCTTCCCTTGGAATGGTTTTGCCGAAGTTGTTTGTATCATTTTTCTATTAATTCCCACGTGAACAATTTGGCCCTTTCCACCGTGTTTGAGAGAAAATATTCCGGCGGAAGGAAAACATCATCAGCTACCTTTGACCGTAAAAGAAAAACGGTGAAACACTTTGCAATAACTCATCTCCTGTCCGGTGTAAACTCCCATATGTTTCTTGGCCTATCTGTTGTTGAATGGTTGGAACCGTGTTGTGAGACTGTGTGAGTTCCTTGCCCGTGTGCATCAACACTAGCAGTAATAAAGCTATAAAATGTCAACAGGAGATCGTAAAAAGATGAAATGTTGTAGAAATGTTCGTTGATGTTACGTTTACGGCCAACCTTTTTTGTGAAGTGGAAGTTTCCCAATAACCAGTTTGTTAGATCTTCAAATCAACTTAAAGCGTCACTATGTAATCTTCATGCGAGTAAGCCAATTTTGCCTTTAATTTCGTGGTGCTTCTTGTTTGGTTTTTTTTTTATGAGTGGCAATCGATATTCATTACACATAAGCGTGTTTATTAAACACAAGCAATAAAACAACTTAACAATATTTTGAGCTGAATTACTACGTACACAATTTTATTCTAAACATTAATCTCTGATCATCGCAAATTGTTCTTTTCCAGCAAATCACTATCCAATTTGGAACAGCAACAACCGTTCCACGAGAGTCCTTCTGAAACATCGGTAATACCATCAAAAACCCTTTCAAAATGCTTCCCTTCGTAGCTATTTGTTAAATTGACATTTATTATTTAAAAGCAACAATTAAATCATTTCATTCGGTTCGGGCAACGATTCGCGTCTCGACCAACCTTGCCCTCTGTGCTCTGCCGAATGAAATGAGAAAATCCTTGCACATTTCAAAGGTTTTTGCTAAATGGCGGATTAAATGGCTAGGTGGCTTTTGTGAAATTGCAAATTGTTTTCCATTTCGATGGAAACGTTACGCTGATGAAACAATCTTTCCTAGCGCGTTGCTCTTTGCGGTGCAAATTGTAGTCTTCCCGAGATGGGTTCCATTCCATTCCGGATTGGCGGATGATCCCCTTTTTTCCTAGGCAGCAAAGCGGGATGCGTTTCTATACACTTGTTTGCATGAAACGTTGGAAATGTTGGCGAATTGGCAAAAGGTAAAGAGTCCCATATCGTTTGCACGTTTCCCACAAAAAAAAGAACCACCAATTAAAAACCACTAATCATCGTGCTTAAAACGTTTGAACCCTCTGCTGCATGTTACAGAGGTGGCCCTACGGTCACGAAAATCTCTCAATGACGCGTTTATGTTTCACACTCAGCAACATATTTTTCCTCCAGTCCGTCTGCCCGGCGGACTTTTCCTCCGGTGTCGAACAAGAGCCCGCCGCTAATGAGAGGGAAACCCTCGTTTCGGTGATTTTCTGACTCATTAACTGCTGGGCCTGTTGTGGCTGGGAAGGCTTTGCCGGGAGGAGGTGTGAAGGTGCGTGGTGAATCTCAATGGTTGGACCTGAGGCCACAACAAACAATCACGTCCCTTTTCTGTTGCCTGTGTGGACGGCTTCTAATACCTTTCTTAAACACGTGTAACATTTACACTCTTCCCTCTCGGACATTGGGCAAGAGATGGGCGCTGTGGTTAACAATAATTGATTTTTTTACTACCTTCATACTGGTACAAAGCAGGTTTTGGTGTGATACGGTCAAAAGGGATGTTGAACAACACAGCTTAACAAATCGCTTCCGGAGTTACCATGGTGGGGTTTATTACGGGGAATACATCAGTTACAGGCGTAAAGGTTAACGTCAGGGTGTGATTTATGGTCATTTTGTTATCTAATTTTTCTAACATTTTTGTAAATTTTTAAAACTTAAAGTTATTACACTTTGAATACTTTTAATGTGAAGTATTTATTTGAAAAAAATCTATTAACTTATTCAAAAGCATTCTTTCAGATAACTTACTCAGCAATTTGGATTTTACAACTACACTAGCCAATCGGTTTACCCATTAATTACTTGTTTATTTCGTCAGCCAAAAACCTCCTTCAAATAGTGCCACTGCCAACGAGAACGTTTCAACGCAAATCGTGCACATTAAAACTAATTCGTTCCAATATGATCGGGCATGGAACATGAAATACGACCCAACGCGTTCCACGCGGGTACGGAGATGAATAACACCCGCCACTCGGGGCGTAACGTGGAATAAATTTATGAAATCCATTAATTCCTACATCCGCTAATGACATCAAAGACTAATGGATGATCATTTGTTGCCCTATTGCCCTACTGCCCTTAAGCCGTTCTCTCGCGCACACCAGTCGGTTCCGTTCTTCATGGGACACAGCGACAGAAATGATGAATTTTTCATACCGTGCTTGTCCAGCGCTGAGAAGATCTCATTAGCTTGAGAGAAAAATGTAGTGCTGGTGTTGTGAGGGTAGGGGCGAGTATCATTAGACCAACAGTTGTTTCTAAAAAGAATATAATTTCACAGTTAACGACACCATTAACCCCGGCCAAACCTGCCGAAAGATCCTTTGAATTTGCTTCTTCCGCTTCAACGACTTCCCACGAATCGTCTTCGTTTGACGTTTAAGCGACAGCGGGATCTTTGCTACCGAGGCAATTATCTACATGTCACGTTCATGTCCTCGTACCCATCTAGGCGAGATCTTCCGCTTGTTTGTGCAATTGCTGTGGAGGGCGTCTCGATTGGTGCTTTCCATTTTGCTCCGGCTGCTTGGATCTTTTTGAAGGTTGAAGAAGGAAAAAAAGCAGCCACGCGAAGGTAACACAATGCCGTTCCGGATTTCAACTGCAAAAACGGAAGAGGGTGATTCCCGTTTCACAGGCTTCACCGTTGGTGAATCGTCAAAAGATATGCAGGGAAATGAAAATATTTTCTTATCATTTTGCCTTTGATCAGTGGGTGAGATCGTTTCTTGTGAAATATTATCGCGACCATTCATCATCAGTGAGTAACGTTTTGGAGATGGCTTTACGCAGAATGTAAAATTGCTTGATAGGATCGGTTAGAGAGTCGGTCAGCTGTAGCCGTTGCAGAAATGCTAAAGTCGTCTTTTTTCCCAAACTGTGGGAACAGTTTGCTTGTATTGCTCCGCGTAGCAACCTCAACCCCCCGGGGGAGATTTACTTTTTCCGGTCCTTGGTAAAGGTGACTCACGGAAGGGATGTCCGTGGGATGGGAAGCTTTTTCTTCCTCTCGAGCACTGATCAAAGGTAGTCGTTGAACGTCAGTTGTGAAGGTTTTTCGAATGATCAGAGAAAAATAGATTGCCAAACAAAGAACAACATTATTTCACCTGTCGCATTTACTTATGGGGACGTCAAAGGGGTGAATAGATTAAGAGTAGATAGAATATACGATGTGAGGACTTTTAAATGAATATCGACATTTAGTAAGTTATTTACAATAGTGTCAGAGTTACATTGTGTAGTAAAATTGTTATAAATTCTTCTATTTGATATATTTATTATTTTTTGATATATTTATATAGACTGGTCTAATTGTTTTTTTTCTAATAAAAAGCACGAAACAAGCATACGAAACAAATAAAAACCTTATTTCCCGTAGAGCTCATCTGTCCATAGGGTAACTAGTTGTTTACATTCATACCCAATCATACCACATGAAGCAAATCAAACACCAGCTCGGCTTGAGTTTTGTTGAGTGCATCGAAGAGAACAATCCATTGTATTTAATTCCAACAGGAAGCACCACGAATGAGCAACGAGTCCGTGACACAATTGCGCAAAAGTTCAATCCAATTAAATGAAATTTATGATAATTTTTAATAAAGTTTAAACAATTAATTACCGACACACATCATTATCGTCGACATAATTTAAGCGGTAGCACTTGTGGCCTTATTACGCCCGATGCGCCCAGTCGGGACTTTGTGTTCGGTGTGGAAACGCACAATATGTCAACAAGCTCGTTATTTGTCTGTCATCCTCTCCGTTCCGATCGGGGACGATTTATATTTGATCCAACGGCAGGCCGGACTATTTAGTGCGTTTTTATTGGTTGGAGTAGTGTAAATAAAGTTTCCTGCAGCTTTTGGACGGTACGGTTGATGGTGACTTGTGTTTAATAATACGATTGCAATAAAATTGCACTGGCGGTAGGTATAAGAAAATAGCACACTTTGGAACATTCAATAATTTAAAAAAATATATCACCTTTTCATATAAAATATGCTAATTTGTCAGATTTCGCTGCCTTCTCTTTCACATCTTATTCCTACATTTCAAGCCAAACAAAAACTTAAACAAGTTGTAGAAAACGGAAACAATGCAAGAAATAACCTTACGGAACCGAAACAAGCTGATGATGACGATGATAAGTGCTTTTCACTATTATACTAACTCCCCACTATGTGTTAGTCCCGTGGCATGTTCTGCCCGGTTTGCAGCTCGGATATAATCCAAAGCCTCCATCCGCCCCATACATTATCGATAAAACTTCCACCTTTCACCGAATGGCAGCCGAACCCGAACGCTGGCACAGTGATGGAAAGCGCCCGGACAGGGGAACGAGAAAACCTTCCAACATTTTCACCATGCATTATGAAGATTGCTAAGGAAACGCTTGCAACGTTCGCAACAGGATAATCGTTTCTTACTTTGTGGAACTTGGCGTGCATGGGACGGCCGAAAAGGGAAGGCCGAAGGAAGTGACTCTCGATGTGTTGATTGTGATCTGACGGTCTGACGATGGACTCGCACGGTGGAAGTCGATCAAATGGCTGTTTCTTTCCGCTCTGTCTCAGGCTAGTAAATTATGTGTTGGAATGCCGTCAACAGTGGAACGAAAGAAAAGATGACGGCTGGATGTTGAAAGGGATCATCATGTGTGAAAGGATTATTGCGAAACGAAAAACGAAAACCACTACATAAGCAGCTTGCAGCATCACAAAAATCGATAGTTCTTTTGGTTAGAACAAAAATGTTCTCTAGGTCGGTTTCTTTCGGTTTTTCGGATTTAAGGCAGATCTTCCATTTTGAATGATTTTGCAGATATATAAAAGAAATTATTATTACATTGTGATAAGTAGTCTTTTCTTTTGTATAAATATTTAAATATTTTAACATAACATTTGAACAGTTAATATCTAGTGAACTTACAACGATTTGTAGTTCTTAATTTAATTGCTTTCCACGGAGAAATATAAAAATTAAACACACTGAAAAGTCATGCCATTTTTGCATTGATTCGTAACGAAAATTCCTTCAACGCATTTTATAAACGATTTGGAAAAAGGTTAATGTACAGTTTTGTACAAACATTAAACAGTCACATCATGTGTTAGCTTACCCTAGAATATACCAAGCACAAATAAAGCAAACACAATCCAATGTGCAAGTTGAAATCACCGGTACATCAGATGACACTTTCATTACTACTGCACAACTCGTGTGGGAATTTGAATAATGCATAATTTGGATGTGTTTGGCGATAAACGGACCGAAGTGGACACCAAACAGTGAAAGTGGGTGCAAGCGATGTTTATGTTACAAATATTACTAAAGGATCGTCACAATTAGTAAATCATGAGAGAGAGATAGAGAGCGTGTGGGACGGCATGGCGCCGAGTTTATCAGTGGTTTGAATGCTAGAGATGCACATTGCACCTAGCTTGCATAATCAGCTGCGGTCCCCTCGGTAGCAATAGTGGTGTAATTAATTAATATGCTTCAGTTTTTTTTGTTGTTCCTGGACACACCAACCCCGATAAGAGTGGTCGTAAAATGAAACTGCGTACCGAGCTTTAAGCATTCATTTTTGATGCAACGATTGAAATTGGCGGAGTTTTGGGTAATGATAGGTTATGATAAGGGGATGAAATTGGAGCTACAGTGTATAATTTGCT